>NC_089500.1:66246668-66602821 GCF_036850765.1 Saccopteryx bilineata
CACAATGGGAGAACATATTTACCAATATGTCTGCTTAGGGGTTAATAACCAAAATTTATAAAGAACTTCCAAAACTCAACACCAAGAAAGTCAACAATCCAATTAAAAAATGGGCAAAGGAACTGAATAAATACTTATCCAAAGAGAACAAACAGATGGACAACAGGCATATAAAAAAATGTTCAATATCACTACTCATCAGAGAAATGTAAATTAAAACAAGAATGAGATACTACCTCACACCTGTCAGAATGGCGCTCATTAACAAATCAACACACAGTAAGTGCTGGAGAGAGTGTGGAGAAAAGAGAACCCTCCTGCACTGCTGGTGGGAATGCAGACTTGTGCAGCCATTCTGGAAAACAGTACGGCGTTTCCTCAAAAAATTAAAAATAGAACTGCCGTTTGACCTAGCTATCCCACTTTTAGAAATATGTCCTAAAAATACCAAAACACTGATTCAAAAGAAAATATGCACCCCCATATTTATGGCAGCATTGTTTACAGTGGCCAAGATCTGGAAACAGCACAAGTGTCTGTCACTGGACAAGTGGATTAAAAAGCAGTGGTACATATACACAATGCAATACTACATGGCCATGAAAAAGAAGGAAATCTTACCTTTTGTGATGGCATGGATGGACCTGGAGATAATTATGCTAAGTGAAATATACCAGGCAGTAAAAAACAAATATCCTATCATCTCACTTATATGTGGAATCTAATGAACAAGGTGAACTGAGGAATGGAATAGAGGCAGAGGCTGGGTCATAGGGAGCAGAGGGACAGCAGTCAGAGGGAAGGGGGATGAAGGGATGGGATCAGAGAAGGTGAAGGGATTAGTGAAATTATATACACATAACACATAGATACAGATCACAGGACAGCAAATCCCAGGAGGAAGGGGAGAGGGAGTTAAGAGGAGGGGACAAAGAGGGTGTAATGGGGTGCATGTGATTGGAGGGGTGAAGGGGTTATATTGAGTGGAATGCTTGAATCCATGTTAACACAATAAATTTAAATTTTTAATAAAAAAATAAAATAAAAATCAGAACACCCTATTTCCCAATATTTTTGAATGGTAAAATGTTTGCTATTCATCAATATCTAGAAACGTATTTGTCATTTGATAAATTGAGCCAATAATAAACATCTATTTGGAAGTAACATATACTATTGTACAAACTTGGATACACTAAAAGCAATCTATGCTATGTCAAATGGATTTATTAGGCTTCCAGCAGGCTGGAAAGCATATACTAATAATGAAACCATCATTTTAAAAAATGTCCATCTAGGCCCTGGCTGGTTAGCTCAGTCTGTTAAGAGCATCACCCCAAAGCAACAAGGTTGTGGATTCGATTCCCGGTCAGGGCACAACACAGGAAACATCCAATGAATGCACAACTAAGTGGAACAACAAATGAGTGTTTCCCTTCCCCTTTCTGTCCCTTCCTCTCTCTGTCTCTCTAAAAGTCAATCAATATATTTTTAAAAAATTAAGCCCTGACTGGATAGCTTGGTTGACTGGAGCATCTTCCCAGAGTGTGGAGGTTGCTGGTTCGATTCCCCAGTCAGGGCACATATAGGAGTAACTCAATGTTCCTGTCTCTCTCTCCCTTGCCTCTCACAAAAAATAAAAAATAAAATGTCCATCTACCTCTTTTATTTGAAAGGAACACAGATACTCCAAATAGTCCCATATTAACTGGTCATTTTCATCTTTTTTTTTTTTTTTTTAGAGAGAGAGAGAGAGAGAGAGAGAAAAGCACTCATTTGTTGTCCCACTCAGGTGTGCATTCATTGGTCACTTCCCATATGTGCCTGTTGGATAAACAAATGTCTTTTAAGTTTGCTCACTTGTACTGGGGCAGCGCCATGTGTGTGTAGTCTACAGAAGGCTGCGGGTGCTTGCCCTCAGGAAGTAGATTTCAAATTGAGGATTGCCTTCCTGCTTGGAAGGGGCAATTATTTGCTATTGTTTTACTGTTTTCTGGAGAAGGGGTGTTTTTCCCCAGCCTGTTTTGGCTGGGGAATCCAAAGAGAGAGAAAGAGAAAGACAAAGAGAGAGAGAGAGAGAGAGCAGAGAGAGTCCGGAGGGTGAGTCCAGAAAACGAGTCCAGGTTGTGGAACCGGAAACCCAATCAGGGCTCGGGAGCCCTGATATCTGCCCGGCCTGTTTGACTGGGAAGTTCTGAGACTGGTGGGGGCCTGAGATGAGAGGAAGGGAAGCCGTCTTCCCTGCCATTACAAGACTTTAATAAACAGAATGGCCCACCATTTTCTGGCTCCACAGTTCCTTTACTATCTGCCCGAATCCAATAAGAACCTGCATCTGCATGGCCATGGTAGCAGCTATTGGCCTTACAGGACCCTGACTGGGGATCAAACCAGCAACTTTGGTGTCTCAGGACAACAAAGATATATACATTTATACTACTTCATTAGAGGTCAAGTTCAGAACACAATGTCTGATTGTAAAGACTATTAACCAATTGCTTATATTCCATTATGTCCCAATTTTTATTATTTATTAATTACCTCACTACTCCATATTTTCTAAGAATAATGACTTTATACCATTCTTAGAATTTTATACAATTCTTAGAATGAGATCATCAAAAAATAAGTATTGGAGTTGAAATTCTACCCATTTGGAAGCCATTATTAACCAACCAAAGTCTGGACATGCCATTCTTCCTGTTAACTGAATTAATCAGGGTAAAAAAAATCCCAGAGAGGCAAACCCTATACCAGTGTAGCCTTCTCTTATCTGAAGTTGTGCAGTCTTTCCACATTCTTACAGGTTTCACTCAACTAAGAAGCATAGAACACTGTAAACTGATTTACTAGTTTCTATCCTTACTGCCAAGTTTCTACTTCTGAAAAACCAATTTCAATTAAAAAAAAAAAAAAACGGTAAAACTAACCTTCTAATTCTTCACATAGTCCAATTTACCTAGAATGTAGGGTAAGAAGTTAGAAGAAAGAAAATCAATCCTTGGCAATTAATGCAAATGTTAACTTACTGCCTTTTTAAAAGTGCTTCATTGTCTCAGAATCATTTCCTCCTCTGAGTTCTGGTTTTTAAAACATGGACACTGCCAAACAATGATCTTGTTATAAGCCAAAGTTTCGTTAATGTTAAGGAATTTACAACCTTTTAGCTAAAGGAGTTCTCATGAAAATCCTTCCAAACCGCTAATTTTGTTAAGAATTTTTACAGATTTACAATATAATACTGCGTAACTTCTAAACCTTTCAGGGTTGTACTTTGTGCGTTATTAGACTTTAAGAAAGCAGTACAGTCTAAAATTAATGGCATAGGAAGGACAAAGGAAAGCAAAAAGGGGAAAGGCATGAAGTGACTTCAGTGCAGCCAGACCTTACACAGAGAAATAAAGCTGCGAGCACAGTATGCTCCAGCTGCTCAGTACCACATGATAGAGTCATTTTGAAAGCATAGCACTTTGCAGCCACTGCCATTAAAATATCTCCCTTCCTTGATGTCTTCAACAGTAAACTCAGATATGCATATAGAGACCAATAAGCACCATGTTTTCGGATTCTCCAATGAAATTAAGTCCCAATTAGACAGAATCCAAACAGCTGAGTAATTCAAATAACCGGAATTTTTGTGAAAAGAAAAAGGATGACAACCACAAGGCCTTAATAAACAATATGACTGGCCAACCTCCCAACTACAATGGCTGCCTTGGAGCAGGATGGCGAGGGAAGCGGAAAAGAACTCAAGCCAAGAGAGGAAAGCAAGAAGGGGACCAAATGGGACAGACGGGGGGGTGAAAAAAGGAAACTGAGACACAGGAAAATGAATGGACTGAAAGGCAAAGAGTCAGCACTGTCTGAATTCCATCAACAGAAATACAAACTATTCTGCCATGTGGTAATGAAAATAAAGGAAATCAGTATAACACTGTGGTCTCAGCCTTAGGAAAATCTCCTCAGTGCACATCTTGGAAAATATAAGAATACAAAAAGCTTGGTGAAAGAACACACTGGTCTGCACCTTACTTAAATCAAAGCTCAGAAAAAACAGTTACTGACAATCTATGTTAGTTCTTATCACAAGGCAGGCTGTTTCCACGAGCCCCAGGAAATCCACAGAACACTGTTTATGTGTGGGTGGCCCTATCATACCAGTCCAAGTGAGGATCCAGTACCTCCCCCGACTTCAACCTTCTGAGGAAGCAAAGGATGAGAAGGAGCAAGTGGAAAGCTGAGGGCATACCACATCTGAAATGAGGTTTGGCCCTGGTCAGTTAGCTCAGTGGTAGAGCGTCGGTCTGGTGTGTGGATATCCCAGGTTTGATTCCTGGTCAGGGCAAACAGGAGAAGCGACCATCTGCTTCTTCACTCCTGCCTCCACTCAATCTCCCTCCTCCACAGCCATGGCTCAAATGGCTCAAGCAAGTTGGCCCAGGGCACTGAGGATGGCTCCATGGCCTCTGCATCAGGTGCTAAAAATAGTTCAGTTGCTGAGTAATGGAGCAGTGCCCCAGATGGGCAGAGCACTGCCCCACAGGGGGCTTCCTGGATGGATCCCGGTTGGAGCGCATGCAGAGTCTTGTCCCTCTGCCTCCTCTGCTCTCACTTAATTTTAAAAATAAAAAAGAATTGGGGTTTGTTCATCTCAAGCTATACAGCAGTGGGAGCTGGACCTAAGTGAAAACCTGGTCCTCTCAGGCAGGTGCATATGCACAGGTTGTTTTTAGAAAGTGAATTATCATACACAGGCTATCCTCCTGGGAAACATCACAGTCCTGAGGAAACTGTCCCCATTCTTCTCCAATCCCACCACAATGTGACAGGTGGAGCTGGTGCTGCTGGTTTCAAATAAAGAAGACAGGCCACTCTTATAACAATTGTTAATCCTGCAGGCCTGTGCACACACACAAGACACACACATGCACACACAACTCTAGGGGCTGGAAATAGACTTCAAAAGTACCAAGAAGTGTATGACTCTGCATGACCTTGTGAAGAAAATGTTTCTAATACATTTAATCATTTGGCCCTTCCAAGTGAAAGCACATTTTGCAAATATAGGTATAACTGAAGACTGCTCTACATTTTGGGGGGGTATATATTTACTTTTGTTTATTTTAATTAAAAATTTTAATTTATTTTGTTAACATGTTTCAAGTGCCCACTCAATAACACCCTCAACCCCTAACAACATGCCCCCCATTTCACCCCCTTTGCCCCGCCTCCTCCAACCTCCTTCCCCCTTACCCTCTGAAACTCGCTACTCTGTTATCTGTATCTATATGTTATATATATATAATTTGGCTAATCCCTTTACCTTCCTTGATCCTGTCCCCCTCATCCCATTTCCCTCTGACAGCTGTCCTTTTGTTTATTGTGGCCCTGCCTCTGTCTGTATTTTGTTTCTCAGTCCATTGTGTTCATTAGATTCCACATATAAGTGAGACCCTATGTTATTTGTTTTTTATCCACTCATCCACTGATGGACACTTGGGCTGTTTCTAGACCTTGGCTATTGGCTATTGTAAACAATGCTTCAATAAACATAAAGTTGCATATCTCTGTTTGAATTAGTGTTTTGGAATTCTCAGAGGACATATTCCTAAAGGTACGACAGCTGGGCCAAAGGCAGTTCCATTAATTTTTGAGAAAACGCCATGCTGTTTTCCAAAGTGGCTATACAAGTCTGCATTCCCACCAGCAGAGCAAGAGGGTTCCCTTTTCTCCACATCCTCATCAGCACTTGTACATTGATTTGTTAATGAGCATTATTCTAATAGATGTAAGGTGGTATCTCTTTATGGTTTTAATTTGCATTTCTCTGACGAGTCATGATGTTGAACATTTTTTCATATGCTTATTGGCCATGAAATGTCATCTTTGGAGAAGTATCTATTTAGTTCCTTTGCCCATTTTTTAACTGAATTGTTTACCTTCCTGGTGTTGAGTTCTAAAAATTCTTTATTATTATTATTATTATTTTTGTATTTTTCTGAAGTTGGAAACAGGGAGGCAGTCAGACAGACTCCAGCATGCACCCAACCGTGATCCACCCAGCATGCCCACTAGGGGGCGATGCTCTGCCCATCTGGGGCGTTGCTCTGTTGCAACCAGAGCCATTCTAGCGCCTGAGGCAGAGGCCATAGAGCCATCCTCAGCACCCGGGCCAACCCTGCTCCAATGGAACCTTGGCTGCGGGAGGGGAAGAGAGAGACAGAGAGGAAGGATAGGGGGAGGGGTGGAGAAGCAGATGGGCGCTTCTCCTGTGTGCCCTGGCTGGGAATTAAACCTGGGACTACTCCTACATGCCAGGCCGACGCTCTACCACTGAGCCAACCGGCCAGGGCCGGGACATGTCTTCATATACTTTTCTGAATCTTGAACCATACAGATAAATTCCAGTTGCTTGCATCTTGGTTTTGAGAATCACCTGAAGTTTGGAACCTAAACTCGTATGCACATAAAATACAGAGGAATAAACAACTATTTAAAGTAGTTACCTCAGAACACTGGGGAGTAAATGAGGGCTGGGAATTTTTATTTTCTGATACATACTTCTATAATGTCTGGATTTTTACTAATGAGCTTTGCTTTTATAATCAGAAAAAAATGTATTAAAAATACAGAGGCCATAGAGCCATTCTCAGTGCCCAGGCCAACTTTGCTCCAATGGAGCCTCGGCTGCGGGAGGGGAAGAGAGAGACAGAGAGGAAGGAGACGGGAAGGGGTAGAGCAGATGGGCGCTTCTCCTGTGTGCCCTGGCCGGGAATGAACCCAGGACTCCTACACGCCAGGCCAACGCTCTACCACTGAGCCAACTGGCCAGAGCCTATTATTTTGATTAAATAAAATTCTTTATTAAATCCTTATCAGACATACCAGCAAGTATGTTATCCCACTGAGTGGGTTGTCATTTTTATTTTGTTAACAGTGTCTTTTGCTGTACAAAAGCTTTTTAGTTTGATGTAGTCCCATTTGTTTATTTTGTCCTCTATTTCCTTTGCCTGTGGAGATACTGGCAAAAATATTGTTACAAGAGATACCAGGAAGTTTACTGCTTATGTTTTCTTCCAAGATTTTTATGGTTTCACGACTTACATTTCTATGTTTTATGCATTTTGAGTTTGTTTTTGTGAATAGCATAAATTGGTGGTCTATCTTCATTTTTTTTGCATGTACCTATCCAATTTTTCCAACACCACTTATTAAAGAGACTGTCTTTACTCCATTGTAATCTCTTGCCTCCTTTGTCAAATATCAATTGACCGTAAAAAGATGGTTTATTCATGGTTTCTCTGTTCTGTTTCATAGATGTGTATGCCTGTTCTTATGCCAGTGCCAAGCTGTATTGATTACAATAGTCTTGTAGCATAGCTTTATATTAGGAAATGTGATGCCACTCGCTTTGTTCCTCATTTTCAAGATTGGTGAGTCTACTCAAGTTCTTTTTTGGTTCCATATAAATTTTTGGAATATTTGTTCTTGATCTGTGAAGTATGCCATTAGTATTTTAATAGAAACTGCATTCAATCTATAGATTGCTTTGCATAGTATGAATATTTTAATGTTAATTCTTCCTATCCATGAACATAGTATATGCTTCCACTTAGTGTATCTTCCTCGATTTCTTTTCTCAATGTCTTATAATTTTCTGAGGACAAGTCTTTTACCTCCTTGGTTATATTTATTCCTACTTTATTTATGTTGTTGTTGTGCAATAGTGAAAAGGATTGTTTCCTTGATTTCTCTGACAGTTTATTATTGGTGTATAAAAATGCCACTGATTTCTAAATATTAATTTTATATTCTATCACCTTGCCAAATTCATTTATCAGATCTAGTAGCTTTTTGGCTGAGACTTTAGGATTTTCTATGTACAGTTTCATGTCATCAGCGAATAATGACAGTTTTACTTCTTATCCAATTTGGATGCTACCTTTATTTCTTCTTATCTGATTGTGGTGGCTAGGACTTCCAGAACTCTGTTGAACAGGAGTGATGAAAGTGGGCACCCCTGTCTTGTTCCTGATCTTAAGGAGACTGCTTTTAGTTTTTGTCCATTGAGTAAGATGTTGGCCATCAGTTTGTCATATATGACCTTTGTTATGTTGAGGTATGTTCCCTGTATTCTCACTTTACCCAGAGTTTTGATTATAAATGGGTGCTGGATTTTATCAAATGCTTTTTCTGCATGTATTGATATGATCATATGATTCTTATCTTACATTTTATGTGATGAGTCACATTTACTGATTTGCAAATATTGTACCTTGCCTCCCCAGAATAAGTCCCACGTGATCATGATGTATGATCTTTTTAATGTATTGCTTGATCCACTTTGCAAACTTTAGCATCTATATTAATCAGGGATATTGGCCTATACCAGTGGTCTGTAAACTCATTAGTCAACAGAGCCAAATATCAACAGTACAATTATTGAAATTTCTTTTGAGAGCCATATTTTTTAAGCTTAAAACTATATAGGTAGGTATATTCCTTATTGAGGTAGCATGCACACATGGTATTTTGTGGAAGAGCCACACTCAAGGGGCCAAAGAGCCGCATGTGGCTCATGAGCCACAGTTTGCCAACCACTGGCCTATACTTTTTTCTTTGTAATGTTTTACCTGGTTTTGAAATTAAAATAATTCTTGCCTCATAAAATGAGCTTGGAAGTCTTCCCTCCACTTGAATTTTTTGCAATAGCTTGTGAAAGATAGGTGTTAGTTCTTCTTTGAATGTTTAGTAACATTCGCCTGTAAGGCTGCCCTGTCCAGGACTTTTGTTTGGTGGAAGTTTTTTTATAACAGTTTCAATTTCATTGGTTGTAATTGGTCTGCTTAGCTTTTCTGATTTTTCCAGATTCAGATTTAGAAGATTGTATGTTTCTAGGAATTTATTCATTTTACCTAGGTTGTCCAATATTCCTTTGTTTTTCTGTGATATCAGTTGTTACTTCTCCTCTTTCATTTCTAACTTTACTTATTTAGATCCTTTCTCCATTTTTCTTGATGAGTCTGGTGAAGGTTTGCAAATCTTGTTTACCATTTCAGAGAATCAGCTCTTAGATTCATTTGATGTTTTGTATTATTGTTTTAGCCTCTATGTTATTTATTTCTGCTGTGATCTTTATTAACTCCTTCTTCCTACTTCCTCTGGGCTTTATTTGTTGTTCTTTTTCTAATTCTTCTAGGTACAGGGTTAAATAGTTTATTTGAGCTTTTTCTTGCTTCTTAAAGTATGCCTGTAATGCTATACAGTTCCCTCTCTGGACTGTTTTCACTGTGTCCATAGATTTGGGGTTGTTGTATGTTCATTTTCACTTGTTTCAAGAAAACTTTTTATTTCTTCCTTGATCTCCTTTTTAATCCATTTGTTCTTTAATAACATGCAATTTAGCCTTCAAGTGTTCAAATGTTTTTCAGTTTTTCTATTGTAGTTGATTTCTAGTTTTATGCCACTGTGGTTTGAGAAGATTATTATTATGATTTCAATCTTCTTAAATTTATTGAGACTTGTTTTGTGTTCTAACAGGGGGTTTATCCTAAAAAATGTACCATGAACATTTGAAAAGAATATATATTCTTCTGCTCTGGGGTAAAATGTTCTGAAGATAATTAAATTCAGTTGATCTAGTGTGTCACTTAAGGCTGCCGTTTCTTTGTTATTTTTCTGCCTGGAGAATCTATCCACTGATGTCAGTGGGGTATTAAATTTCCCTACTATTAAGAGTATTGCTGTTGACCTCACCTTTTATTTTCATCAAAATCTGCTTTATATATATATAGGTGCTCCTATATTTACAGTGGTAATATCATCTTGTTGGATTGATCCCTTTATCATTATACAGTGTGTCCGTAAAGTCATGGTGCACTTTCGACCGGTCACAGGAAAGCAACAAAAGATGATAGAAATGTGAAATCTGCACCAAATAAAAGAAAAACCCTCCCAGTTTCTGTAGGATGATGTGGCAGTATGTGCACATGCGCAGATGATGACATAACACCATGTATATGCAGCGGAGCAGCCCACGGCCATGCCAGTCGAGATGTGGACGGTACAGAGGAAAGTTCAGTGTGTTCTGTGGCTCGCTAAATTTGAACCCGTGACCAAAATGCAACGTGAATATCGGCGCGTTTATAACAAAGCACCACCACATAGGAATAACATTACTCGGTGGGATAAGCAGTTGAAGGCAACCAGCAGTTTGGTGGAGAAACCCCGTTCTGGTAGGCCATCAGTCAGTGAGTGACGAGTCTGTAGAGGCTATACGGGATAGCTACCTAAGGAGCCCTAAAAAATCTGTGTGTGAGCCCACATCAAACTGCACTGAATAGGTATGAAACTGGGAGAGTTTTCACATTTCTGTTGTCTTTTGTTGCTTTCCTGTGACTGGTCAAAAGTGCACCATGACTTTACGGACACACTGTCTAGTGACCTCCTTTTGTCCCTTACCTTTGGGGTTTTGTTGTTGTTATTGTTTTTGTTGTTGTTGTTGTTTACTATTGCCTTTGTTTTAAAGGCTATTTTGTTAGATATAAGTGTTGCTACCCCAGCTTTTTTTTTTCCATTTCCATTTGCATAAAATATTTTTTCCATCTCTTCACTTTCAGTCCATGTTTATCTTTTGTTCTGAGGTGGGTCTCTTGTGGATAGCACATATATGGGTTTTTTGTCTTATTCATGCAGCTACCCTATGTCTTTTGATTGGAACATTTAATCTATTTACATTTAAGTTTATTACTGATATATACTTTTTTTTTTTTTTACAGAGGCAGAGATAGACAGGGACAGACAGACAGGAACGGAGAGAGATGAGAAGCATCAATCATTAGTTTTTCGTTGCGCATTGCGACTTCTTAGTTGTTCATTGATTGCTTTCTTATATGTGCCTTGACCGCGGGCCTTCAGCAGACCGAGTAACCCCTTGCTGGAGCCAGCGACCTTGGGTCCAAGCTGGTGAGCTTTTTGCTCAAACCAGATGAGCCCGCGCTCAAGCTGGCGACCTCGGGGTCTCGTACCTGGGTCCTTCCGCATCCCAGTCCAACGCTCTACCCACTGCACCACCACCTGGTCAGGCGATATATACTTATTTATTGTCATTTTATTCTTTGGACCTACAGTCCTCTTTCTCTCAATTTGTTTTTTCCTTTGCTCTTTTTATAGCAGGTCCTTTCTTTCAGTACTGGTTTGGTCATAATGAACTCCTTGAGCCGTGTGTGTGTGTGTGTGTGTGTGTGTGTGTGTGTGTGTGTGTCTCTCTAGAAGGCTCTTTATTTCTCCTTCAATTTTAAATGATGGCTTTGCTGGATAACAGTGTTGATTGTGGGTTCTTGTTTTGCATCACTTTCAATATTTCTTGCCAATCCCTTCTGGCCTAAAGTGTTTCTGTGGAGAGTATATACAGATGTCACCCTTATGAGGGCTCCTCTGTAGGTAATTAATTGCTTTCCTCTTGCAGCTTTTAGTATTCTTTCTTTGTCTCTTAACTTTGGCATTTTAAATATGTGTCTTGGTGTAGGACTCCTTGGGTTCAACTTTAATGAGACTCCCTGTGCTTCTTAAACTTGTGTGACATTTTCCTTCATCAGTTTAAAAAAGTTTTCAGCTATGTTTTCTTCAAGCAAGTTCTCTATTTTTTTGTTGGTTCACTTCTCCTTCAGGAACCCCTATGATGTGGGTGCTGTTTCTCTTCATGTTGACACAGAGCTCTGTAGAGTTTCCTCAGAGCCTCTTTTCTTTTTGCTCCTCTGCTTCTGTGTTTACATTTATTCTATCTTCTATACCACTGATTCAATCCTCCACTTCATCCAGCCTGTTTATTCCTTCTAGTGCAGTCTTCATTTCTGATATTGTATTTGTCATTTCTGAATGGTTCTTTTTTGTTATTTCAATACCCTTTTTAATGCTTACTTTCTTTTTGTTTCTCATTGTGATCATCCATTGTTGCTCTAAGATCCTTGAACATCCTAATAACCTTTATTTTAAACTCTACATGGTAGTTTGGTTACTTCAACTTCATTTAGTTCTTTTTCTAGAGATTTCTCGTTGGTTCATTTGGGTTATACTTCTTTGCCCATTTTCTCTGTGTATGAGGTAGTTCTGCTCTGCCTTTCAAATTTGTTGCAGTGTCTTTATGAGGAAAATGGGCTCAGTGGTAGTGACCTCCAGGCCACCTGAGCTCCTTGTTCTAGGAATACTTCTTAAGGACTATATTCACCATCCTGATGTATGAGTCTTGAATGCCATTGGTACAATCATGGGTGTAGTTATCCCTCCAGGCTGGCTGGCTCTAACAGTCAACCCTAATCACATATATTAGATGCTGTGCAGTGTCTGTCCTGTTGGGCATATATATTCTCTGCAGTGTCTTGTGTCTGCTGGACTGTTCCTTTCAGTGTACTGCTGGTGTAGCTAGCTGAGTCTATCATTGGTGCGGTCAGCCACCCACTATTGGTTCTGTTGGGTCTGGATGTTCTTGGGCAGAGTTTGGGTATCAGGTGGCATAAGCAGTTGTTTGTAACCCAATGTGGGCTACCTGCCTTGAGCTATTGCTCTGTTCACTGTTTGTGTCCACTTTTTCTGTGCCTGGGTAGTACTGGAGTGGCCAACCTGTGTATAATGATCAGCTTCCTCCTGCTTAGAGGTGAGAACAGCTCCGTAAAAGGACCCAAGCTCTATAAGATTTACCTCCAATTTTCAGCTGCTCCACCTCTTGCAGCTGCCTGGTCTTCCCATAGAGCCTTCTGTAGTGTGGGCTCAGACTGGCTTCACCTCACCAATCCCTCTGCGGGTTGTGAGCTTGGTGATTAGGGCAACTGAGGTTGGGGATATGTTAGTGGGACCCCCTACTTCAGGGGTCTCTTGGTCAGAAGCTCAGTACAGGGAAAGTGGTCCCTACTCCAGAGCCTAATCCCTTACACACTGCTGGATACTCCAATTCCATTTCTCCCCAGTGAGGTGAGCAGCGGGTTTAGATTGGGTGGGGTCAAAGGTCCTCACTTCAGAAATTCTTCTAGCTGGGGAGCTGCTGATCTCAGGGAGGAAGACCGAGAGAGTCCTCTACTGGGAATGACTGTGCCCCCTCCCAGTAAGTGGCAACACTCCTTGGCCTGTCTCAAAAATAGGCTCCTGGGAACCCATACCTTGAATGTAAGTGCTTCAAGCCTCTTTGGAACCTAGTCCAGCAGGGAAGGATACCTGGGACCTGGGCCAGCTGACTGTGAAGCTTCACCCTGTCCTATGCATGCATGAGCTGCTGTGCAGGTGCTGATCACAGAAAGCAGAGCTCACTCCAGTGGAGTCCAGTATCCAACAAGCCCTACCCTTCGGCCACACCACCAGCAAGGGTCGTTAGGTCCTAAACCAATGCTCTCCACAGTTGTGCTGGCCCTGGGACTCCCTGGAGGGAACCTGGTACAGAACAGTGCAGGACACATCCCATGACTGGCCCTCAGCAACCTCTTGAAGCTGCAAGCAATCCAGAGTTTGTGGGTGCCTCTGCTGGGCCCAGGTCCATATGGAAATACCAACCACACACCTAGGCTGGATTTACCCACACTGGGCCTGGGGGAAGTTTCGCAAAAGGCTAATGTTCCCCGACCCCTGCCTCCTACAGCCTCTGTCTGCTGACTGCTTGTTGGGCTCGGCCACTGAAAGAAACCTCTGGCAGGGGTCTTCAAACTTTTTATAAAAACCACCCACTTTTGCAGTGCTGGTCAACCTGGTCCCTACCGCGCAACCAAACAGCGCTGCGATTGGCCCACCATGAAAGCTGGACTGCCGTAGGGACCAGGTTGACCAGCACTGCAAAAGTAGGCAGTTTTTATAAAAAGTTTGACAACCCCTGGAAAGTCTGTGGCAATTCAGGGATTACTCCAGACAGTTTCTACTGATTCTCCTGTGAGACAGAAGCACCAATCATAGACTTGGGAGTGTACAGGAAAAGCTCTGGCCTCAAGGCGAGAAAACTGAGTCACTGATGCGCCCCATTTCCTGGCGTCTCAGAACAGCCCAGTCTCCATAGGGTGGGTCAAGAGAGATTACTACGGATGGGGCAGTTTCTTTCCCCCAGGCTGATGCCACATGGAGAGGACTGTTCCTCCCAAGAAAGATGGTGACTGCAGTATTGGAGAATGTCTCAGCACAGAGGTTCCGGTGGTCATCTCCCAGTGTCTCTTCCTAGGCCTCCAACTTCACACTCTCCTCACGCAACTCTAGTCCTCTGATCCCTCCCTACCCCAGAGACCTGGGTAAGTGGCTGTGAATGAGATTTTCTGCGCTGGCCCTTTAAGACAGAGCCTATGTCTCCGACAGCTCCATCTCTTTCTCGTAGACAGAAACCTCAGCTCTTTTCATCGCCAAATGCTGTGGGTGCCTCTTCTAGGCTCTTGGGCTCTAAGGCTAGGGTGCTGGTCTGGAGCTTAGGTCCCTCCTCTCTCAGGATGAATCTCCCGCAGTTAGAGTCCCTCCAGACCCTTGGCCACAGCCCGCTCCTGGACGTGGGGCAACCCTTTCCACATCTCTACCCTTCCTACCAGTCTCGGTGTTGCTGCTGTGACTCCTTGGTTATGGGCTTCTCTTCACTTAGTCCAAAATTGGTTTTTCAGGATGATTGTTCTTAAGTTTAGTTGTAATCCAAATTAGTCCTGGGAGGTGGTAGTTGGGATGTCTGTCTACTACTCTATTGCCATTTTGGAATTGGTTGCTCTACAATTTTAGAATCATCTTCACAGTTCAGAACTGCAGTCTGAGAATCTCTTTACCAGCCTCCACCTTGTCACAAATACCCTGTTGATTATAGCGAAGACCTAGGCAGAACTCAGAAAATGATGTTGTAACAGAGAGATTCCATGTGAAAGTGAATCTATCCTTCAGTAAACATAGAAGGTTTTCAATCTCATTGGAAGATAAAAATCACAATTTTTAGTATTGCTCTTACTCAAACTCTATTCATTTTAACTCTACACAAAGTCAATGATTTTCCAACCTTTGAGGTTGTGATCAAAACTATAGCTAATGCCTTGAAGGCAACTCCAAGGTGTGAAGTGAGGACAGAAATTCAGGGATGTGACCAGGATTTTGGCGCTGGGCTCCCTGTAAAGCAGCTCCCTTCCCTCCATTGCAGAAGTTGTCGCCACTGCCATCCCCATATGAAAGCCACTTCAGCAGCTTTTCTTTGGTCTAAGATGACCATTTTGCCAGTTAAAAAGTAACTCACTCTCAGCCGTGCCCAGAATTCCAGAACTGGAGAAGGCAGCCATCACACACTTTCACAATTCTCCCCAACTCTGGACACAGAAGCATCATAGAAGAAAGAACAGAAAAAGCACATCCCTGAGTCTGGTGCATTCCCAAATGTGTGGCATGCACCCATCTCCAAGACTATTCCTGCAGACACCAGCATTGAACCCAGGGCACCGGGCTGTGTGCAGGAAGAATACAGCATGTGCCCTGCCCTCAAGGAGTTAGTTGGGTCTATTCATGAGAATTCAGCCGAGTAGCAGAATGATTGAACTATTTGCAGCAAAATGGCCTTTTCTGTTTCTGGGTCCAAAAATGGGGGTGGGTCTGGATAAATGTTACTCGCCCACAGAACAACTACAAAAAAGAGCCCGGCATTCTTATTGAACACTCTCCCTCCCAGACACCATCTCAGCTCCCCTGAGTCAGAGTGTTCTGGGGTGGGGTCTGGGAGTCTGGATGTTTAACAAGCTCCTCAAGTAATTCCTAATATATCAACATTCGAAAAACACTGACATGTGTGAGGGAGAGAGGAGGCTTCACGTGCAGAGGCTGCAGGGAAGAGCTGGACATGCAGACAGAGGGCAGGCCGAGAGGCTCCCCGGAGGACAGCAGGGTTGGAGCAGCTGAGCACGGGCTCTCCAGGACAAGCAGGGGGGAGGGGCACTCCCACCTCCAGTGACTTCAGCAGACTCTGACAAGCACTTGATTCAGGAGTAGAACACCAATAACAAGGAAAGGGTGTGGTGGGTGAGTGACGTCCTGGGGTACACACTCAACCCTCAAATGACTGACATGAGCTTTCCTACCTTTCTTGGTGAGTCAGGGCTCAAGTGAGATTTAATTGCTCTAGAAAAATCAAGAGATGTGGCATGCCTTGCTCCCGAGTGCCACAGAACAATTCACTCCTGTTAACATACTTCAACGAGCGAAGATGAGCTCAGAAACACCTCTCTGACCGACATCCATATTGCACTAATGAAGGAGGGTGGCATTCCGGGCACGGGCATGGGAATGGGCCTGGGTCCGTTCTAGAGAAACAGGGTGAAATGGGGAACAGTGGGAGAGGGGGGTGGAGACAGAGACCCAGACCAGGCCGCTGTGACCCTGTGGCCACACAGGCGAGTCCACCCTTTACCTTAGGAACCTCAGCTGTGTGGGTGAGGTTCACCGGAGGGGCGGCTCTCAGAGGGGGTCCCGGGCCAGGAGCATCTGCATCCCCTGGGAGCGTGTGAGAAATGCAGAGTCTCAGGTTCCACTACACACCAACCAAATCAGAGGAGCCCTCCAGCTGATTATGATGCCCACTGAAGGCTGACCCCCTCTGCCCTAAACTAAAGCACGGGAAGGACATGTGAGATTGGGAGAGAAAAATCAGAGGTGAGAGACAGAGCAATCTGTCCAGAGGCTACTGCAAAAGCTCAGAAATGCTGAGACTCTAAGGCAGTAACTACAGGTAGGAATGAAGAGTCATGTGAGCCCCGGCCAGTTGGCTCAGTGGTAGAGCGGGGCCCAGCATGTGGATGTCCCAGATTCAATTCCCAGTCAGGGTACACAAGAGAGGTGCCCATCTGCTTCTCCACCCCTCCCCCTTTCATCTCTCCCCCTTTCTCTCTCTCTCCCTCTCCTGCAGCCATGGCTAGATTGGAGTAAATAGGCCCTGGGTGCTGAGGATGGCTCCATGGCCTCTGCCTCAAGCACTGGGACAGGCTCATTTGCTGAGCAATGGAGCAATGACTCAGATAGGCTGAGCATCATCCCCTAGTGGGCTTGCTGGGTGGATCTCAGTTGGGGAGCATGCAGGAGTCTGTCTGCTTTCCCTCCTCTCACTTAATAGATAGATAGATAGATAGATAGATAGATAGATAGATAGATGATAGATAGATAGAAAGAAAAGAAAAGGCATGTGAAAAAATACTCAGAAGTAAAATCACTGGACATGGTGATATGCAGATCAGATACGCAGAGAAGATGGAGAGGGGCCAGAACAGGTCTGGTTCCTGGTAACCAGCTTTAAATCAGGTAAAAGAAAAGAGAGCTTTTACACCATTGTACAGATAAATTTGCCAACGTCTGCCTCAACCCTGAAACACTCAAGTCTGCTTACAAGCCACCCTGGAATTTTCCAAACTCAGGAAGGTTATATTATAAATGTTTTAAAACAGCCCAGTTGTGAAATACATCCATTTGCTTGCTTCAGATACATTCTTCAACTGCATTTTTCCAGCCATGCATCTGGAAAAGCTTTAAGAAACAAAAATTAATCCAGATTCAACATCTTGGGGAAAAGGGAAAGGCTATAGAGAAATTCACACAATCCAAAGCACAGCCATTTGCAAAGAAAAAGTATTATACAATGCTCAGCACCCATCACAATTCCGAACAGAAAGGAAACACAGTACAGTGTCTAATATAAAACAGATGTCTAAGTTTTCTCTGCCCAACAATATTATTTACCTAAGTTATGGGGCTTGGAATATTTTTTTAAGTCCATTCTTAATTAGCTATACTCATAGAGGAATGTTGTGCAACTGAATGATAGCAAATATGTCAAAAATGATTTGTTTCTGGCTTTATAGAATGTTCTTATACTTACCGTGAAATACGAGTGTGTTTAATGTTCTGGATATTCCCTTTTAAAAAGCAGCAGGGTGCACTTGGAGGATGTGACCCCAGGCGCCGGGAAGCCATCCAGCTCTCTGGGCCGGCCTTGCCTGGCTTAGCGCAGAGCAGCCAGGCCTCCCTCACAGGCCGGCCAGGGCCATTAGCAGCCACTTTCCTCCCCAGCAGCCCCCACTCTTCCAAATGGCAGCCAACTGACCAACAGCAGTGCAGCAGGGCCCACAAGGGCAGGAATGGGGTCTGAGCCGGCGCAGGCGGGACAGAAGTCGTGCAGCCTTCCTGACTCGATCCCAGCGCACTACAGACTCCTCCCATGCCTCCCCAACTTACTCCACAACTGTATTCCAGTTTCCCCCAGACTTCTCAGGTCATGCTGACTGTGATTTATTAAGTGAGAGAAGGTAACTACTATGGGAGAAACTGAAGTTCAGCTGGACCTTAGTACTCATCTTCAGGTCGAGAGGCAGTGTAGTCACATGGACCTGGGTCCTCATGGTCACAGCAAACACTTGGGCTAGGCCAGCCATGTATTAAGTGCTTAACATTCTTAACTCAGAAAACCTTTATAAGGACTCCATGAAGTGGGCAATACTGCTACCAACATCTTCCTATTAGAGATGCGGGAAATGAGGCACAGGAAAGTCAAGTGAATCATCCAAGGTCACTCAGCTGGGAAGGGGCAGAGCTGGGATGTGAACCAGCGAGTGGAGGGAAGTGCCACCACGAGCCACTGCCTCTCTTGGGGCCACTCCGGCCTGGGTGAGCCTCGGTCTCTTCCCTCGGTGCTCTCGCGGGCTTCTCCGGGCCGCTGAGAGATCTGCTAGCATGCAGACAGGAAGACTGACACACAGCCCTCAGGAGTGCACACCAAGGGCAGTGTCAGGTTCAATCCACGCCGGTCTCCCCATCCCCATATTGTCACCCCCATCTCTTCACACCCTCTGTACTCTCTCCAGGCCAGTTGCATGTGCAGTCGTGCATCCATGGTCCCCTCCACTGTCTCCTTCCTAAGGTGCACAGCACAGGTTCTGTGCACAGGCGTGGACTGTCACCGTGGCCAGAGAAGCCATAGCTCCTGGGACGTCTTCAGCATGGATGAGGTCTTTACAAACAGGGTAGGAACCCTGTACTTTCTAACAACATTTTCTGTTCCTGCCCATGAGATTAACTTATAGGTGGGCTTCTCACTAGTCCTGTGGACCCAATCACAGTTGCCTTTAGGGTACAGCTGCCGAAACAATCCCCCCAAAAGTTCTGACGGTCTGAGGTTGAAGTGTGATACCAACAGCGAGGATTTTTAGCCCATAAATTGAACAGAACTGGGATTTGTACAAATATTGGCTAAATTCTACCCTGTCCTAGGCAGAGCATTTTCTCTAAATTATCTTTCTATAAATGAAGAGTCTCAGAATGCTCTAATAACAGTTCACCAGGAGCCAGGAATCCAAGTCCTTGGCTGAGAAACCACATTCTGTCTTGGTAAACAATACAGAGAAAACCTATCATCTAGTAAGCAGACTAGCAAGAACCCACGGGTCTGTCTTTCCACCAGTAAATGGAATGTTGGGGCAGAGGTCTACTGTTCACTGGAGCCAGAACTAAGTGCCCCAGGACCGTGGCCTCACTAGCCTGCTGCACTGAGACAGGGCCTCCTAGCTGGGCTCCGGACAGCACGCCTGCCACCATCTGGTGAGCACACCCTTCTCTGAAATAAGAACACAGAGGAGCCGTCAACCTGCCAGAGGAGGAACGGTGGAAGCAAGCTGGGCCACGGGACCTGGAGAGAGGAGGGTCAAACGGGGCCTTAGGGTGTCTTCAAATATCTGCAGGCCGGCATGGAAGAAAAGCAAACCCCTGCTCTGAACCACAGGCCAGAGGAGGCTGTGGGAGGCACACTTCAACCCAGTCTAGGGGGGTTTCCATTGCTGCACTGTCCTCAAAATAGGCTGCATTCAATAATAACAAGGTCACCAGCCTTAGAAAAGTTCAAACTAAGGGTTCTGAACCCTTTGATGACTCTTTTTAGTCAAGTAACATAACAGAGGGAATTCAAGGGCAGATGAGTGCAGGTGACCATTCATGTCTATGAGCCAGAGGGCCAAAACAGACAAGGTAAGTTCTAGAAAGACATCTGCAAGGAGGGAAAGAAACAGTGAGAGGAAGAATAGCAACAGCAAATAACACAGCACAGAGAAGGAAATAATTGGCTGAGTCAAAGAAATGCTACACTTTAGAATCCTGTCATTTCCCACTAATTGTCATACGCACCCATTCGCTCCAAACATGACCAAATTTGGCCAAGTTCATGCAAAATCAGTACTACCCAGGTATTTGCCAAAGCAGATTAGGGAAAAAAATTGCAAAACCCTTTAATATACTTAAGTTGGTTATGACAGTACATAAAATTTTAAGTACATAAAAGACAACTTTATCCAGGCAGTTGAAGGCAAAGAAAGGCTTCAGAGCGCTCAGCAGGGCTGCTGAGAAGCTGGAGAAGATACCGAGCTCACAGACATCAAGGGGGCAGTCCGTGAGGAGACACGTCCAGTGCTGCGTCGGTGCTGCGGTCAGAAAGAAGCCCAAGGCAGCAGGGAGTCATTTCCGGAGCTGCTGCACGTGGGCCGGCACACGGGCCACTCAACTGACATCGAAAATTAGTAGTTCACAGCAATGATCTTCAATAAAAAGCAGTATCTGCCTGACCTGTGGTGGCGCAGTGGATAAAGCGTCGACCTGGAAATGCTGAGGTCGCCGGTTCGAAACCCTGGGCTTGCCTGGTCAAGGCACATATGGGAGTTGATGCTTCCAGCTCCTCCTCCCTTCTCTCTCTCTGTCTCTCTCCTCTCTAAAAATGAATAAATAAAATTAAAAAAAAAAATTAAAAAAAAAAAAAAGCAGTATCTGCTCTTAGGAAATTCTTTGAAAATAAATTACAGCCTTTTCTTTTTTTATATAGCCTTTTCTCTTTAAGGGGAAGAGAATGAATGCCCTTTGAGTTTTGTGAGTAGCATAAATAGACAGACTGACAGATACATAGATAGATGGGCCAACTGACCGAGAGACAGAGCAGCACGTAAAAAGATGCTTGATAGGGATGATAGGTAGGACTAGATACAGATGATAAGTATGTAAATAGGTAGACAGACAGAATAGATAGGGAAGGAGATAGATAGATAGATAGATAGATAGATAGATAGATAGATAATAGATAGACACATAGATACACAGATAGACAGGAAAAATATGATCGATAAGCAGATTGACAGAAATAGATACAAATAATAAAGATAAGATTAGATAGATAGATAAAATCAGAAAACAAGCTAAAGAGACCAGTGGAAGAAAACGAATCAAACCATGTAACAATGTCCGATATACATGTAATAGAACAGTCTAAGCTTTTTGGTTCCTTTTACTTAACACCTCTCTAAGAGCTACTGCTGTGGGACATTTTAATATTTTTAATATGAAGACTCATTTTACCCAAAAGTCAATTAGAAATTAGGAGGTATGCAATTTGCCCTTCACTTTGGAGAGAGTGTAAAGTTGTCAAGTGCTCTAGGAAAGCAACAGCCTCCAAAGACATTTTTCTTCAGCAACACGCTGTCACCCTGAATTGGGCATAAATGACAGACTGTGACCTACCCTGGGGACTCACTGGTCTGCCACAACACTGGGCCCGGAAGTTGACATGGCAGCAACACCTATCTAGTGTTTACACCTATCTGGGTTTAAACTGAGTCCTCTGTAGAGAGCATTTTCTGGGCAGATTTTGTTTTACAGAGGTTAAAAGGCCAGCTGTTTTGCCCTCGTCCTTTCTCCGCCTCATTTGAACATTAGCAGTAATCTAGTTAAGGACAGAGAAAGTATGTATCAGGAGAGACCGAACCACAGCCTTAATAATAAGCTAGAAAGAAATACTGGCCTAAAGACTGAATTGATGAACAATAAATTTATCAATTGCAGAAGAAAGAAAGGACAATTGGTGAAAAAGAGTTTTAACCTTCAGTACTCAGGTGATAAGATTATTCCATTCCCTGAACTTTGCTCTAGTCATTTTTAAAGACTTCTTTAAAGAAACTTAAATTTCAAAGTCATGCAAGCAAAATTTAAGTAAACATCCGAATTTCTTGACTATAAAATATTTAAGAAAATGTATCCCATATCCAGTTTTTGCACCATTGTCCCCAGTGGGTATTTTATTAGCAGATTTCATTTTAATGCTAACAGAAAAAAGGATTTCATATAATTCACTAATGAAGACAAATCAGGAGGTTAGAAAAGAAACCCCCTCCCACCCACTCACAGCTATGCTGTTACACAGTCAAGCAAAGCATTCTAGGAGCCCAGGAGAGAAGGGGGACTACTTATGGAGAAGGAGTCTGTCCGCCTGGACCTCGGCAGCTTGTGATTATCTGTCTTGGTTGGAAAAAAACAAATTTGGGACAATGAAATTGCTTTTCTGAAGATTAAGTGAACAAATGAAAAAGGAATAGAAACAGACACTGGAGATCTGGTAGGTTCTCAAACACTACCTGGCCAAGGCATGCGTTCTCATCTTAACCCTCTCTTGCCCACCTGTCAGATCCGTCACCAACTCTAAAGCAGGTTTCCCACCCTCAGCAGTGACGGACACCTGGGGCTAGACAAGTCTCTGCTGTACGGGCTATCCTGTGCAGTGTTGGTTGTTTAACCCCATCCCTGGCCTCTGTTCATTAGATACCACTGGTACCCCACCTTCCCAACCCTCGTTGTGACAACTAAAAAGGTCTCCAAACATTGTCAAGTGTCCTCTAGAAACTAAATTGCCTCCATTTCGAAATCATTGCTATAAAGGGTCCAGACCCATTAAAATATATCCCACATGATTGTTTAGTTTCTCACAATTCATAAGGCCACAGGCTGTACTCTGAACCCTACACAGCTCAGGCAGATATAGGCCATTAGCACACAGTGGATGGGGTGGGACAGACGGGTCAGGGCAGATCCACCATTACTAGTGGGGAAAAAAACTGCATGCCTTGTCTCACCAATGAGCTAACAGCACCACCCTTGAGTCTGACAAACATCATAAAAGGACACACGTTGAATTTCTCTCTATCCTAGCCATCAAAAGAATAGCCAAATCTCTAGCTTATGCCTTAATATGGAGCTTCTAATGATCATTATAAGAAAAAAGATTTTCAAAACAGAACTTTTCCACAGGAACCAGGCCATTTTCACTCTTTCTAATTCAATGTATCGATTTAAAAACCAGACCCACAGCTTGACCCTTCCTAGGCTGGGACCATGAGGCCATATACATCCTCCAGATTCCGCCATTGCTACTCGATTTAAAGGTGGCACATTTTAACTGGAAATGATTGCGACAGCTCATGTACAGCTCTGAATACAAACCATTGTCAGAGGAGGTATTAACAAATTTGTGCTTACGTTCTCACACAATTTTCTCATCATTCTGACAAGAGAAATGTTTAAGGAAAATGCAACAAACAGTTCTGAGCTCTCTAGGCAATGTTTTCCAAATAAGTGCACCCCATACATCAAACAGCTCTTTGAGTTCAGCGATATGAATTTCCTTCCATCCTAGCAGGTGCACCTGCAACACTGGTGCCCAGACACCTGGGCTTCCCGCACCCCATTCACTCCACCCTCACTTTTGACCCTCTCCTTAGAAAAAATAAGGCTCTCTGTTGCATGCCAAGACACATGCAGCTCACCAGGGGTCCCACTTTCAAAAGGCTCTCTGAGAAAGCATCTAAGAGGTGCCAGACTGCTGGAGATGCTGTTGGCAGTGATCTGTAACTTGACCCTGTTCACAGCAGCTCCAAAGACCTGCTGGCATTCATCCGATTTGAACCTAGCTCCCCAATGAAATGCTGACCCTGAAGCAAGAAGGCTTCAGAAATGCTTAACATTGTTCTCAGTACTTCTCAAACTTCGAGGTGCACGAATCCTCTGGGGATCTCGTTAAAGGCAGGTTCCAATTTGTGGATGAGAGTGAGGCTGAGAGTCTGCATTTCTAACCAGCCTCACAGGAGGGTAAAACTCGGATAACAGCGCCAGGAAAGGAACCCTAATATAAAAGAGAAGCCATGTCTACTCCTAACAGAGAGGACCCACCTCACAAATGGAAAGATGTTTTTAGGAGAAGAAAACAGATTTATATTCACCCGAACTTCCTGCCTCCACATTTAGGGCAGTTCATGAATCGGAGTCCTATCAACATATATAATCACTGTTCTATTTTCTGATAGAATAATAGAGCATTAAAACCTTGTGTGTGCACAGCACCCTTTCCCCTGTGGGATCAAATACCAGTACTTTAAATTGAATCTTTCTTGCAAAGAAAATTCCATTTGATTCCCGGTCAACGATAAACAGCCATAATATCCTAAATAAGTGGTAAGCCGTCTCCTAAAAGGTTAGAAAGCACAAAGGTAAGACAGAAACAAGGTAACAACAAAGAAGAGTAATAAAAGTTGACCAAACTACTAATACTAATAATAAGTTTTCTCCTCACAATAAAAAACGATGATGAACACTGTCCCTTCCCTAATCTTCCCCACCCTAATAAAATACAGCTCCAATTGCTCAGGCAAAAACTTTGAAGGCCTCTTGCCTTTCTCAGCCCTCAGCAAAGCCTCCCATCTCCACCTTCCAGTTCCTGATTCGTTCTCTCCACCGGCCTGAGAACCATTATGGACAGAGACTTGATAGTGCAACTGCCCCCTCTACTGTCACCCTCCTTCCCCCCGCGTTACCACAGTCATGGAACTAAGCCAAGACACTGCTCTGCTCCCAGCCTTTCTCCAGAGCCTTATGGGACTACATACATCTGCACACGCACACATACACCTGGCCTATGCCTCGCTTCCCCCCTTGCTCCTCTCCAGCTGCATGGCTTTGAATACTCTAGGCAAGCTCTTGCCTCAGTGCCTTTGCACAGCATTCCCTCTGCCTAGAAATCTCCCCAATATCCACATGGGTCACAACCTTGGAGTCCCTACTCAGATATCACCTGACTGACAAGGCCTTCCCTGGCCCCTACACAAGGAACCCTACCTTTTTGTTAATAGGGGACCCTTTTAGATTAAAATAACTTTTTGTTCTTCTAAAGGTCTTATATTTTTTTCATGCTTGTTACTTGTGGTCATTTTGCTTGGTGAAGCTCACTCTAGTTCAGACCAGGACCACATCGAGTTCTAGCACAGTCACGGAGGATGCATCTGTGAGGGCAAACACTTCAGCTGGAGTTTCAGGCCCAGCTAGGCCCCGGACCAGCTGAGCCACTTCAAAGCAGCTCTTGCCCAGTCTGTGCTCAGCCTTCTTCATCTGCGCGGCCAAGTGGAAACTCGAGTGGCTTCACAAAGTCTACAAGATCCCACAGAGTCTCAGAAGAGAAAACCCTTAGCCGACTGTGGGACCCTGCTGCCCCACACCCCCTCCAGGCTGTCCCCCCCGCCTGCACCGTGAGAACCGGTCCCCAGTCAGCTCTGCCTGCAGCCTGCCTGGGAAACAGGATCCTCTCTCCCGTGTGCTCACCTCGGGGGCTCTCCCCAGGGCCAGGTCTACATGTGCACAGGATTGCTTGATGACTGTGCCCTCCCCACTCACAGCCAGCTCCTGTGCTGGTGAGTGAGCAGCTGAGGGTCATCAGAAACCCAGTCTCATGGGCAGCGACACCGGCGTAGAATGGGCAAGCACTGCCCTGTGCCCACTCAAGAGCACTTGCGCTTATTTCTACAAAAATAAAATATGCTTGATTCTGATCATTAGGGCTTTAAGAGAATAGCAAAAGACTATTCAGAATTCCAGGTTTTTCTGTTTTCACTGAATACATTCCTTCTCTGTCTGTTCCTCTCCCTCTTATTTATTTTTGCAGAATTTACAAGCTAACAGACACGGTAACTCCCATTACAAATCAACCTCCATTAACACCATGTGTCATAATCAGTCCCAAAATGAACCTTGCCTGCTTGTATTAAGTTAGTCAAAAGAAAGACTTATTATCCATCCTAATGCTAGTCTACACTATAGGACTAAACATGCCTTGGGGGCTGTAATACTGGTGGCTGAGGCCGGGCAGGTTCACATTGGATTCGGGCAGATGGTAGAAAAACTGCAGAGCCAGAAAGGGCTGGGCCATTCCGTCTAATAGTCTCACAAGCAGACAAGCACACAGGCAGGGAAACTGCCTCTCGGGCAAACAAACAGCAAAATGGCCCCTCACGGTGGCAGGCAGGCAATCTGCGCCTCTGCAATCCCCATCTCTCTCGAACGCAAGCACCCATAGTCTGACATAGGCCACACACACGTGGCGCAGCCATGCACTCATGTGCCGATCAGGCAAAGTGTTGTTTGCAGCTGGTAACCCCGTGAGCCAGCCTAACACAGCTGCCCCACATTCCACCCCTTTAGGGTTGCTGGCTTCACAATCTACATGACATCAAATAGAGACTACAGCAACAACAAAAGTTACACAATAATTACAAAGGTGTCCTTTACAATGTCTCCCTGAGCACTCTGCCCAAGGGGCAAACTGGAGGCCCTTCTCTAGCCCCTACTCCACGGTGGGTGGGAGGGCCCATATAGTCCAGGGCTGTGTCCATGGAAACCTTAAAGTGCCCTGGTGCATCTCTCCAATTGGGCGAGAGCTTCCTGGTGCAGGAGGTCATCCACCAGAGCTGCCTCCCCCCATCAGGGTCTCTCAAAGTACTGTCCACAAGCAACATGTCCATCCATCAAGGGAGCTGGTGTCCAAGAGTCAGTCCATGATAGCCCAGCTGTCTGCAAATCGCCAAGGTAAAAGTTCATGACAGGCAACTAACCATACAGCTCTTTAGTAACAGACCTCAGCACCTTTCCATAGTGTGCTGTCCATTGCCACAAACCCCATCCAAACCCCTCAACAAGCTCCCAAGGGGCCTGATGGAGTCCAACACATTCAAGGCCTGTGTCGCCTTAACAGTTCTCTTTGCTGATGCTGTAAAAAAAGCACTTTTACCTTCTAATGCCAACACCTGCTGCACATTAGAAGGGGACCAGTGGATAGCCAGTTCCACGTGTAGCCTCTGGTCCCCGCCCATCCCTGTTAGCCGGGCCCCTTGCCCTTCCCCCCATTCAAACCGGGACAACGGGTCTTGGGGATCCTGTAACCTGAATGCCAGCCATTTTCCTGGCAGATGTCGGGGCCACCTGCTTCCCCTGCTTTCTCAGCGGCTAGAACCTCTGTTCTGACTCAAGCTGCCACCAAAGCTCCAAGAAGACTTTATTAGGCTTGCCATCTAATTTCTATCTGCCCCAGCTGCAATCAAATCTACCCACATCTGTGTTCGGGTAACTTTCACAGGCCTGTTTCTCTGGTTGGGGGGTGGGGGCAGCACGGGCGGCAGCCCTCACAGCCTTACAATCCATCTCTGTTCTGGAGAGCATGATGCCATCCATCCCTATGTCCCCCAGCTGCACAAAGCAGGCTGACAGGGGCTCAGTGTGTTTCTGCCTGAATTTCACCCCCAACTCCAGCAGGTCTGCCCGGGTGTAGGGCCGGACCACAGAGTGCTCCACTACCTGGGGAGGAGGCTGTGGCTGCCCCTGAGGGACTCTTGGATGATGGGTCTTTACTTTCTTTGCGACCACCAGCCGGGCTCCGAGTCTGCAGACAGCAGTTTCAGCCTGAGCCTCCCCCTCTGCAGACAGCAGTTTCAGCCTGAGCCTCCCCCTCAGAAGAGTCCGAAACGCCTGCTCCCGCCGACTCAGAGCCGCTTCACCAGCAGGAATACAGCACCGTCTTCCACACCCACTTCAGTTCCTGCTGCTGCTGGCTCTCAGCCGGAAGCTGACTCTCAAGCTCCTGAACTCACAGTTCTTTCTCCAACAGCCATCACTGCCCATGTTCAGCTTCCAGGGCAAACTGCAACTCACGAACTCATGACTCTTTGTCCAGAGACCACTCCAGTTCCAGGCGCCACTGGTATTCAGCCAGCACCTAACGCTGCAATTCTCGGACCCGGTCACCTCCTTCTCCAGCGCTCACTCCAGGTCACACGGTCGTCGTTGGTGCTCGGTATGCAGCTCATCCTGGAGCTTTCAACCTCACTCAGCTTCTCACAAAGATCTCTTGGTGTCTTCTCATAGGATTATAAAAAGCACCCAGCCCATGGTCCCCACCAGGAGAGCCCCCGGGAACAGCCACTCCTCTATTCCACCCCGCAAGGGTGTCAGCAGCTCCATACCAATCTGCTCCGAACCCTGCCCACTAAGCCAGATGTCCAGAGACCACTGGCGAGCAAGCCTAACACAGCTGCCCCATAGGGGCAGAATAGGGGAGAAGAAAAAAATGATTTTTAAAATATTACTCTTATAAGATTGATATTAAATCTCTATAAAGATATGGAATCAAGGCCCTTGCTGGTTAGCTTGGTTAGGTGGAGCGTCGTCCCAAAACACCAAGACTGCAGGTTCAATCCCCGGTCAGGGCATTACAGAAAGTAACCAGCGAATGTACAACTAAGTGCAGCAACAAATGAATGTTTCTCTCTGTGTGTCTTTCTCCCTCTCTCTCTCTCTCCCTTTCTCTTCTGTCTCTAAAATCAATCAATAAAAAAAAATGGAGTCAATGCCACACTCAGTAAACAGTCTAAGCACGCTCGTGCAGAAAGGGCAGAAGCAGATGGAAATGTCTCCAGCCTCTGCTCCCCTCACGATGACTGCACGCGGTCACTTGGAGGCTCTGGCTCCCGCTGTTTCCCCAGGACCACAGCTCTCTTATGTCCTCAGCAGCTGCAGATGTCTGTCTGACACTTCTCTGTCTCCCTCCTCTTTCCCCTGGGGCAGGAGTCCAGACCACTCCTCAAGCCCAGCCTGGCCAGCGAGCCCCAAGATCACTCAGCTCGGACTTGGGAGCAGGCGCGGGGAGAGGCGGTGTGCCAAGAGTGAGCAGCCTGGCCCCTGAATCCTCTGACCGCCCCAGCTGCCACACCAGCACGTGTTTGTCTCATGCCATCTGTTCCATGACGCTCTGTGGTGCGGGCAGTGGTTTGGAAAACGAGCAAGACACCAAGACACAAAATAAACAGAAGTAAAGCCTAACAAGATGATATGTCTACTCCAAGGTGGGCAGCAGTGGGTTTACAGTTATGAGTATGTGAAACACAGAGTTTAGTCTTCTGTTATTATTTATTATTAATTATTGTATTATTTTCCATATGAAAAACTGTAAACCCACTTTTGCCCTACCCTGTACACCAGGAATAAAAATCACCGCTCTGCAGACGGTGCGGAGTCAGACATCCTTGTGCAGACAAGACGGTCCATGGGGAGGAAGATGGCGCAAGAGGCTGATATTGAGCATTTCACATAAGGCTTTCTTGTCAAATCAGCCCGTGGCATCGTAGTTGCTCACAACAGCTCCTCCACATTTTTCAAACAGTCTTCATTAATACAGAATTCAGACATTTGCCACATACATTACAGTAGGGGTCCCCAAACTACGGCCCATGGGCCACATGCGGCCCCCTAAGGCCATTTATCCGCTCCCACCGCACTTCTGGAAGGGGCGCCTCTTTCATTGGTGGTCAGCGAGAGGAGCATAGTTCCCATTGAAATACTGGTCAGTTTGTTGATTTAAATTTACTTGTTCTTTATTTTAAATATTGTATTTGTTCCCGTTTTGTTTTTTTACTTTAAAATAAGATATGTGCAGTGTGCATAGGGATTTGTTCATAGTTTTTTTATAGTCTGGCCCTCCAACGGTCTGAGGGACAGTGAACTGGCCCCCTGTGTAAAAAGTTTGGGGACCCCCATCAAAGCTATCCTTCAAGTATGAAGGAGATATAAAAACATTCACAAATACAGAAAAGATGAGAGAATTTATCAACAGAAAGCCCCCACTCCAGGAAATACTAAAGGGGGTTTTCCAACCAGATTCAAAGAACAAAAGAAAACAACGCCACAAGTAACAGCTCCACCAAGAACACAATAAAACCAAACTTAAACTGTGACAACAAAGGAAAAAAAGGGGGGAGAGGATGGAGATTAACAGTAGCAAAGGACGATGAAGTGCAGAAATACTTATAAGATAGGGTACTACAATGAATATGGTAGGTACTCTTTTCATTACTTAATGGTAACCACCCTTGAAAAAAACCACCACAAAAACACTTGACTTAAAAAAGGTAGCAACAGAGGAAAGAAGTATGGAACACAAACAAACAAAAACAAATGATAGAAAAACAAAAGAGAAGAATCAAACTAGATACAAAACTAACAGAAAGCAATTTATAAAATGGCAGTAGGGAACCCACAAGTGTCAATAATTACATTAAATGTAAATGGATTAAACTTACCAATAAAAAGACACAGAGTAGCAGAATGGATTAAAAAAGAAAATCCAACTGTATGCTGCCTACAAGAAACACATCTAAGCAACAAGGATAAAAACAAATTCAAAGTGAAAGGCTGGAAAACAATACTCCAAGCAAACAACACCCAAAAAAAAGCAGGTGTAGCAATACTCATATCTAATAATGCTGACTACAAGACAGAAAAAGTACTCAGAGACAAAAATGGTCATTTCATAATGATTAAGGGGAAGTTGAATCAAGAAGACATAACAATCCTTAATATATATGCACCAAACCAAGGAGCACCAAAATATATAAGACAGCTACTAACTGACCTTAAAACAAAAACTAACAAAAATACAATCATACTTGGAGACCTCAATACACCGCTGACGGCTCTAGATCGGTCATCCAAACAGAGAATCAATAAAGATATAGTGGCCTTAAACGAAATACTAGAACACCTGGATATGATAGACATCTACAGGACACTTCATCCCAAAGCAACAGAGTATACATTTTTCTCTAGTGTACATGGAACATTCTCAAGAATTGACCATATGTTGGGCCACAAAGACAATATCAGCAAATTTAGAAAAATTGAAATTGTACCAAGCATATTTTCTGATCATAAAGCCTTGAAACTAGAATTCAACTGCAAAAAAGAGGGGGAAAAACCCACAAAAATGTGGAAACTAAACAACATACTTTTAAAAAATGAATGGGTCAAAGAAGAAATAAGCGCAGAGATCAAAAGATATATACAGACAAATGAAAATGAAAATACGACATATCAGAATCTCTGGGATGCAGCAAAAGCAGTAATAAGAGGAAAGTTCATATCACTTCAGGCCTGTATGAACAAACAAGAGAGAGCCGAAGTAAACTACTTAACTTCACACCTTAAGGAACTAGAAAAAGAAGAACAAAGACAACCCAAAACCAGCCGAAGAAAGGAGATAATAAAAATCAGAGCAGAAATAAATTAAATAGAGAACAGAAAAACTATAGAAAAAATCAATAAAACAAGAAGCTGGTTCTTTGAAAAGATCAACAAAATTGACAAACCCTTGGCAAGACTCACCAAGGAAAAAAGGCACAGGACTCAAATAAATAAAATCCAAAATGAAAGAGGAGAGATCACCACAGACATCATAGATATACAAAGAATTATTGTAGAATACTATGAAAAACTTTATGCCACTAAATTCAACAACCTAGAAGAAATGGATAAATTCCTAGAACAATACAACCTTCCTAGACTGAGTCATGAAGAAGCAGAAAGCCTAAACAGATCAATCAGCAGGGAGGAAATAGAAAAAACTATTAAAAACCTCCCCAAAAATAAAAGTCCAGGCCCAGACGGTTATACTAGTGAATTTTATCAAACATTCAAAGAAGACTTGGTTCCTATTCTACTCAAAGTCTTCCAAAAAATTGAAGAAGAAGCAATACTTCCAAACACATTTTATGAGGCCAACATAACCCTCATACCAAAACCTGGCAAGGATGGCACAAAGAAAGAAAACTACAGACCAATATCTCTAATGAATACAGATGCTAAAATACTAAACAAAATACTGGCAAACCGATTACAACAACATATTAAAAAAATAATACATCATGATCAAGTGGGATTCATCCCAGAATCTCAAGGATGGTTCAACATACGCAAAACGGTTAACGTAATACACCATATCAACAAAACAAAGAACAAAAACCACATGATCTTATCAATAGATGCAGAAAAGGCTTTTGATAAAATACAACACAATTTTATGTTTAAGACTCTCAACAAAATGGGTATAGAAGGAAAATATCTCAACATGATAAAGGCCATATATGATAAACCATCAGCCAACATCCTATTAAACGGCATAAAACTGAGGACTTTCTACCTTAAATCAGGAACAAGACAGGGTTGTCCACTCTCTCCACTCTTATTTAACTAGAAGTTAATAAGAACTCCACTCTTATTTAACTAGAAGTGGTGCTAGAAGTTCTGGCCAGAGCAATCAGACAAGACAAAGAAATAAAAGGCATCCATATCGGAAAAGAAGAAGTAAAGGTATCACTTTTTGCTGATGATATGATCCTATACATCGAAAACCCGAAGGACTCCACAAAAAGATTATTAGAAACAATAAACCAATACAGTAAGGTCGCAAGATACAAAATTAACATACAAAAGTCCATAGCCTTTCTATATGCCAACAATGAAATATTAGAAAACGAACTCAAAAAAATAATCCCCTTCACGATTGCAACAAAAAAAATAAAATACCTAGGAATAAACATAACAAAGAATGTAAAGGACCTATATAATGAAAATTACAAAGCATTGTTAAGGGAAATCGAAAAAGATACAATGAGATGGAAAAATATTCCTTGTTCTTGGATAGGAAGAATAAATATAATCAAAATGGCCATATTACCCAAAGCAATATATAAATTTAATGCAATTCCCATCAAAATCCCTATGAGATTTTTTAAAGAAATGGAACAAAAAATCATCAGATTTATATGGAACTATAAAAAACCCCGAATAGCCAAAACAATCCTAAGGAAAAAGAATGAAGCTGGGGGCATTACAATTCCTGACTTTAAACTATATTATAGGGCCAGATGACGTCAGAGTAATGGCGGAGTAGGAAGCGATACCGATAAATCTCCCCCAAAACTCAACAAGATCTTCAACCAGAAACAGAAAAACCTATACTTGGAGCCTCCAGATGCTTCACAATACACCCGAAGGTATGGTCGAGTGAAAAATTGGCTAAATATATAACCAAATCCTGAAGGAAATAGGGAGTAAGAAATGCTCCGCCTTCCTCACTAACTTAAACAGGGCGGCTTTCTCTGGTAACTGTGAATATAGAAACTGAGGCGGGCAAAGGGGGTGAATACATCCAGGCCGCGCACAAAAGGCCGAACCAGGCTGTGGCACGGAGATCCTAGCGGAGGAAAAACTGTTCCTGTGGCAAGCCGGGCAATACAAGCTAACACTCGCGCCAAACCCAAACAAAGAAAGACAAGCGGGGCAGCCATTTTACCCGTTCTCCTGGTTGGTGCGCAGTTAGTGGGCGAGAGATCTCTTCCTAAGCCCCAGAAGTGGGTGTCCGTGTTGCCCCACAGAGAGGCAGGGTCAGAGGTCTTTCTGTGGGCCGAAAGCAGAGTCTCTGGGCAGCCCCAGCGCCCTGGGAAAGCCGCGCACGGGAGGGAGCGAGAACTAATTCCAACGGTGGAAATTTTCCGTGCTGGTGAGGGTTTCACTCAGGGAAACGCGGCCGGCCTCATATCCTGGTGTGCGCGCACAGATAGGTAGTGAGCGATTCCTCCGAGTGCCTCGGCAGTGCGCGCCCGTGTTATCGCACAGAGGGGCAGAGTCAGGGGCCTTTGTGTGGGCAAAAGCGGAATCTCGAGCCGCCCCAGCGCCTTGCAAAAGCCGCGCACGGGGATGGAGCGAGACTCAATTCCAACGCTGCAACTTTTCCCTGCGGTTGGGGGTTTCACTCAGAGCGTGAGACTACTGGCCGGATATCCTGGTCTGCGCACGCAGATAGTGAATGAGAGTTTCCTCCAAGCACCCCAGAAGTGGGTGCCAGCCTGTGTTACCGGACAGAGTGGCAGAGCCAGAGGTCTTTGAGTGGGCGGAAAGCCCGCCTGATTATGCTAGCAGCTCTGACTGACTGAGCCTTACCCAGAGCCCTGTGCTGAGTGGAAATAGAGTGGGGAGTTGCCAGCTCTTTGAACCTCTTACTATCCAGGCAGAGGCAGCAACAACCCCATAGCTGGATTATCAGGCTACTAATTGAGGAAGGAAAGACTAGGAGAAAGGCTCCAGGAACACGGACTCTCTCACTGTCGGAGCCTATGAAAGCTAATGAGCCTTGACTCCCAACGAGACTAAAGCACAATACATGACATTGCCATAGAGACTTATCAACTGCAAACATCTACCTGAGCGTGCCAAAGGGGCAGAACCTGGGGTACAGAGTCACCGACCAGGAAGAGGGAGAGAAAAGAAAAAACAAGAAGATAACCTCTCAAAATCAAGAATAATCTGCAGACTTTATAACCTATCCCATTTTATTATATTTGTTCGTTTGTTTCTCTTATCTTCATTCTTGATACTTTTTTTCCTCCTCCAATTTGGCCGATTAACTCTCTGCCAGTCTTACTCTCTCCTCTCCTTGAACTACACTACCCATAAGTGTTACATCTCCCAATATCTTTTTTCTCCTCTTCCTTTCTCTCTATGAGGGTTGCACTCCAAAACCCTTAACTCTCTCTCTCTCCTTTCTTTTTTCTTCTTTTACTGGTTCCCTCTTTTTCTCTCTCTCTCTTTTTCTTTTCTCCCTCTATATTAGTTTCTTCCTTTCTCCTTTACATCTCCTCTCATTCAAACCTCAATAACAAACAAATTATCTTATCTGGGACTCACACTTATGTTTGTGGCATTTTGGGGGTTTTTTACTTCACCTTTTTAACTCACTAGCAGTGCTCCCATCCCTGGCTCTCCATTTTATCTAGTTCTTGTTCCACTAAATACAATAGTATTTTTTTAATTTGTCCCCCCATTTTTCTGTTCTCTTATTCCTCTCATCATAACTCTTAGACAACACCAACACCTAAAAGCAAATCATTTTATTCTTGACCCAAATTTTTTCCTTATTTGCTTTTTGTGGGTCCATACCGCCCCCCCCCTTTTTTTTTCCTTTTTTTTTTTTTTTTTTTTTTTTTTTTTTGCCCCTTTATTACTATTCCCCAATTCAGGACCTCCATCACAGGCATTGTTTGTTAAAATTCACAGTTCACCACAAGATTTTCTCAAGAAAAAGGGGAGAGGAGAGGAAAAAAGGAGGGGGGGAATAATTTCCTTTTTTTAAAAATTATTATTTTATTTTTCTTTATTTCATTATTAATTTTTTTTAAAAAAAAAAAAACAACTCTTTTTGATTTTTTATTTTTTTTAACTTTTTATTCTTTATTAAATCTCATTAATACTATCAACAAAACCACCCTCAGATGCCATTAAGGAAGAGAAAATCAAATATCATGGATACAAAAGAAAGAGAGGTAACACAGCTAGATGAGGAAAAATCTATGGAGAAAAAATTTAATATATTGGAAACCTTGGAGCTAAATGACAGAGAATTCAAGATAGAAATCCTAAAAATCCTCCGAGATATACAAGAAAACACAGAAAGGCAATTTAGGGAGCTCAGAAAACAACTCAATGAACACAAAGAATATATGTCCAAAGAAATTGAAACTATAAAAACAAATCAAACAGAGATGAAAAACTCAATTCACGAGCTGAAAAACGAAGTAACAAGCTTAGCTAATAGAACAGGTCAGATAGAAGAGAGGATTAGTGAAATAGAAGACAAGCAACTTGAGGCACAACAGAGAGAAGAAAGAGACTCAAAAATTAAAAAAAATGAGATAGCCCTACAAGAATTATCTGACTCCATCAAAAAGAATAACATAAGAATAATAGGTATATCAGAGGGAGAAGAGAGAGAAAATGGAGTGGAGAACATACTCAAACAAATAATAGATGAGAACTTCCCAAGCCTGTGGAAAGAACTAAAGCCTCAAATTCAAGAAGCAAACAGAACACCGAGTTTTCTTAACCCCAACAAACCTACTCCAAGGCATATCATAATGAAATTGACACAAACCAACAGCAAAGAAAAAATTCTCAAGGCAGCCAGGGAAAAGAAGAATACAACATATAAAGGAAGGCCCATTAGATTATCATCAGATTTCTCAGCAGAAACTCTACAAGCTAGAAGAGAGTGGACCCCAATATTTAAAGTCCTGAAAGAGAGAAACTTTCAGCCACGAATACTATACCCATCAAAGCTACCCTTCAAATATGAAGGAGAAATAAAAACATTCACAGATACAGAAAAGATGAGGGAATTTATCATCAGAAAACCCCCACTCCAGGAATTACTAAAGGGGGTTCTCCAATCAGATACAAAGAACAAAAAAAAAACAGAGCCACAAGTAAAAGCTCCAAGAAGAACACAATAAAACCAAATTTAAACTGTGACAACAACAAAAAGAAAGAGGGGGAGAAGATGGAGATTAACAGTAGCAAAGGACGATGGAGTGCAAAAGTACTCACAAAATAGTTTGCTACAATGAACAGGGTAGGGACCCTTTTCATTACTCAAAGGTAACCACCATTGAAAAAACCACCACAGAAGCACATGAGATAAAAAAGATAGCAACAGAGGAAAGATGTATGGAATACAACCAAATAAAAACAAAAGATAGAAAAACAAAAGAGAAGGATCAAACAAGACACAAAACTAACAGAAAGCAAGATATAAAATGGCAATAGGGAACTCACAAGTATCAATAATTACACTAAATGTAAACGGATTAAACTCACCAATAAAAAGGCACAGAGTAGCAGAATGGATTAAAAAGAAAATCCAACTATATGCTGCCTACAGGAAACTCATCTAAGTAACAAGGATAAAAACAAATTCAAAGTGAAAGGCTGGAAAACAATACTCCAAGCAAATAACATCCAAAAAAAAGCAGGTGTAGCAATACTCATATCGGATAATGCTGACTACAAGACAGGAAAAGTACTCAGAGATAAAAATGGCCATTTCATAATGGCTAAGGGGACACTGAATCAAGAAGACATAACAATTCTTAATATATATGCACCAAACCAAGGAGCACCAAAATATATAAGACAGCTACTTATTGACCTTAAAACAAAAACTGACAAAAATACAATCATACTTGGAGACCTCAATACACCGCTGACGGCTCTAGATCGGTCATCCAAACAGAGAATCAACAAAGACATAGTGGCCTTAAACAAAACACTAGAGCACCTGGATATGATAGACATCTACAGGACACTTCATCCCAAAGCGACAGAGTATACATTTTTCTCTAGTGTACATGGAACATTCTCAAGAATTGACCATATGTTGGGCCACAAAAACAACATCAGCAAATTCAGAAAAATTGAAGTTGTACCAAGCATATTTTCTGATCATAAAGCCTTGAAACTAGAATTCAACTGCAAAAAAGAGGAAAAAAATCCCACAAAAATGTGGAAACTAAACAACATACTTTTAAAAAATGAATGGGTCAAAGAAGAAATAAGTGCAGAGATCAAAAGATTTATACAGACTAATGAAAATGAAAATACGACATATCAGAATCTCTGGGATGCAGCAAAAGCAGTAATAAGAGGAAAGTTCATATCACTTCAGGCCTATATGAACAAACAAGAGAGAGCCCAAGTGAACCACTTAACTTCCCACCTTAAGGAACTAGAAAAAGAAGAACAAAGACAACCCAAAACCAGCCGAAGAAAGGAGATAATAAAATCAGAGCAGAAATAAATGAATTAGAGAACAGAAAAACTATAGAAAAAATTAATAGAACAAGGAGCTGGTTCTTTGAAAAGATCAATAAAATTGACAAACCCTTGGCAAGACTTACCAAGGAAAAAAGAGAAAGAACTCATATAAACAAAATCCAAAATGAAAGAGGAGAAATCACCACGGACACCGTAGATATACAAAGAATTATTGTAGAATACTATGAAAAACTTTATGCCACTAAATTCAACAACCTAGAAGAAATGGATAAATTCCTAGAACAATACAAACTTCCTAGACTGAGTCAAGAAGAAGCAGAAAGCCTAAACAGACCTATCAGTAGAGAAGAAATAGAAAAAACCATTAAAAACCTCCCCAAAAATAAAAGTCCAGGCCCTGACGGCTATACCAGCGAATTTTATCAAACATTCAAAGAAGACTTGGTTCCTATTCTACTCAAAGTCTTCCAAAAAATTGAAGAAGAAGCAATACTTCCAAACACATTTTATGAGGCCAACATAACCCTCATACCAAAACCTGGCAAGGATGGCACAAAGAAAGAAAACTACAGACCAATATCTCTAATGAATACAGATGCTAAAATACTAAACAAAATACTGGCAAACCGAATACAACAACATATTAAAAAAATAATACATCATGATCAAGTGGGATTCATCCCAGAATCTCAAGGATGGTTCAACATACGTAAAACGGTTAACGTAATACACCATATCAACAAAACAAAGAACAAAAACCACATGATCTTATCAATAGATGCAGAAAAGGCTTTTGATAAAATACAACACAATTTTATGTTTAAGACTCTCAACAAAATGGGTATAGAAGGAAAATATCTCAACATGATAAAGGCCATATATGATAAACCATCAGCTAACATCATATTAAATGGCACTAAACTGAAGGCTTTCCCCCTTAAATCAGGAACAAGACAGGGTTGTCCACTCTCTCCACTCTTATTTAATGTGGTACTAGAGGTTCTAACCAGAGCAATCAGACAAGACAAAGAAATAAAAGGCATCCATATCGGAAAAGAAGAAGTAAAGGTATCACTTTTTGCAGATGATATGATCCTATACATCGAAAACCCCAAAGAATCCACAAAAAGACTACTAGAAACAATAAGCCAATACAGTAAGGTCGCAGGATACAAAATTAACATCCAGAAGTCAATAGCCTTTCTATATGCCAACAATGAAACAACTGAGAAGGAACTCAAAAGAATAATCCCCTTCACGATTGCAACAAAAAAAATAAAATACTTAGGAATAAACATAACAAAGAATGTAAAGGACTTATATAATGAAAACTATAAACCATTGTTAAGGGAAATTGAAAAAGATATAATGAGATGGAAGAATATACCTTGTTCTTGGTTAGGAAGAATAAATATAATCAAGATGGCTATATTACCCAAAGCAATATATAAATTCAATGCAATTCCCATCAAACTTCCAATGACGTTTTTTAAAGAAATAGAGCAAAAAATCATCAGATTTATATGGAACTATAAAAAACCCCCGAATAGCCAAAGCAATCCTAAAGAAAAAGAATGAAGCTGGGGGCATTACAATACCTGACTTCAAACTCTATTATAGGGCCACGACAATCAAAACAGCATGGTATTGGCAGAAAAATAGACACTCAGACCAATGAAACAGAATAGAAAGTCCAGAAATAAAACCACATATATATAGTCAAATAATTTTTGATAAAGGGGCCAACAACACACAATGGAGAAAAGAAAGCCTCTTCAATAAATGGTGCTGGGAAAACTGGAAAGCCACATGCAAAAGAATGAAACTGGACTACAGTTTGTCCCCCTGTACTAAAATTAACTCAAAATGGATCAAAGATCTAAACATCAGACCTGAAACAATTAAGTACATAGAAGAAGACATAGGTACTCAACTCATGGACCTGGGTTTTAAGAGCATTTTATGAATTTGACTCCAATGGCAAGAGAAGTGAAGGCAAAAATTAATGAATGGGACTACATCAGACTAAGAAGTTTTTGCTCAGCAAGAGAAACTGATAACAAAATAAACAGAAAGCCAACTAAATGGGAAATGATATTTTCAAACAACAGCTCAGATAAGGGCCTAATATCCAAAATATACAAAGAACTCATAAAACTCAACAACAAACAAACAAACAATCCCATAAAAAAATGGGAAGAGGATATGAACAGACACTTCTCCCAGGAAGAAATACAAATGGCCAACAGATATATGAAAAGATGCTCATCTTCTTTAGCTATTAGAGAAATGCAAATCAAAACAGCAATGAGATACCACCTCACACCTGTTCGATTAGCTATTATTAGCAAGACAGGTAATAGCAAATGTTGGAGAGGCTGTGGAGAAAAAGGAACCCTCATACACTGTTGGTGGGAATGTAAAGTAGTACAACCATTATGGAAGAAAGTATGGTGGTTCCTCAAAAAACTGAAAATAGAACTACCTTATGACCCAGCAATCCCTCTACTGGGTATATACCCCCAAAACTCAGAAACATTGATACGTAAAGACACATGCAGCCCCATGTTTATTGCAGCATTGTTCACAGTGGCCAGGACATGGAAACAACCAAAAAGCCCATCAATAGATGACTGGATAAAGAAGATGTGGCACATATACACTATGGAATACTACTCAGCCATAAGAAATGATGACATCGGAACATTTACAGCAAAATGGTGGGATCTAGATAACATGATACGAAGCGAAATAAGTAAATCAGAAAAAAAACAGGAACTGCATTATTCCATACGTAGGTGGGACATAAAAGTGAAACTAAGAGACATTGATAAGAGTGTGGTGGTTACGGGGGGGGAGGGGGGAATGGGAGAGGGAAAGGGGGAGGGGGAGGGGCACAAAGAAAACAAGATAGAAGGTGACAGAGGACAATCTGACTTTGGGTGACGGGTATGCATCATAATTGAACGACAAGATACCCTGGTCTTGTTATCTTTGAATATATGTATCCTGATTTATTGATGTCACCCCATTAAAAAAATAAAATTAATTTAAAAAAAAAAAAAAAAGAGATGAATAGACACTTCTCCAAAGAGGATGTACAGATGGCCAATAGGCATATGAAAAAATGTTCAACATCACTAATCATTAGAGAAATGCAAATTAAAACCACAATGAGATATCACCTCACACCAGTAAGAATGGCGCTCAACAACAAAACAAACCAGAGTAAGTGCTGGTGAGAATGTGAAGAAAAGGGAACCCTCCTGCACTGCTGGTGGGAATGCAGACTGGTGCAGCCACTGTGGAAAACAATATGGAGATTCCTCAAAAAATTAAAAATCAAACTGCCTTTTGACCCAGCCATCCCACTTTTAGGAATATACCACTTTTAGGAATATACCCCAAGAATATCACAGCACAGTTTGAAAAGGAGAAATGCACCCCCATGTTTATGGCAGCATTGTTTACAATAGCCAAGACCTGGAAACAGCCCAAGTGTCTGTCAGAGGACGAGTGGATTAAAAAGCTTTGGTACATATACACAATGGAATACTATGGCGCCATGAAAAAAAAGAAAATATTTTTTGCGACAACATGGGTGGAACTGGAAACTATAATGTTAAGTGAAATAAGTCAGGCAGAGAAAGAAAAATATCATATGACCTCACTCATATGAGGAATCCGACGAACAATATAAGAGCAGAATAGAGACAGAGGCGGGATCAAAGAATCCAGAAGGAAAGTGGACAGAGGGAAAGGGAATGATAGGGTATAGGATGATGGGATGAGAGCAGAAAAGCAAATCCTGGAGGGGAGGGAGGAGGGCTTTACGGGGAGGGAGAGAGGTGGGATATACTGGGGAACACGGGTGACATTAGAATCTATGTAAACACAATAAATTAATAAAATAAAATAAAAACCCAAAAATAAAAAAATAAAAAATAAACTATATTATAGGGCCACAATAATCAAAACAGCATGGTATTGGCAGAAAAATAGACGCTCAGACCAATGGAACAGAATAGAAAGCCCAGAAATAAAACCACATATATATGGTCAAATAATCTTTGATAAAGGGGCCAACAACATACAATGGAGAAAAGAAAGCCTCTTCAACAAATGGTGTTGGGAAAACTGGAAAGCCACATGCAAAAGAATGAAACTCGACTATAGCCTGTCCCCGTGTACTAAAATTAATTCAAAATGGATCAAAGACCTAAATATAAGACCTGAAACAATAAAGTACATAGAAGAAGACATAGGTACTAAAATCATGGACCTGGGTTTTAAAGAACATTTTATGAACTTGACTCCAATGGCAAGAGAAGTGAAGGCAAAGATAAATGAATGGGACTACATCAGAATTAAAAGTTTTTGCTCAGCAAGAGAAACTGATATAAAAATAAACAGACAGCCAACTAAATGGGAAATGATATTTTCAAACAACAGCTCAGATAAGGGCCTAATATCCAAAATTTACAAAGAACTCATAAAAATCAACAACAAACAAACAAACAATCCAATAAAAAAATGGGAAGAGGACATGAACAGACACTTCTCCCAGGAAGAGATACAAATGGCCAACAGATATATGAAAAGATGCTCAGCTTCATTAGTTATTAGAGAAATGCAAATCAAAACTACAATGAGATACCACCTCACTCCTGTTAGATTAGCTATTATCAACAAGACGGGTAATAGCAAATGTTGGAGAGGCTGTGGAGAAAAAGGAACCCTCATTCACTGTTGGTGGCACTGTAAAGTAGTACAACCATTATGGAGGAAAGTATGGTGGTTCCTCAAAAAACTGCAAATAGAACTACCTTATGATCCAGCAATCCCTCTACTGGGTATATACCCCAAAACCTCAGAAACATTGATACGTGAAGACACATGTAGCCCCATGTTCATTGCAGCACTGTTCACAGTGGCCAAGACATGGAAACAACCAAAAAGCCCGTCAATAGAAGACTGGATAAAGAAGATGTGGCACATATACACTATGGAATACTACTCAGCCATAAGAAATGATGACATCAGATCATTTACAGCAAAATGGTGGGATCTTGATAACATTATAAGGAGTGAAATAAGTAAATCAGAAAAAAAACAAGAACTACATGATTCCATACATTGGTGGAACATAAAAAATGAGACTAAGAGACATGGACAAGAGTGTGGTGGTTACCAGGGGTGGGGGGAGGGAGGACATGGGAGGGAGGGAGGGAGAGAGTTAGGGGGAGGGGGAGGGGCACAGAGAACTAGATAGAGGGTGGCGGAGGACAATCTGACTTTGGGCGAGGGGTACGCAACATAATTTAATGACAAAATAACCTAGACATGTTTCTTTGAATATATGTACCCTGATTTATTAATGTCATCCCATTACCATTAATAAAAATTTATTAAAAAAAAAAAAAAAAAGTTTGGGGACCCCTGCGTTACAGTCATCTCTGGGAATCCACCCTGTTAAGTGTAGGCCAACGGACCCGTACAAGGATACCATGTGAAAACACAGAGATACAATGCCACATTTTTATATGACAGGGACACAAAAAAATGCATTACTATCTACCTGCCATTAATTCCTAGTTCTTGAGAAGACCTTCTCACCCGTATCTATGGCTGTCCCGGGGCCTAATGCCGCTCTGCTCTGCGGGTCCACCAAGTTCCAACGGAGTGGCTGCAGTTCCAACTCTGTCACTGGTCTTGGGTTTCTCTTTGTAAGTGAACAGTAGCAATGACCACTGGAAGTATATCACGTGTGTGCCAGAGGCCAGTCACCTGGTTAGACAGAGGGTGGAGGAGGCCTTCCCCTGGGTCCCTCGCACCTGGCAGCACCTGGCCCGTTTGCACAGCAAGTAATTGTTAAATGAATGAATGTGTATTTGCATTTGAGCTTCAGCAATGACATCAATTTTTCATTAAGAACTTCATTTACAGCAAGCAGAGTTCTTTCAGTATGAGCAGATATTCAAACACATACTGTTTCTCACTGGAAGACTCAAGTCCCCCTCAGACAGTCATATTTCTGTGGAACCACAAACAACATGCTTTTTAGTTTGCCTTGTTTAGTCACCAGGCTTGAGTTCTCATGATAAGTCACTAACTTGCTTTGAAGACCAGTAAGAAAGGCTTCTTAAGGCCTTCTCTAGTAGCAGACCACAAGGTCAGGAATTCCACATTTGGATTAAACAATTATTCTTCAAAACATCATCTCCTGAAAGTGCAAAGGGCCCCAACAAGTCAACAATGAAAATACTAACAGCTATTAGCACCTTGGTGTGAAGGAGCTTAGCAGTTAAGCCCACTATTCATTAAGCACACTATTACCAAATAATACTTAATTGGGATAAAGACTATGACTGGGCACCAGTTATAACTAGAAAAAGCTACAAGAAAGACAACTCTGCCAGGAGAAATAGTACATTTGAAGCAAAGGAGTAATTCTTTAACCTTTGCCATCCAACGGCAAGCTAAGAGTCCAGGGCACCTAGGGAAGGTGGTGTATGAAAGGCAGATGTTCTCCTGAGACTGCGCACTTCAGTCTGGCTCCTACAAGCACATATTCTCCAGAGAGGGGCAGTTATGTGGAGTTGGAGAGGTTTTCTGAACCAATGGGTCACAGTGAATAATAAACATAATGAGAACTGAAGAAGAAAGGCTCTGAATTGTGTGTGCCAACAAATCCTATTGCATATCCCTTGCATTTGGAGCATTTTTATTGAAAACGGTGGCAGAAAGCAGGGAAAAGATCAAATCCAATTCTCGTCTAAAGGTGTTTTAATAGCAGCTCCAGAGCATTAGGAAGGGACCACATGACAACACACAAGAAACATGCAACCAAGCTTTGTATACACACGTGCGCGGAGTACTGCCAAGGGTCACGATACTTATAGTTAAGACCAATTCATTCTAAAGGAGATGAGAATTGTTAGGGACAAGTGAGACTAGCCGTGTTGATCACCGTTGAGAATGTTATTCGCTATACTGTTCTTTACTTTTTTTCCAGTTTGAGATTTTACCATAACAAAAGTTTTAAAATAAAATTGTTTAAGGAATAAAAAAGGGCAGTGGTTAGTACAACATGGCATACTGGATTTGATCCAGAAATAGAAAAAGGTCGTCAATAGAAAAACCGGTGAGCTCCAAATCAAGTCTGTGATTTTCGTTAGTTTTTTTATCTATGATGAAATTATCATAATGTTAACGTCCTAAGTGTGCCGTGGTTGGGTAAGATGTTAATACCGGCACTACGAGGAGATATCAGGGGTTCAGTTCCAGACCACCACAATAAAGTGAGTGTCCCAATAAAGCAAGCCCTAATCGTTTTATTACTGGGGGGCTTTGCCTTCAATGAGTGGAAATGCATCTGTCAATGCAATGAAGTGAAGCACTCTAAAACGAGGTCTGCCTGTGACAGGGGAAGTGGAGGAAGGGCTCGTGAGAACCACCAAAGACAATGATCTTTGTAACTTCTCCTAATCCACAATTATTTCAAAATAATTGAGGGAAACTTAAAAAAACAAAAGCAGTAGCTTCATGATAGAAAGAGGAAGGATATAGATTCTAAAATCCTACATTCTGAAAACATAACCCATAGCACTTACTACCTCCTAAAAATAGCCAGGATGGAGCCGAGAGAACTGCCGGTGAGAGTGCATGTGTTTCTCATTACACCGAGGGACCCATCACTGTGTCTGTGGGCAATGACTACGTGCACGTATGCTGTGAGGAAAAACACTTTACGTGCTTATAGATAAAAAGCATCACAGACTTTCAGGAACAAAACTAAATTTATTGTGGTTTGTTTTTTTTAAGAGAGAGAGGAAGGAGGAGAGGAGGAGAAACACGAATTTGTTGCCCCGCTTATTTCTGCATTCACTGACTCTCGCACGTGCCTTGACCTGGGATCAAACCAGCAATCCTGGCACATTCAGACGACACTCTACTCAACTGAGCTACCCAGCCAGGGCCAAAACTTAGCTGTGAAAGTCTTGAGTTATTGATCACTTGTAATCTATCTGCAAGACTGTTTAACCCTGAAGTTATTACGTGCAAATGCTCTCTTTTCTAAGTGTAACTCGGAGGATGTCAGGAGTGCAGGCCACCAGTTCCTGCAAATAAACTGGCTAAATGTTGTAACAGGAGAAGACAGCATCGGACACAGCTCACTTCACAGTTCCTCTCTGGAGGCCAGTTTTCCAAGGCACTGAGAAACGAGGAATTCTATCACTGTGGATCACGTTTCTTTACAGACCCTACCCACTCTCACACCTACCCCAGCCAATAAGCAGCAGACCAACCACCCAGCAATGGCTGTGACTCTGCATTTTATATTATGCAGGGGCCAGCTGAAGGGAAGCAATTGAAAGCCCATTAGTAATAAGTTGCTCTCCCTCTCCTCAGCATCAATGAAGCTCTTTACAGAAACCTGACCATGGATTTGTCAGTGATTTAGGCAAGGCATGTCCCAAACTCAGGGTTGCAGAAATACACCAAATGCATATCACCAAGTGCCAGACAGCTGAGGTGCTCAGGGCCACGACCTATGGGCACAGTCAGACCTCAATCTGGGCAAGCACAGAAGAAGTGTGACACCTGGACCTGTGCAGGCTGCCAGCACAGCCCCCTAGGAGCTCTCAGTGAGTGCTTTACGGTGATTTCAGACAATACGGGTTACAGGAATTTATCATTGTTCGTGCGCTTTAATTTAGCCTCTAAAAATACAAAGACCCAACCTTCATGCCAATCTTTGTTCACACATTGAATCCATTTTTAACAATGCATTTTTAATTTGCTCTTGAGCACCTACTTATACATCTGCCAGTGTCTGCCTTGCGATTCCAGGCAGAGACCCACACTCTGTAGAAAAGAGTAGTTGACAACGCCAGTGTTCTGAGCCCTGAGCCCCACAGTGTTGGACATATGCCCAGAACTCCACACACCCTGTCCCTTAGTCCCACCAGGCCACCGGCAAGGAGATACAGAAGTCAGCGAGGAAGAGAGGTACAGAATCCTCCTATCTGAGCAGAACTGTAAGGCAGTGGTCCCCAACTTTTTTTGGGCCACGGACCGATTTAATATCAGAAAATATTTTCACGGACCGGCCTTTAGGGTGGGACGGATAAATGTATCACATGACCAAGACAAGCGTCAAGAGTGAGTCTTAGACGGATGTAACAGAGGGAATCTGATCATTTTTTAAAAATAAAACATCGTTCAGACTTAAATATAAATAAAACGGAAATAATGTAAGTTATTTATTCTTTCTCTGTGGACCGGTACCAAATGGCCCACGGACCGGCACCAGTCCGCGGCACAGGGGTTAGGGACCACTGCTGTAAGGGCCTTTGTTCACTCCCTCCCAACACAGGGCCAGGAGCTGCCACCTGTACATCATCTGGGAAACTCTGCTTCTCTTTGTCCCTCTTGAAGCAAAAACCATCATCCTGTCTGTTCCTGTCTTGTTTAGAGAAACTCTGCTGTCCACACAGAGCCAGGGTCCAGGATACGAACTTGAGGGACAGAGCTCACTCTTTCCTGCCCTCGGGCACATCACTCAACCTCTCCTAGTCTTAAGTTTCCACATGTGGAAAGAGAAAAACAACAATATCTATATAGTAAGCATTTGACAAATCTTACATGCATGTTCATTAGAAATAGTAGTATATTCTGCAAAAATAAACTCAGCAAAAATTTCAGGCAGCCCCCCAAACTGACATCACTTAAATCCAATGTATAAATATATAAAAAACTCTCTGCTCATCGCCCTGGTCGGGTAGCTCAGTTGGTTGGAGCATTGTCTCCATATGCCAAAGTTGCAGGTTCTATTCCCAGTTAGGACACATGCAGGAATCAACCAAAGAATGCACGGATAGTTGGGGCAGCAAGGCAAGGTTTCTCCCTCTCTCTCTCTCTCTCTCTCTCTTGCTCACTCTCTCTTGTTCTCTCTCTCCCTATCTCTCTCTCTCTCTCAAATTGATAAATAGGGGGAAAAAACTATAAAAAGAAAAAACCTCTCCCCTCACTTCCCTGTCTCAGCTCAAATCTGTCCCACTATCCCTGGGATTTAGTGAGAACTGACTGACAGGGAGGCTGGGGTGGGATCAAGTGCCCCACCCCCACCCCGTGTGGTTTGCACACAGCACAGTCAGCCCTTCCTCGGGTTCTGGACTGGCGGGAGGACACACACGGTGCTCTTCCAAGTCCGGGGACGCATGATCCCGATGTGTACCATTCACTCTCAAAATCGTTTCTTGACATTTTCCCCTTATAGCACTCAGTCAGGCACAGCTCTGCTTATGGGAACCCTCGCCTCCACCACATGTCCCCTGAACTGAGACAGATGACAGTTCTCTCCAAGAATCTCGTATGCATAAATAATCCCACCCAAAGTGATAAGGTCCACAGGACAGTTAATTCATGTGCTTTCGTTTGTTTCTTCCAAAGTGCCTAACAAAATTGGTAATGAGGCATATATGATATAATGCCGGTGGCCGAGACCAGGCAAGTCCACAGCGGATTCAGGCAGACTAGAAGGACGCGCGGAGCCAGAAAGTGATGGGCCATTCATTCCCATTTATTGGAGGCTTACAATGATGTATGAGCAAACAGGCAGGGAAAATCGCTTCTCAGAGCAGCAGGTGAATGAACAGGATATGGGTGCCTCACAGTGGTGAGCACGCAATGCGCAATCCACCCCGAGGGCAAGCATCCATGGCCTTACATAGACCGTACACACCAATCGGGCAAAGTACAAGCAAACAAGCCTAACACAGCTGTTTTCCCAGCATGTGATATATGCTTTCTGAATCTTTATTAAAATTAACTTAAAATGAGTGTTCCCACATGTCCACGAGGATAGAAAGTTCAAACCATAGAGTCAATCCAGAAGCTGTGCTAGAAATTCAAACTTCAAACATTCAAACATAGAACTTGCTGTGTGCGTGTGCAAGTTATATATATGAATGAGGATATGAGTGAGTGTGGGTGTGTGTGTCAGGAAGACAGGAGGAGAGACCTAATTTTTTTTGTATTTTTCTGAAGTGAGAAGCGAGGAGGCAGACAAACAGACTCCCACATGTACCCGATCGGAATCCACCCAGCATGCCCACTAGGGCAGGGGTCCCCAAACTTTTTACACAGGGAGCCAGTTCACTGTCCCTCAGACCACTGGAGGGCCGGACTATAAAAAAAACTATGAACAAATCACTATGCACACTGCACATATCTTATTTTAAAGTAAAAAAACAAAATGGAATACAATATTTAAAATAAAGAACAAGTAAATTTAAATCAACAAACTGACCAGTATTTCAATGGGAACTATACTCCTCTCACTGACCACCAATGAAAGAGGTGCCCCTTCCGGAAGTACGGCAGGAGCCAGATAAATGGCCTCAGGGGGCCACATGCGGCCCGCAGGCCGTAGTTTGGGGACCCCTGCACTAGGGGGTGATGCTCTGCCTATCTGGGCTGTTGCTCCATTGCAACTGGAGCTATTCTAGCACCTGAGGCAGAGGTCACAGAGCCATCCTCAGCACCCGGACCAACTCCACTCCAATGGAGCCTTGGCTGCAGGAGAGGAAGAGAGAGATAGAGAGAAAAGAGAGGGGGAAGGGTGGAGAAGCAGATGGGCGCCTCTCCTATGTGCCCTTGCCGGGAATCGAACCCAGGACTTCCACATGCTGGGCCGATGCTCTACCGCTGAGCCAACCGGCCAGGGTCGAGACCTAAACTTTCATTGTCAACACTTGCAGGTGTAAATGTAAGTAATTATATTAACCACAATATACTCCATATGAATCAATAAATAATTTTTAAAGATCTCAAAAGTTAATTAGTAATTATAATTAAAAAAAGAGGCATACATAGCGAATATAGAATATTACGGGGCCTTTACCCTACCATTAATATAATTTATGACTGGCAATTAAATTAAGTAAGTGACAGACAGATAGGCGAGTAGAATGGGTGGGTCGATGGATGGACGGATGGACCCTGATGTAAAGTTCAAGTGCTGTCTCTACATTTTGTCTCATTTTTCCTCCTTGCAGTTTGAAAGGCATTCTTTTTTTTTTTTTAACAATTTTATTTATTGATTTTACAGAGAGAAGGGAGGGAGCAAGAATTATCGACTCATAGTTGCTTTACTTTAGTTGTTCACTGCTTGTTTGTTGCTTCTTGTATGTGCCTTGACCCGACAAGCCCAGGGATTTGAACCCCTGACCTCTGCACTCCAGGTCTCTCAGCCACAGGGCATGCTGAGAGATATTCTTGTGCCCACTGTACGGAAGTTAGTAAGTGCTCGAGGTTAAGAGTCAGAAGTGGCAGAGGCCAGGGGACAGCTCCAGTGGGGCCCTGCACCCCCACACCACACAGGGCTCATGGCAAGATGGCCTTACCCTTTTAGGAAGTCAAGTTGTAAAGTGCCCTCAGAGAAAACAGGGCCTGGTTGGGAAATTAAGATCAGTTGGGGCAGACACAAAGACTCGAGTGCTTCCAGCATAAAAGATGGCACACAGACTGACCAACAGGAAATGCAGAATTGAGGGCTGTGGGAACAAAAGGCAACAGAGTAGAAGGCGCTACGGGGGGAGCCAACAGCTTCCCTGACGAGCAGAGGAGCCATTGCTGTCCCGGGAAGCAGGACTACATGAGATGACAGCGATAATGTGGAGCTAACAAGGGCTCTAATGGTTTAACAGCTGACATTAAGTCAGGGCAAGTGGGGTCAGAGCAAAGAGGAAGGCCAAACAAAACTGTGAAGATGAGATCAAAATAAACTACTTGAAAGTTACTTTTATTAAAGTTAATAAAATAATACACCATTTGCATTTAGTTCTTATTTCTTTTTCTAAATATTATAGAAACTACAAAGTATTCCATGATTATATTTTTAAAATAAAATATTATTAATCATTGTAATATTGTTATGAAAAATCTATTTCTATAGTAAAAACAGTTAAGTGCTCGAAGGTAGTTTTTCTTTTCTTTTTTTTTTTGACAGAGACAGAGAGAGAGTCAAAGAGAGGAATAGATAGGCACAGACAGACAGGAAGGGAGAGAGATGAGAAGCATCGATTCTTCATTGAGGCCCTTTAGTTGTTCAGTGATTGCTTTCTCATACGTGCCCTGACTGTGGGCCTTCAGCAGACCGAGTAACCCCTTGCTCAAGCCAGCAACCTTGGGCTCAAGCTGGTGGGCTTTACTCAAACCAGATGAACGCACGCTCAAGCTGGCGACCTCAGGGTCTTGAACCTGGGTCCTCTGTGTCCCAGTCCAATGCTCTATCCAATGCGCCACCACCTGGTCAGGCTCGAAGGTAGTTTTTCTATATCTGAGTAAAGTCTAGAAGCTCTGGACAATTAGGTGTCACTATTCACCTGAGCATAGCCCCAGGCATGTACCAAAATACAAGCAGAAACCTAAGGACCTCTTTAGAGCACATCCTACACCCTTAACCACTTACAGTGGTCTTTCATCTATCGTCTATCACAGGGGTTAGGTTCAAGAATGCCCCTGAGATAGGCAATAATCTGCAAAGTAGTGACCTTATATTTATTTTATTATTTATATATACTTTAAGGCTTTATGAACCCTCCCCACACTCTTATAAACCTTTCCCACAGTTACTAACCTTTCCCACACTTATTTTGCTTATTTTACTGCAAAAATAATTAAAATAATAAATATACAAAAATACCTATAATACCGCAAAATCCCGTGATATAGCTAAAAATCTGTAATACAAAATTATTTGTATACAATTTTAAAATCCATGATACAGTGAGATCGCAAAAAGTGAACCACAATATGGCGAGGGACTGCTGTAATTGTAAAAGAAATATAAATTGGTGTTGGGGTGACTTTAAATTTATCTCTCTTGGGTAAAACTTGAAACACTAAAATTCTAAATGGAAATGTTTCTATGGACTTTCCTCGACACTTGTAAATAAAAGATTCTAGTAAGTCAATATGTCTGAAGCACTTGACTTCAAGTGCTTCAAGTAAATAAAGCTATGTTCAAACTCATATTTCCTTTTTCCTAAAAATCCTCAATCTCTTATTATTTCTTAACATTATATGTGTTTTTGGTGCTGTCTTTAAATCACTTCTGGAAGGAAGCTGGGCATGCATAAAGAAGTAAACAGTGTGCAACTGGTGCACCAGCAATGAGTCTGCGATCTCCTGTGGGGTCAAGTCTCTGGTTGAGATACCGGTCTGAGTTCCTCTCAAACATGATGAAACTAGACCCTGGGTCTGAGCCTGTTCCCACAGCAGAAAGTGACAGGCGACAGGAGCCATGCCATACGTCATAACAAGGTCATCCTGTCTCCTGCAAGTGGCAGAAGGTACCAATGTAACAGTCATCCATTAGTCCAGAGACCTCGCCTACTCTGACCTCTGTGGAACCTGAGTCTCTGAGATGTGAACCTTTATTTGTTTAATTAGAGTAAAACACAAAAACACACCAGACAATGGGGTAGCTGTCTTTATAACCTCAACTTCCAGGAAGAGCAGTTTCGATGCAGGATATCCTTAGTACTGCCTGGTGAGGTGAGCATGCAGAGGCTCCAGGTGAGGTGACCGGGGGCAGGGGTGGAGGAGCAGCCTCCTGCTATTGCAGAGAGGGCACTTTGCAGCATCACTTCGGGGGACACCAACATTGGAAGGGCCACCCCTGCATCGTTCCGTTGGTCAGTCAGGGTACAGAGCGGTAAGGCTGGCTCACCATCAAGGTCCACAGAGAGCACCTCTTGGCAAGAAGGTCTCAGGGGTGAATCCGGGCTGCTTCCCCTGCTCCTCTGGCCCCTGGGCACACACAGCCCCGCCCCGCCGAAGCTGACCGCCAAGGCTGTGTCTATCTCCAGGAGACAGCTCCGTCTGTCTCAGCTCACAAATCTTAACTTTTTTTCTAAGTATTGATGATGAATGTTAGAATTGCAAAAGAGCCTCTGTGATGTTGAATCTGAAAAATATTCTGGCTGAGCTGCATATGTAGACAATGACAGGAAATGATGCAGAAGGCACTCTGGCCAGTATTAAACTTTAGAGACCTGTAGATCCTCCTAAACTAGCACAGTGCCAGGTAAGAGGCCCAACAAGACGCAAATGAAGAAGTAGGGGACCAAGTCTGCCAAAGCAGGGCCGACTCTTTAGGCAAAAAGCATGAGACTAGACCACAGGTTGCCATTATCCCCAATGCTGTTGTGTCTCATCTATCCATTCCCCCCAATCACAGAAGACCTACTACGTACCAGGCCCTATGTTGAGCACTGGAATATAAAAGCATATAGGACAGACCTCAACGGCTCAGAGTGCATGGTCTGTGGGGAAGGCAGGCGTGACATGCACGCACAATGCACGCAAACGCAAGTGCTATACTCAAACAGAGGACGCACTGGGGAGAAAGGGGACCTGCCTACCAGGGTGCTGACCTGTCCTTGGAGAGCCTCATGGGAAGAGGGCAGGTGAAGTAGCACCTCCCAATCCCAATCCAGGAACCCAGGGAAAGCCGAGGGTGCAGGGAGTGAAGGCATGGGCATGCCGAGGGGGAGGGGAAGGGCCCGGGAGCTGAGCCTGCAGCTCCCAATGCCTGCAGCACCAGGAGCTGAGCTTGCAGCCAGCTGGACCACATGAGGCTGGGACATCCCAGCTGCTCCATTTGTAAATGGCCCTGTGACTCTTTCCAAATCACCCTGACCGTGTATGTGACCCGTCTCCATCACTGAAATAGCTCTGGGTTGTGTCTTTTAAAGCCCTGCCCTCTTTAACTATTGAGCGGTGAGTTTCTACGTGCAAGGCTGTCTGAAACACAGCAACGCCAAAGAAATACTGACATGCTTATGAACTCCCTTCGCTGGCCATACAGGAGCAGCCCCCAAAACTAGCATCGGGGAGAAATGCAGTGCCATCCCCCGCAAACATCCGCAGTGCAGCTCCAGAGCCAGTCACAGCCAGCCCTGGGAGGAACAGCTGCAGTCACAGCCACAGCCTTTCTGGTAACGAAGCTGGTGCAGCCCCAGGGCAGCGGAGCACCTGGAGGCCCCCCAGCCAGGGACGCAGGCCACCCAGGAGAGTAAGGCGTCCACATCCTGCCCCCTCTCCCACTGCTCCAGTCCAGGATTTAAAGGGTAAAGAATGCAGTGTGAAAAGAGAGCACAGCCCGTCTGAGACGAATGTCCCTCAATGGGTGGACGGCCTGGATGGACGGCCGAAACCTCTTTGTCAAACCACTACTTTCATTCGCTGTAAGACTGTACAATCATTAATACCTGTAATTCATCCTAACTAATAAAAATTCATACTAGTTAATTCACAAGCTAATTAGAATTTAAAAGGGCGCTAGTGCCATTCAAGCCAGCTCATTTAGGAGCTATTGAAATTCTTATACAAGAGGTAGGTAAAAAGGGAGAACTGAGTCTGTTTAGACTTCTAAGTGGTCCCTTCAATACCCTTTGTCCCCTCGAATCATGTAGCTCAGTGGGCTAATCTCATTGGATTAGTTGCATTAACATTTCCAGCATCCTTTCCCTCCCTGTCGGCGCCCCACCGGGGAGCTGGGTCCCAGGACATAATGCTCTGTCCAAACCGCGGTGACAAGCAGCGATCTTCATGCTCACACTCCCTACAGAAGCTGCCACATGGGCTCTGCTGGCGGGGGGGGGGGGGGGGGGGGGGGCGGGGGCGCATGGGGCTAATGGGTTGTGGGTCGGATGTACCCATGGTGGCCTTCACTGAGTAGTCTGACAGCCACCTGCTCCCAACACAGGAGCAGTCACCAGTCCTGTGGCGCCCGCTGGGTGCTGGCACCACCCCGGGCGTCACCGCGTTTAGTTTCTCCAGGACAGTGCCCATTTCAGCAGAGACTGGAACCCAGGTCAGTGGGTTATCTACTGGCATATCTCTCTTGCTCACTCTTTTCTCTTAACTAACCAGCAACTTTCGGAATGACCACGATGTCTGACCCAGGGCAGTCAAGCAAGAGTGTCCACTGAAGGAATGGATCCCGAGTTTCTTGGGAGACAATGCTACGCGGGAGCAGAGCTAGGAACAAGAGTCCATATTTCCTGAATGTCTTCCAACTGTTTTTTCATTAAGCAGAATCACCCTAGCTCCACTTGGCCATGAGGCTAAGAGTGAAATGATCACCTTTCCCTCCAAGGCAAACAAATTGGCACGCCAGCCAGTCATTGTTCAGGAGCCCATCAATCATAGCAACCTTCCTCGTACCAGGCATCTAAACTGGAAACTGTAGGTGGTAACAGGCCATCCGCAGTGGCTGCATGAAGTCACATGCTATCAAGTAACCGGAGAAAGTGGGCAGGACACTCAGTGACCGAGGTCAGGACATGGGAACGATGCACCTTACAAGAGTTTAGTCCTCTGTTTCACAAAGCAGAAACTGCACCATCTTATCTGACTGTCACAATAACTCCATGAGAGGAAAAGTATTGCCACACCCCCATTTTCCAGGGGAGGGAACCAGAACTCAGACTGGCCCAAGATCATACTCTCAAAATGAGAGTAAGAATAGCACCAGCATGGGTAGCCGTCCAGGCCCCTGCCAGGGGTCAGAGAACAGCTGGCTGCCAGGCATCCCCACGCCAGGCTCTGCGCCACTCCGGTAGCCCTGGAAGCCCTCCAGCGACGGCCAGAGGCCCACGAAGAGAAAGCGTACTGCTTTTCCTGTCACTTTGTTTCATTCTCCATTAAATATAAAACTGTACGTCATTTGCGGGTGTCACATTCCCCACCATGACCCCAGTACAGAATGTTATAACCTTATCTCTAATTGAGAGGGGACCACATTGGCTCAAAGCAAGTACGTGATGGGAAGGAGACAAAGGATTCGAGGGGCAAAGCAAAGGGAAATAAAAACAGTGCCTCTGAAAGAGATGTCAGCACTTCTGCAAAAAAAAAAAAATTAACTCCAACTGTGATCAAAGTATGATGCTGTGCAACCTGTTCAGAAAACACCTCCACTGCCCCGGAGAAGATGGAAACCCTTCAGGCTGCAGGGAGGGCACCGAGTCCCACAGGTGACGACAGGATCAGAGCCGTCAGGCGCTCTAATGCAGTTCAGAATTGTATTCCTGCTATTAGATCAAAGCTAAATGGTGATGGGGGGGGGGGGTCGAGATTCTGTACGTAATTGTTTCCACATCTAATGAGGAACTCGGCTGTGCGCAGGACTGCCGGGCTCCGCTCAGGACCACGTGCCGCCAGATGGAACCGCTCCCTGTAGAGGGTAAACCTTACCATCCCCATAGCAACTCCATCCGTGCTTCCAAAATGCTTCAAAACAAGACATCGTCAAATTGTTTTCCACAATTTTTCAGAAACTGACTTTTCATTCCACACCTTAAGGAAATCAAAAATTGGGAGTGTTCTCGGTATAAAAAGAATCATTGGAAGAAATACTGAAAAGATGAAAAGATAGAGGATTTTTACATCACCCGTAGTTGCCACACTGGAGACATCTATTTTTAGCGGCCTAATACAGTTTCTCCAGCCTGTTTTCTGGGTGGAGATGTGTGTGCCTATTTTGTCCAAACTAAGGATTCCTAATTCAGGCAAACGTTGGAGCTCAGCCCTGGAGAAAGCCCAGCCAACCTGGGATGGGCTTGTGCCATCACTGGTCAGGGCAGGACTGCAGATGTATCCTCGGATGGGAGGCTGAAGAAAAACCTGCAGCCCTGGCTGGTTGGTTCAGCGGTAGAGCGTCAGCCTGGCGTGCGGGGGGACCCGGGTTCGATTCCCGGCCAGGGCACATAGGAGAAGCGCCCATTTGCTTCTCCACCCCCACCCCCTCCTTCCTCTCTGTCTCTCTCTTCCCCTCCCGCAGCCAAGGCTCCATTGGAGCGGGGATGGCCCGGGCGCTGGGGATGGCTCCTTGGCCTCTGCCCCAGGCGCTAGAGTGGCTCTGTGGTCGCGGCTGAGCGAAGCCCCAGAGGGGCAGAGCATCGCCCCCTGGTGGGCAGAGCCTCGCCCCTGGTGGGCGTGCCGGGTGGATCCCGGTCGGGCGCATGCGGGAGTCTGTCTGTCTCTTCCCCGTTTTCAGCTTCAGAAAAATACAAAAGAAAAGAAAAGAAAAACCTGCAAAGGAAGACCCTGACCCATCCAAAGCTGACCTCCTCATCCACGAACTAGGCTAGCCCATAAAGTTCTATCACAAGCAGACTAAAAACTACTAGTAGAAGTGAATTTCTGTCTTACCGCTACTTGGAATGTCTTACTCAGGTATTTCCCCTGTCCCAAGGGGTACTTATCCTTGTGGATTTTAAATCCAAGACAAAAAAAAGTGAAACTCAAGAAGACATATCTAATACCAGAATAAAAGCACAGTCAGATGTCTAGAAGATGAGTCAGACTTCCAAGTAACTATCAAACTGTCTTCTGTGAAAAGATGGAAAAAAAGATCACAGACTATAATTTTCTCTACTTTGAACTTTTCCTGATATCAAGAAAAGAAGAAAATAGTTTATGGGAACCAAGATTGTAACAGACAAACCTTATCTAAACAGAAAACATCTACCTATAAGGATTTTAATAAAAATCAATAAATCTGACAACCTTTTATACTTTGATAAATTTGCTTGAAACATATAAATAATATCTTATTCATCCATGATTTATTTAGCCAGCAAGTTAAATTTGGGAGAGGAGAGAGAGAGGGCAAAATTGGTCTGGAAGATGATTGCTTCTCCTGGCTCGTAGTAGGTAGTTTATTTGGGGGAGAAATTAAATAAAACGTTAGTGTGAGAAGAAAATCCTAAGACGACAAGGGGGTGGGGACGATGATGGCACTGATGTCACTGAGATGTGTCTGCCTTCTGTTCACCCCTTTCTCTTCTGTAGCTGCACTAGAGCCTTGCCAAGAGGATGTTCTATTTGCACTTGGTCTGGCCTGACCAGAGATAACGAAGGTGAGTGCCCAGCACCCACACCTGCCCCACCCAGGCTTCAGGTAGGAGGAGGAAGCAAGATGGCGCTCCCCGAGTCTGGAGCCTGCACATGCCACGCCGCCCACCATCCTCTGCAGACTGGGGGCCCGTGCTGCCTGCATGCTGGCATGCGGCTGTGGTCCCTGGCCTGCATGCCTACCTCCTGCACTTACTCTCCTGCGGACAAGTAACAACCAGCACTGCGGAGCAGCCAGAGAAAAGCAGGGATGGCCTCCCTCGGAGAGATACCTGACTTGACCGAGGCCTGGATGAAGGGAGGGGACAGATATGTGTTTCCCAAGGTGGGGGGGGTGTCCAGCAGAGCAGTTATAAAGGCCCTGTGGGGAGGAGCGGGGCAGTGAGGAGCCACTTCCCCAGGGAGAGGGGGGACTCCCCTCTGCCTGGCAGAGAAGCAGCACACCCACTGGAGCAGCTGGGCTGGCTGCACGCTGGGAGGAGAGCCACCAGGCACAAGGCTCCAGCGTGAGCCCAGAGAAGGGACACACTGCGCTGCCTGTGGCGGTGACAGGACAAGTGACCGGATATGGGGCAGAGTCTGAAGATGTACACACCAGGTTTGTTGGTGGACACAGTGGGCTACAGAAAAAGAAGAGAGTCAGCGAGAGCTCCACGTCGTGTGGTCTGAATCACGGGCAGAGGGGGTGCTGCTACTGAGATAGGACAGCAAGGGGAAGACATGGAGGAGCTAAGGGACTTGTGGGGCAGGTGTGGGGCGGTCCGGGGATGACCACTGGGCAGTGGAGATGCTCCTCGGTGGTCAGATAGGAGTCTGGAGTTCAGAGTTCAGAGGCAAGGTCCTCTATAACAAATATATTACCAATTTCAATACATGCAACAGAATTCTGCCCCTGAGCTTTCCAGATGTGGGTAGAAGGTGCTTGGTCCGCTGAAGGTCAGCTCTGAGACCGACCTTGCCCCATTGGTCACTTTGCTTGACACACCAACTCCAATGTAGGGGGACCGAGTACCCAGACACAGCTTGCCTAGGGAAGGTTGTCCATAAAACTGTACCGGAGACTGTGACAAACGGGGTATTTCAACTAGAAGGGCGCTTGGTTCTTTAGCCAGTTCTCAAAAAGTGGCCATCAGATTCTTTGCTGGGCTCTGCTTGCGTTACCCTCTGTCAACTCGAAGAACAAGCCAGAAGGAACCGCTGACACCTGGCCGCCTTCTCTCCACAGTGAAGAAGCAAGGCTGTGAACAGATCACAGGAGCACACTGCTGTCCAGCAGCAGAGGGTACGTTCGAATTGGTACAAAAGCCAAGTCACTTTCTAACCTCAAAAAGAGTGTGTCTCATCAGCACTGCGCCCAGGGCAGACGCCCTCCTCTGAGGTGGGGCCGCATTAGGACAAGCTCTCCACCTAACTCCCTGCTGCGGCTATTTAGTCCTTATTGATCACACACACTAATGACCCGAGGAGTCCAGAAACCACTTCATCTGCCGCCTAAACTACTAAGCAATACTAAGCCCTTGTGAGTGGCGTCCAAAGCTGGAAGAGCCAGCAGACACTCAGCCTCTGTCTCCACGGCCAGCTTAGGATGCAGAGGCTGTTTCCGCCCGTGCACTGACTAGGGTGTCCCCGTGTGGTTCCGGGGAGCAGGACTCAAGGCAGCATTCCTGAGTGTGTGGAGGAGAAAGCAGAAAACTGCAGAGCAAGGGTGACAGACGTGAATGACTTCCACTTGGAATGAAGGGGTCAGAACACCTGGCACACACAGCAAGGACACAGAGCTGAGTACAAAAGTGCAGAGCTGAACGGGAAAGGGAAAGGCAGCTGCCAGAGGCAGGGGCGTGGCCCAGCAAGGCAGCCAGACGCCCACCTGGGCTGAGGCCGCAGCGCAGTGAGGGTAACCCAACTCGGAATGAAACTGCTCTGCCAGAGGGGGGAGACCACTCAAGGTATCTTGCACCCACAGCTGAACCGATACCATGACAAGCCAAAACCAGCCTGGGAAAAAGAGAGCACAGGCCTCCCGTGCAAAGGCCCACAGCACGCAGGAAGAGGTGTGCTGGCCAACCCCCACCCTTCCCAACAGGCAACATTTCAGCTTCGCCAGAACCGACAGTGGCTTTTTAACTGCCACAGAGGGCTCACCAGCAAACCTGCCTTTAAGACAGAGCTGCCGCGTCCACCCCAGCCTGCCCCCCACTCTCCGTGTTAGCTACGTATCTGTCCTGCACATCCACTGGAAAAGGATCTCACCGCTTAGCTGTATTTGATTTTTAGTGCTTTATCCCAGCCTCTCAAACTTGTGTCGACTGGGCACCTGGCTGGTTAGCAAGATGCAAAACCTTGCTCCCAGCAAACTTTAGAAAATATCCTGCTATATGGCATGGACAACAACAGGGTATCTTGTTCCAATTAGGTTTCACACATTAAAATAAACTCTGATCTGCCTGACCAGGTGGTGGTGCAGTGGATAGAGTGTCGGACTGGGATGCAGAGGACCCAGGTTCAAAACCCTGAGGTCGCTGGCCTGAGCGCGGGCTCATCTGATTTGAGCAAGGCTCACCAGCTTGAGCCCAAGGTCTCTGGCTTGAGCAAGGGGTCACTTAGTCTGCTGTAGGCCCCCGCCAGCTCCCCTCACCACTCCCCCCCAATCAAGGCACCTATGAGAAAGCAATCAATGAACTAAGGTGCTACAACGAAGAACTGATGCTTCTCATCTCTCTCCCTTCCTGTCTGTCTGTCCCTGTCTGTCCCTCTCTCTGTCTCTCTGTCTCTGTCACAAAAAATAAAATAAAATAAATAAACTCTGATCTGAATTCCACATTCAGCTAATAGACACATTAGAGAAGAATATGGAATAAATCCATCGATTATACAAGTATACTTCTATGTACATTTCATTAATTATTAGATGTTATCTCTGAAAAACTTCAAAAAGTTACAAATGTTCTGCAAATAGAAGGCATTATTATTACCATGTGAAAGTGATAAACCTGGCTTCCTGGGCTGGGCTGCATGGAGTACAAACTTGAAGCATTTTGTGAAAGATGAACAAATACTGAACATTCAAGAACTACAGTCAAGACAGTCTCCAGTGCAAACAATTATGAAAGTAGATAGAAAGCAGGTGCCCCAACAGGCTTGTTCTTCTTTACCATCACTGGCTGGTGCTTTGGTTTTCAGCAAAGATAGGAAGAAACACTCCACAGCAGAAGGAGTCTTGCCCACCCTAACCCGAGGCCATGATGCAAAAAGAACAATACCCCAGCTCTAACCAGGGCCACCTGTGGTACGCTAACATTCACCAAACAAACCTCCCCGTTCCCCTTCCCCACTCCACGCCATCATCCATGCCCTCAGCAAGCCGTCCTCCTTCAGTCTTGGCCCACCTACCATCCAAGACACTTGCCAACTGCAATTTTTTTTTTTCATAAATCCTGTCTTGAAACCTCTCGCCCTTCCACACATGCCCAGTAGGGCCCCCTTCCTCCAACACCATCAGCAGTGAGTTCCCTCCTACCCCCCCTGCAGGCTGCCGCAGGGACTAACACAGGGGTCTCAAACTCAACTCAGCATGTGGGCCGCAGAGCAAGATCACAGCTGTTAGGCGGGCCGCACTAGGTGTACAAAAGGCAACTGTTACGCAACACTTTTCTCACTGCAGTTGAAAACAAAAAAAATCAGTACAAGCACAATCGTACATGCAGTTTACTCAGTGTCACAAAACGACCAGAAACTGTAGTTCGCATCACAACTGCTGTTAACTAAGCTAATATCTAGCTAGGATGCTAGAGAAATGAAAAATACAAGTAGGCCCCTAGGCTTACTTAATTTTATCCAAAATATTTTGAACTTCGTGCATTAGTCTGCAAGCCGCACAAAATTGTTCCGCGGGCCGCATGCGGCCCGTGGGCCGCGAGTTTGAGACCCCTGGACTAACACCACGGATGTGATCTGACACACAGCTCTTGCTAAGAAGTACAATCTGTGAAGGCAGGAGAGCCAGTGCTCACTAGCCCCTGCAGCCCTCTCGCCATATTAACTGAACTGCACCGTTCGTATAGATGGGGGTGGCTCCGGTAACTGTGACCCTGCTCAGAGCATGAATGAACAATCTCAACTTCTTCATAGCTGTTTCTCTGGGTCCATGAAGCAGTCCTATTAGCACTTTGTATAACCTAAACCAGAGTCACCCCCCACCCCACACAACTGGGTCAGAATCCACTCTAGCCATGCCCGAACGGCCTGGGAACTCAGAAAAAAGGAGCCTGGGAAAGTCAGGGTGGCAAAGTGGCAAAATACAAAACATGGATTTTGAGTTGGTGGCACTTACACACCAAGAAATAATTCAGAATTTTCTTCACCATGCTCAACCCTGGGCTAGGCACAGTTAGTGCTGTAAATCTCAGGAATTATACGCATCACTAAGACCTATGAAATAATCAGCTCCCTCCTCGCCCTTAGGGCTGTTCCCTCTCACCCCTTCTCTGATCACGTTTCCACTGACCACCAGTAGTCCCCCAATATTTTGAAGCATATACTCCTATGAGCAAAAAGTGTGAGCACATACACAGGGTCGTGTATGTTTATTTATAAATCACATACATGTATTAGAGTAATAGGGCACTGTACATTTATACACAGAAGTTTGAAGCTCTAGAATGTGCCTTCCAAACCCCAGTGCACACGGCTCTCTGAGGCTCTGACAGAGAGCACCTTTTCCTGCTCGTCCACCCAGCAAAACTCTGTCCTTTCGCCAAGTCTCAGCCCAAAGTCAGTCTCTCCTGAGCTCTCCCTTGACTGAGCAGAGTAGACCGGAAGCCTCCTAGCTCCCCAGCCCTTTATAGCTCCCCAGTGAGGACGCCACCCTGTGCAGCAGCTGTGTGGGGATGGAGCCCGTGCCCACACACTCAAGGGCTTCATGAGAAGGTGGAACGGAGGAAAAAGGAAAGGCAGGGACGAGTGAAGCCATAAGAGCTCGCCACCCTACCGGCCCAGAGGCCTCGCTCGCCATGTACAAAGCCTTCTCTGACTAACAGCTTGAATGCTGTTTCCCAGCCCTTAACTGGAGACTTCGTTGTAAACCGCTGCCTTTATTTTCTGGCTGCTTCCTGTGCATGCAGTCTATCTTCTCCTTGAGTCTCCAGGTCCCCAGAGGGCAGGAGCCGTGTCTCCACACCACCAGGCTGGGCAGGTTCTTCACAGACACTTATTTGAATTAATAATAGCTGCCATTTGTTGAGCACTCACCATAGTAGTTCACTGGACTTCTCCCAGCTGGTGTGCATACACAATATCTCATTTAATCCTCTTCAAAACCTAAGAGGTGGGCAAATAGTTGTTTTAAAGCAGGGCAAACTGACCTTCCAAAGTCAAAAAGCCTCCCTGGGACATGGCTGGACAAGAACCCAGAAGATACAACTCGGAGTGGCAGACAGAAAAAAATTAAAAAACCTTATGGCAAAACCTTCCTCAAAACCAGGAGATAACACATCTGTTCAGCTCCTTCCCCACACAGCGGACTCAAAGCTGCTGCAGGCGCCCCCTCCCAGGCCTGGCGCTTCTTGGGGGTGGGGGGAGATACAGTGGAGACAGCCTGCTCCACTGTAGATGGCCAGAACAGGAGCCATTCCCCAGGCATAGAAATGTGCCCCAGTTTCTAAATCCCAATATATAAACCAGGTTACAACACTGAGGGAGGAAGTATTCACATTACAAAGTAATGCACTAAGAGTTCCATTAAATTACAAATGCTCTCACTCGATTTAATGTTCAACTTTATTTATTGGAAAACAAATATCATGATGTCTCTGGGCTAAATTTACTATATAAATTATATACTTATAACTGTATATATACACTACCTGTTTATTGTTTTTACATTACTCTTCAGATAAGAAAATTTCATCCCAGAACCACTAGAAATAAAAGATTTTGAATCTCATATTTAAACACAAATAGGATGAAAACTAAGTTCTGTTAGGATGCAATATTTATCCCTATAGCTAAAGTAGCAGAGAAACAAACGTTCAGTTGAACCCTTCAACTGTAAACATCACCTCCACCCTTGAAACCATGCAAGCATTATGTCCGAAATGGCCCTCTGTCTGTACTAGAAAAGCATTCTAGCATTTCATCATTCTGCTGAAGGAGCAAGCTGAATCCAGTAAGGTCAAATTAAACATAAGTCTGTCAGTCCTGCACACATCAGCCAACAGCAAACAGGGGAAAAGGACTATTTTTCAATCACCCAAAGTACACTGAGCAAATGTTCCAGAAACCTATTTGACAACAATAGCACATACCTCCCCTGGCAACTTCCCACCCAACCCAGCAAGGAACCCTGCACAAGCTTCTTCCCTGAAGACACTGCCCAACGCCTGGTGGTCAGGCCGCCTACGTGGCCACCAGCTGGCCCTCCCATCCACTGCTGATGCTCTACACCAGGGGTCAGGAACCTTTCTGGCTGAGAGAGCTATGAACGCCACATATTTTAAAATGTAGTTCCGTGAGAGCCATACAACGACCCATGTATGTTATGCATTATCCAATAAAAATTTGGTGTTGTCCCAGAGGACAGCTGAGATTGGCTCCAGCCACCTGCAACCATGAACATGAGCAGTAGGAAGTGAATGGATTGTAATACATGAGAATGTTTTATATTTTTAACGTTATTTTTTTTTATTAAAGATTTGTCTGCGAGCTAGATGTAGCCATCAAAAGAGCCACATCTGGCTTGCGAGCCATAGCTTCCCGACCCCTGCTCTACACACTCCATCTCCAAGTCCTTGGACTACGGGCACCACCAGCCGTGGAGCAAGTAAGTGAGCACCCGGAATGCAGTGTGTGGTAGACTATCCGGCCAGGAGTGGAGGAGACATGGGCCAAATGACAAATGCCTACGTGAAGCTCCCCACATCTGTGCCTTGGGAGCAGGGACTCATTCACCTGCGCAAGAGGAGAGAACAGTGCCCACCAGGGCCCAAGGACGCCGCACACTGCTCACCAGGCCATGCCACAGACAGTGCACACTTCCAGCATGCACCCCTGAGCATCCACACTTGCTGAACCAATTGATACGTGGAGGTGCATGTAAATAGAACAAGCTAATTGGGACTAGCCCCAAGGATGCAGGTGTTGTCTTTCCCGACAACCAGCGTTGTAAATGGACTCTCCTCTAACCAGTCCCAACCTTTCAATTGAAAACACTGCCTTTGAAGAACACAAAACTGACTTACCTTTAGCTAACGGCAACCCACTAAAACGAGTTTTCCTTCCTCTCACGCTTCAGAAGCAAACAGCTCAGGAGGCGAGACACTGTTAATAGCTGCCTGTGACTCCAAGAGGGCTTAGGCCTTGGCCAGAAGCAGAAAACTCTGCCAAACTTGTAGAGCGGAGGACTGAGGTACAGGCAGCAGAGGGCACCAACGTGAAGTGCCGAGTATCAACCAACCATCGAGTGAAACAACAGGGGAATGAGTTCTGTGCTGCCATCCTTGGGTACAACGCTAGGTAAAAGTTCCCTCTCACAAACTGGACATTCGAATAGAGAAAACTGACTGAATACGATGTCACACTGCTCTTTCAGCAGCTGGCTGCTGAATCCACTCCCTCTCCTGCCCTCATTCCTCCATTGTGAGTCCGAGATACCCCTCCCAGGCAGGGTTACGATAGTGCAGAAAGACCACGTGCAGTCCCCAAACATAAAACCCTGTCATTTTACTCAAAAATATATTAGACTGTTTATGTCCTTAACCTACCTGAGTAGAATTTAAATTTAAAATAACACAAAGGTTGCAGGAGGGAAGGGGGGTGGTGGGAGGGGAGTAGGGTGAGGGGGATAAATGGAGACAGAGGAGAACTTGACCTGGGGTGGTGAACACACAATGCAATATACAGATGACACGCTATAGAACTGTACACCTGAAACCCGTACAATTTTATTCATCCATGTCACCCCAATAAATTCAATAAACCTTTTTAATGAAAAAAAATAAGTAATGTAAAAACAGCACAAAGGTCTTCTCCCTCCTGATGAGATCATCCACTATGTCATTGCATTTTCCCACAACAAAACTCTAGCAAACAGCAAAACTCTTTTCACCTGTGACCCAGATGATATAAACCAAGATTTTTATACCAAAAAAAAAAAAAATGGGAAGGAAAACTTAACATTGTATCATTTTATTGCCAAATATGCAAAGATTTTTTTTTTCATAACATTCAGCACTGGCACGGGTGCGGTCCCCTCCCCATGTGCGTGCAAAGTGCGCCATCCTTTCTGAAAAGCAACCTGGTGACACTTTTTGGAGGGAGCTCTAAAACAGGGGTCCCCAAACTACGGCCCCGCGGGCTGCATGCGGCCCCCTGAGGCCATTTATTCGGCCCCACCGCACTTCCGGAAGGGGCACTTCTTTCATTGGTGGTCAGTGAGAGAAGCAAAGTTCCCATTGAAATACTGGTCAGTTTGTTGATTTAAATTTATTTGTTCTTTATTTTAAATATTGTATTTGTTCCCGTTTTGTTTTGTTTTTTACTTTCAAATAAGATATGTGCAGTGTGCATAGGGATTTGTTCATAGTTTTTTTTATAGTCCGGCCCTCCAACGGTCTGAGGGACAGTGAACTGGCCCCCTGTGTAAAAAGTTTGGGGACCCCTGCTCTAAAAGTTCTTCCACCCTCTAACTTTCCTCTTAGGATTCTATCCAAAGGACATCATCAAAATATTCAATGTAGTATTATTCATAATAGAGAAAACTGGTAACCACTGCCATGTCCCAAAACAGGTTTTTGAAAATAACAATTTAACGATTGGGTTATATATTATAATCATCTGAAGTGATATTTTTGGAGAATATTTAAGTTACATGAAAAATTTTTTATGATGAAATGCTAAATTTTAAAAAAGTACAGGGTGGAGCAAAAGTAGGTTTACAGTTGTGGGTAAGCAAAGCACAATTTATTAACTGTTAATTGTTGGTCAAATAAGTTTGTAAATATGATATATAGGTTTGCTCGCTTATAGTTTGCATTGGGTGTGGGGGACAAGCTGTAAGCAGGCAGGGTTGTTATACCCTAAGGCTTAGTTTTAAGACTAAGCCTTTCCCACCCTAAGTGACTTTGTACCAGAGACTTCCTTGTTTGTATATTGGATTAAAGGTTTTGATTTCTACACTATAAAATGGGGCAGATCAGAAGCTTGCGCACTCTCTCTCTCTCTCTCTGTTCCTGAGATTAGCATCAGAGAGAGAGTAGAGAAAGGCCATGTGGAGGAGAGGAGAAGCAGCCAAGATTGTGGAGTGCTGAAGGAGAAGCCAGTTTGTGCAGAGTTTGTGCAGAGAGAAGGAGATGGGGAACAGAGGTGAATAAGGCTGGTGAGGTACAAACCTTTGATTCTAGGAAACTTGGATAAGTTAGTGGCTTTGGGAGCCCTGAATGGAAAGGGAAGTGTTTTCCCACTATGTGTATTACTTGCCCACCAGGTGCAAGCTAGGATTAAAGCTGATGGCCCACCAGTTCTTGGCTCCGTTGTTTCATTACCGTCTGTTCGAATTAAATGTGAACCTGCACGGGCCAGGCGGCTGTGATGGTGGCTGTGGATACTGGCTTTACATTAATATTGTATTCTTTTCCATACAAACAAGTGTAAGCCTACTTTTGCCCCACCCTATATGTAGCGTCTTTGCATGACTTTATAATTAAACAATAAATACAACTGGAAAGAATCTGCTAACCTGTTAACAGAGGTCATCTTTAAAGGTAGTGAACCATTGCTACCTTTAGTCATTTCTATTTTCTTTGTTTCATATTTTCCTAATTATCTGCAGTAAGTACATAATGGGGGGGGGGGGGTTCACAGACAGTATAAGTAACACTGGGATCAACCAAGCCTAAAAGACTCCATGAAATAAAAAGTCAGGTTTGGATTGAAAGGGGCAAAGCAATGGCTAGCAGCGTGTCCCCTCCACCCAGGTGGTGAGTGGTCCCTGAACTATGCCCTGCCTCAGGCAGCTCCCTGACTGGCTGCTAGTGTCCTCTCCCAGACAGGCTTCCTCGTGGGTGCTGGGGACCAGGCTGCGGCCTGACAGGAGAATGCAGATGCTCAGCGCTCTGGAAATGGGACGGACAGAGCACAGACCAGAAAGGGAACTTGCAGAGACCTGCTTCACCTCAACTGCAAAGAGGAGAGTGCTTGTCCAACCCCATCCCAGGGGACTCTAAGGATCAAATGTGATCAAGGCTCAGAAATCCCCACAATGTGTGGGCCCAGTAACAGATACTTATGCAAAGGACCACACTGTTGTAAAGTACCGTACGCCAGACGCTGAAAAGTACCGTACCTCACTTCTGCGGGTTTACGTAGAGACAACAAGTCCAGATGAATTTTGAAAGGTTTTATTAAAGGAGGAGATTTATTAAATATGCCGGCCGCATATGGCTGACATAGGGCATTTGCAGACCCAAATCATGTGCGCCAAGTACATCTCAGGGGCTGGTTATATACCCTTGATCACACACAGGCTGGGGGGAGCATGACATCATGGCACAAGCTGACATTTGTTTAGGGGATATACAAAAACATTAAGACTTTCAAGGCAACACAATCAAAGACATTTACAATCTTTCAGGGTTCATCTTCCCTCCTTTGCCTAGAGGTATGTTACCCTCAAGATTCCAGGAAGGGCCTGACCAGGCAGTGGCGCAGTGAATAAATAGAGCATCGGACTGGGATGTGGAGGACCCAGGTTCGAGACCCCGAGGTTGCCAGCTTGAGGCGCAGGCTCATCTGGTCTGAGCAAAAGCCCACCAGCTTGAACCCAAGGTCACTGGCTCCAGCAAGGGGTTACTCAGTCAGCTGAAGGCCCACGGTCAAGGCACATATGAGAAAGCAATCAATGAACAACTAAGGCGTTGCAACACACAATGAAAAACTAATGAATGATGCTTCTCATCTCTCTCCATTCCTGTCTGTCCCTGTCTATCCATCTCTCTGACTCACTCTCTGTCTCTGTAAAAAATAAATAAATAAATAATTTTTAAAAAAAAATAAAGATTCCAGGAACGGAATCAATGTAGGGTGGTATGTAAATTCTGTCTCCCATTGTAAGAGAAGAAGTTTCTCAGTTAACTTTTATTTTAGTTTTGAAACTAAACAACCCGTTGTCCTTGCAAGCCAGAAATTTCTACATTCTTCTCCCTCCGCTCCCCAAAGGAAGGGTGGGACAAGAAAGCCTGACCTTTCCTCCTAGAACGTCAATATTAATTTTGCAGCTTTTTGGTACCTCACTACAACAGCATCCTAGCACTGGCTGAGCTCAGAGGCCCTGACAGGCCCCATCCAGCCCCAGCCCTGCCGCCCCGGATGGTCTGTCAAGAGCGGAAAAGCCGCCCTGCCAGACCAAATGAATCCGCATCTCCTTGGCACGCACTGTAGGTTCCAGAATCTCAAACACCGGGGTTTATCCAAGATAAACAATATTTCACAAGAAGTACATGTCGGAAAAAAATAAAAGAAGAAGTACATGTTGACATGTGCGGCTAGAAAGGGGCAAAGCAATGGGCTCCCGCCCCCCACCATAGAGCAAAATAGAGAGAGTTTTAAAGATGATTATTTTCTCATGTTTTTTCCCAAATGTGAGAAGCAAAGGGAAAACAAAAATTGTAGCTTCCAAGCACTAGGACGAACTGGATCCCTTGGAGTGAACCAACAAGTGGGAGAGCCTTGTCCAGAGCAGCCTCGTGCCCAGACCCACAGAGGCCTCAGTTCACCAGCCAGAAAACAGGCTCTGATGCTCTGCCACTAGAGAAGACTGCCGGCAGTGGTCAGAAAACAGGCTCTGATGCTCTGCCACCAGAGAAGACTGCCGGCAGTGGTCAGAAAACAGGCTCTGGCCCTGGCCGGTTGGCTCAGCGGTAGAGCGTCGGCCTAGCGTGCGGAGGACCCGGGTTTCGATTCCCGGCCAGGGCACACAGGAGAAGCGCCCATTTGCTTCTCCACACCTCCGCCGCGCTTTCCTGTCTCTCTCTTCCCCTCCCGCAGCCAAGGCTCCATTGGAGCAAAGATGGCCCGGGCGCTGGGGATGGCTCTGTGGCCTCTTCCTCAGGCACTAGACTAGGCTCTGGTCGCAACATGGCGACGCCCAGGATGGGCAGAGCATCGCCCCCTGGTGGGCAGAGCGTCGCCCCTGGTGGGCGTGCCGGGTGGATCCCGGTCGGGCGCATGCGGGAGTCTGTCTGACTGTCTCTCCCTGTTTCCAGCTTCAGAAAAGTGAAAAAAAAAAAAAAAAATTAAAAAAAAAAAAAAAAAAAAAAGAAAACAGGCTCTGATGCTCTGCCACCAGAGAAGACTGCCGGCAGTGGTCTGCAAGGAACCTGCTGAGCACTACCTTTCTTTCAAGGAACTCGAAGCTCAGGGTGGCCAAACAAAGCCAATGGCCCAATTATCAAACCGAGGGTCTCGCCACAGACAAAACAGGCAGAGAGCAGAAGTTTGCAGGAAGAATGAGAAAGGGAAGTGAGGGGAGTATTAACCAGAGCCGCAGCAGCCAAGGCAGGAAGAAGGACAGAGCTCTCAGGCTGGATAGTCACCGGGAACTGTATGGGGACAAGGAGAAAAATGGCACTGTCTCCTCCACCCAGGTGGTAAGCTGTCACTGAGGAAGAGGTTCTGACCCTTGCAGCACCTCAAGCACCTCCAGAGTCCAAGCCCAGACCCCAGGGAGAGACTGCTTGGGCTGTGTCAAATTCCACCCTTATTTACAAGAGGTGTGACTTTGGGCAAAGAGCTTCCTGTTGCCTTCCAGCAAACTGGGGGTAGCAGCAGTACCTAAATCACAAGGCTGCTGTGAAGATTAAGTCAGTTAACCTGCTGTGTGTGTGTGCGGCCCTACGTACAGCCTGGCACACGGTCAGTGACATGCAGGTGTTTGGAACCACTGCTAGTATTCTCCAAGTGCAGGGCGCGGGGGGGGGGGGGGGAATCACCTCCTGCCCAGACCACGGGTGACTCAACACTGGGCTGACTGAACGCTGGAAGAGTGCAAAGGGACCCAGACAGGGTTTAGGGTCTCTATTTGACAGCAGGTCAGACACTGCCTTCAGAGAGCGAAAGTCACTCTCAGCTCTCTATATTCCCATTGGGCTGAGAGCTGCCCCTCCAAAGGCTCAGGTAAAAACAGAGCTCCAGGAGCTGCAAGGCTGCTCTGCCAGGCTGTTAAGTCAACCAAGACCACAGCACAGGGGGGAGGGGGAGCCAGAGGTCCCGGAGCCCATTTGAAAGCAGCCTGCATTCAAGCTATGAGTTCTCCACTCCTGCCTTCCAAAAGCAGTGAGATTTTACTATGGAAATTCCCTCCCCAACTCCTGAGGTCACCGACAAGGAACATACTCCCTCACCATGCCTTCACCAGGGGCTAGGAGTCCAGCCCATTTCTGGAGAATGGTGGCCCTGCACAGAAACCAACAGGGCACAGCAACAAACCTGCCAGTCTGCAACCCCTGAAGCAAGGTGTCCACACAGCTACACAGAAGGTCCTTGCCACATCTCATGTGGAAGAACGGCTGGCCAGGGGTGGATGGAATGGATCCTTTTTGCAAACTGGACAGAACAATCATACTGTGAATAGAAATTCTAGCTGCATTTCAGGATCATGTGGATGAGGGCACACAGATGTTGCTCACGCCCACCCAATTCCTGGTCCTAACGTCACTCGAGTAATCCAGGCCCTGCATCCTATCTGCAAAGAGAAGAACGAGTCATTTGGCAGGGGCCCAATTTCGGAGGTGGCTTTGTAATATGAGCAGTGTGTCCGCTAACAACTAGAGCAAGACCATTAAGTTCATTACACCTGTCACTCTGCCAGCTGACTATCCAAATTACCACAGATGAAAGTACATTATGCCCAAGGAGTGCCACCCAGCCCCCTCCCAGGGCGGGCAGCACCACACTTATCTCAGACAATTTGTTCTCAATGTCTGCACCTGCAGAAAGAATGCAACCCTAAACAGCTTGAAACTTGGCTCTGAGAAACCTTAGGGCTTAAGCAGGTCCATATAGGAACCAAGGTTAGTTTCTTGGAACAGGTCCCTCCGAGAAAGATTCGGTGCCACGTCCGCTGGTGAGGAAGGTGGGAGAGAAGGGAGAGGAGAAAGGGGCAAGGCAAGAGGACAAATCTACCAGCAAAACTAAAGACCCTGGGCTGCTACAGGGATTCTGCTGCCCTGAAGCACTGCCAGAAATAAAAGCTACAGACACACCCTTTTCATTTCCCAACCAAGTCACAGAACTGCAGGCAGGAGGCAGAGGCCTTCCCTGCAGCTGCACAGCCAACAGGCTCCCTGGGTGCTCACAGCGGCCGGCGGCGGCTGCAGAGCACGTTTGCAGTGCAAGCGTGTTGCAGACAGCGGTAATTTATTTATCCCTGTCATGTAACATTAGCAATCTGTCTGGAGCTTGGCAAGCACCAACTTGCACTGTCATATAAACTGTCTGACAAACTTAAAGTTTCATAAATGCTTCTCTTTTCCAGCAGACAATAAAGCATCATTAAAAAAAGTTATCTTCTTTTCTGTTCCTTTTCTTTCTTCCTCTTCCAAAGGTGGGGAGGAGGGGGGAGGAAGGAAAGAAAGAAAACTAACAACAAAAGAACCCGTGCCAACAGATATGATCCCTCAGCAGGATTCTTAACCTGGAAAGTCTCTCTAACATTTTTCCAATGCCAAGTAAATGAGTAAATAAATGGACAGGGTAGGGGGATGTGGTGAGGGTCATCCATGAGGGGGGTGCAGAGCAAAATCTGCAAAATAAAAGTACGGTCATTAAGAATTAATAAAGGGTGTGGACATCAGTCCCCCACCCCCTCCGCGCACGGGGATTTGAGCCAGACATTCTGCATCCTCATTAAGTGATGTCTGGCAGGCTGCCGGAGTTTTAGTGGGTTCTGGGAATGCCAATATATTAACCAGAGGACTTTCTGCATACCCTTTAGAGTTTTTATTCTAGAAAAGTCAACCATTTGGCACCGGGTAGCCTTATTTTTGTCCAGGAAAGCTCTCAGCTGCCAATCAAGGGAGAAATTATAGCTATGTTCCTCGTAATTTCCAAGACCTATCTGGAACACAAGCTTGGTGGAAAGAAAAGTTCTCACAAAAAAAGCTGAAAAGGCCAAAGTACCACTTTAGTGGGAATTCAAAGAAAAGCAATCCATACTTAATTCATATGGACCTGAGACAGCACAGACATTATGTTCAAGTCCTCCTATGATAGTGAAACAAACAATATTAATTGGAAATATAATCCCAATATTTCTATAGCAATTAATAGTACAGGTACTTGGCTTAACAATGAAGCAAATAATGCCATAAAAAAAAAAAACTTCCTAAAACATGGCAGGTCTTATGGCCTAAATTTTCATATAGTAAGCAGAAGCTTTACATTCCTATTTTAAAATTTAAGATTCACCTTCTATGCACACCCATAATATAGGTCAAGGTGTAATTCTAGACTCTCAAATCCCACGTAGGCAGAAAGTCATTCTGACATCAGATAATAATGGCTTCCAGGCAAGTTTCTGAGACCTACAAAAAGGAAAGACAGAATGGAAGGAGGGAGGAAAGGGCAATTTGGGACTACGCAGCTATTTTGCTATGGTTCACATTTAATAGCCATGTGCCTATAAAAGGGATGTTAAACATTTCTAAAAATTTTTGGGTTAACATGGAATGATCTTTCAGAGCTATCGCTCTTTGAGTTGAGTTTTCTTTCTTCCCTAGTAACTCTCACCCAAAAGGACAGACAGACACATCGTGGAGACTCCGTAAGCCTAGATTCAGAAGAAAGACGAGAAGAAATGTGGTGAGGGCTGCCAGAAAGATCTAACCAGTCACAGCTGCAAGTGTCCCTGCCCCGAGTCCTGAGAATGCTTGGCTTTTACATGATGACACGGAGCAGTCACCTCCTGCCCAGACCACGGGTGACTCAACACTGGGCTGACTGAACACTGGAAGAGTAGAGTGCAAAGGGACCCAGACAGGGTAGGGTCTCTATTTGACAGCAGGCCAGACACTGCCTTCAGAGAGCGAAAGTCACTCTCAGCTCCCTATATTCCCATCGGGCTGGGAGCTGCCCCTCCAGAGGCTCAGGTAAAAAACAGAGTTCCAGGAGCTGCAAGGCTGCTCTGCCAGGCTGTTAAGTCAACCAAGACCACAGCAAAGTCCCAAATTGTAAACACCTCTGTAGACAGTTCCTTGCTCTCAGTGCGCCAGGCAAGAAAACTATTCTTAGAACACCATCAGCAGTTGGGGGAAAATAAATATTTGTCTACATACCTATAGGGGTGGACTTTGAATCCAACAAATTGGCACAAAATTCCTTAATAAGTAGCTGACACTGACTGGATTCCTCTGCAGGATTATGGTCATGCAAACCAAGCCCCTACGAGTATTCAAGAGACAGCCCCAAAGCCCCACTGGGATAGTCCTTTCCATTATGAAATACAAACTTACGAGCCTGGCCTGTTGACTCAGCAGTAGAGTGTCAGCCCGGAGTGTGGAAGTCCTGGGATCGATTCCCAGCCAGGGCGCATAGGAAAGGCACTCATCTGCTTCTCCGCCCTTCCCCCCTCTCCTTTCTCTCTATCTCTCTCTTCCCCTCCCACAGCCAAGGCTCCATTGGAGCCAGGTTGGCCTGAGCACTGAGGATGGCTGCATGGCCTCTGCCTCAGGTGCTAGAATGGTTCTGGTTGCAACAGAGCAATGGCCCAGATAGGAAGAGCATCGCCCCCTAGTGGGCATGCTAGGAGGATCCCCGTTCGGGCACATACGGGAGGCTGTCTGCTTCCCTGCTCCTCACTTCAGAAAAATACAAAAAAATAAAATAAAAGTTAAAACTAAAAAAATACAAACACACAAACTAGAACCATGGCCAATGAGGGCAAATTCTTCCAAGGGCAATAGCAGAATGTTAGCAAATTAGAGGAGTATTTTTTAAAACAAGGAAAGGATGTAGCTACAACACCATCACAACAAATAATCCCTTACTGGCATTTACAGTCTGGCACTTAATTCCTAACAGTGTGTTCAAATGTCAATAGTAACATGAAGCTCTCAGAAGAATTAAGCTTTCAAATATCATAAGGAATTTACCCCCATATTTTAAAATGCACTGCTATGCAATGATCATCAAATGGCACTCAAGGGTTGATAGAAAACCAAATATTATAATTCAATAAATGTGCATGGATATCTGATCTACTCAGTTTTCTACATAATGACTCAAATTTGACATTATGATCCTTTACTGAACATAAATGATATGTTCCAAGAATTCTGCAGAGTTCAAAGGCAAACGTACTGATGACAATAAATTCAATATAAATAGCAGAAAAGACTAAATACTCATATGCAAAATGCAGAACATGACTTGATGCAATGGCAGCTTCTAAGTGCAGACTCTACAGGATGTTTCTTGCAGTTCACTACTCAGTCCTGAAGCTCCAAAGAAGCTATCAGTGGAAGAATACCTTCCTTGGTTAGCCCAACTAGAGGAAAGGACCATTTTAAAGGGAAGTTTCCCAGCCCTATTCCTGAGGTAAGGCACCAACCTCCATGACAGCCACACTATCCATATATTTTTAAGAGCCAAAATGGTTCACCACTTCTACCCACCTCCACTGCAAGAAACTAATTAACAGTAGCTCTCTAAGTCAACACTCTGTACATCTTATCTTATCTTACCTCACATCCCACAATGCCCAGCACACAGTAAATCACCAACAAATATCACAATCTTAACGAACATTCAGAAAGCAGCACTGAACTATAGGTGAAGGGGTCCAGTAACAAGAGGTTGCCAACATAACGAGACAGCGACACAGAGGAAGAGAAAAGAAGCCAATCAAAATTATCCAATTCTGCCTAATTAAAAGACTGAGGAAAACAAAAATTAAGCTAGTTTCTGTGTCTACTGCCACTCAGCAATCATTCCTAAGCCTGGGTAAGAGCAGCGAGGAAGCCCTACTTGCTTTCAAGAGTTTCTTGCAGTGCAGAGCAGTGCTATATGCCCTGCCAACAAGCCCACGAAACAGGACACTGACCCCTGCGCCTTCTCCAGGTGCCACCACCCACCACGCGTCCACGTCGTCCTCCTGAAAATCTCTGCCTCAGTGGGAAGCCTTCTCCTTTTCCAATTTAAAGGGGGGGGGGGTTGTTTTAAAACAAATAAATGCCCTCTCCGCTACCATGGGTAATTAACCTGAACAGAGCCAATTTACAGGGTGCGCCTCCAACCCCACCATGGGCGGCCCACCGGACAGGGGTCCGGGGGAAGCCTCCTCACCGCTCTGCAGGCTGACCCCACAACAAAGGCAAATGCGGGGCCCGGGCTGGGTGCTCGTCGCTTCCTGTTTATTCCACCGTGAGGGTCAAAGAGAAATTCAACACACTCCTGCTTCCTCCAGAGCTCGGAGACCCAACCTAAGTGTAACAGCAGCCGCCGAGACAATCGACTTCCCAGCCAATGCCGGGAGCTACAGGCGGCCCGCCGACCGACGTCAACGCGCGAGGGGAAACCGGGACAGACGCCGGGTGAGCCAGGTCCTCCGGTTTGCCGGCGCGGGACGCAGGATGCGGGGTGCTGGGCGCGGGGCTGCGGGACGCCGGCCTGCCAGCATAGGGTCCAGAGTACTGCCCGCTCCCGCTCCCCTCCCCTTTCCACAAACTCCCCTGCAAGGCCGTGCACGGTCTTCCCGCTCCCCTCTGACCTCCAAGTCCGCCCACTGAGAGGCCCCAGGGAGCCAAGACTTCAGTTTGACCGGCCACCCCCACCTCACCCCGGCCTCCCAACGGCGTAGAAGTAAGTCCTGCAACGCAGAACAACACACGCTGGGGCTCCGGGAAATAGAAAACCGGGTGGGGGTCGGCCGTCTACCTTCAGCAAAGCACACCCGCCAAGGCGGCGGGTCGCTCACCCAACAGCCACCGCCGGACAAGCGACCGGGATGCCCGCGGTGCCCACCGGAGACACTGCCTCGCAGACCTCGCTCCCTCGTCTCCGAGGCACTCGCCAGGGTGCGGAGGATGCCCGGTGCTGGGCCGACCCTCGGCCCCCGCCGACGGTACAAGGTTGCGGACGTCCCGTTCCCGGAGCGTCCTGTCCCCGCGTCCCCGCCACCCTGTGCCCCCCCGCCCCGCCCCCCCACACAACAGCCCTCAGCCCAGCCCCGAACTTAGGCCAGACGCCACGACCACGGCAGCACCTCGGTGCACACTCACCTGCGGCCGCCCCTCCGGAGTGGGGCTGAGGACCGCCCGCAGTGCGGCTCGCCCGGCCGCGGGCCCTTCCGGCTGCGGGGGAGGGGCGCGGGGTGCGAGGCCGCCGCGGCGCGGGGCACGGTGCGCCCGGTCTCTTTAAGAACCCAGGACGCTACACCCGGACCTTCCCCGCGCTCCCCGCCCCCTGTTCACTTTCTCAGGGACTCGCAGCCTGTCTGGCGGCGGTGGCGGCGACGACCCTTTGCAGGGGATCCCAGGCCGGCCGCGGTGGCGCGCGAGAGGGGCTGGGCCAGCCGCACTCGCCGGCTGGTGCCACCCGGCCCGGCCCGCAGCCTCTGGGCAGGGGGTAGAAGGGAGACGAGGCTACGACCGCCGAGGGAGGTGTCCCGCCTCCCTCCGCCGGAGGGGGAAGTCTCTCTCCTCCCGCCGCCGCGGCAGCCGTCTGTCTCCAGCCGTAACTGTGCTCGCGGAGGCTGTGTCTGTCTCCAACTCCGCGTCTCTCCTCCCTCCCCATCCCCCTCCGCGGTGGGGACCCGGCGGGCGGCCAGACCACTGGGGCCGGCGGTGCTGACGGGGTGGGCCGGCCCCGACCCCGAGTGCACAGACCGCACCGACCTCTGCAGGCTGCGGGCACGGAGCAGGGAGCGTACGGGTGCCAAGGCCGCGGGACCCCAGGGCTCCGTGGGGCCGACCGGCTGCGCACGCGGCAGCGGGCTCGGGCCTCGCGGAGCGCGCGCCCACCGCCGGCCGGACGGGGAACTCCAAGTGCCGAGAAATGGCAGGCTGTGGCGCCGGGAGGAGCCGGCTCGCGGATGCCGGCTAGGGGCTGTCTCGAGAGGGCAGATCTGCGTGTTCCGTGCACCAGTTACCTCGCGGGCTGCGTGAGCCCGGGACGGCATGACTTAAGGGACCAGCCCGGAGATGCACAGGAGGGCTATGGGAAGGACATTTAGAATAGGACGGGTGAATCCCCGGTGAGCCAGCCTAACCCCCACGTAGTCACCCTTTAGGATCTCCTCCCTTTATAAGGTAAATGGTTCCAGAATGAAAATTCAGTTGGATTCATCTCGCTACGACTCTGTCTTCTTGAAGGACCTACATTTCTCTTCTTCTGAAGGCCGTTTAGGACTGGAACTCGATGTGAGTGCTGGCAGCATGCATTTTTGTTCTACAGAAGTGGTAGCACTGACATCAGCCACACTCTAACCGTGTTTGATAGGGGTTTGGTTACTGCCACAGCATATGGGCATTTTAACCCAATTTTATTACAGTCACCAAAATTAGACAATTCCTCTCTGCCAAAATATACTAATTTGGGGTTTCAAGCAGGGTCTAACAGAGGTGCAGCTAATTAAAAAGGTAACAATCTTCAACTTGTGCCCCCCCCAAGATGACCAGCTCATACTTCCAAAATATCAGAAAAGAATCTTTTGAAATCTATGATTAACTTGTCAGTAACTTTTTAGTTGGTGAAATGTTGACTTAATTCAGCTCTCCTCAACTATCACAGTAATTGTTGCAGAGAATTTGATCAATGCTCATGTGTAATATAACTGCCACTTATTGAGAGCAATGCGCCGGCCAAGCCCTGCACTAAGTACACCGATTTTTTTAATTAATCCTCACAATAACTGTGGCAGCTGTAAGTTTCCCGTTTTACAGAGGAGAAAGTTGAGGTGATGAAAGATTCATAAACTTGTCCCCACACCACAAAGATGGGTGTAAAATGCCTAACTGGCTGCATATAAAGCAGGACGTTGAACCATACTGCCACCTACCTACAGCTTTGACACCCAGTTCAGTTCAGCTCAGCCCAGCAACAATTCACAGCATCTACTCTATGCCAGACACTGCCAGTGGAGTGAAGAATGCCCAGGTCCTAGGCTAATAGAGGCATTTAGACTAGTGGGACAACTTTGAATCTGACTACTAGGGCAAACTTTTTAAAATGAGCAGTGAGTTGATAAGTTTTTGTTTGTTTGTTTTGTATTTTTCTGAAGTTGGAAACGGGGAGGCAGTCAGACTCCCGCATGCACCCGACCGGGATCCACCCGGCACAACAACCAGGGGGCAATGCTCTGCGGTAATCAGAGCCATTCTAGCACCTGAGGCAGAGGCCACAGAGCCATCCTTAGTGCCCGGGCCAACTTTGCTCCAATGGAACCTTGGCTGCGGGAGGGGAAGAGAGAGAGAGAGAGAGGAAGGAGAGGGGAAAGGGGTGGAGAAGCAGATGGGTGCTTCTCCTGTGTGCCCTGGCCGGGAATCGAACCTGAGACTCCTGCACACCAGGCCAACGCTCTACCACTGAGCCAACCGGCCAGGGCCGAGTTGATAAGTTTTTAATACAGGTTATCTGAACCAGACAGGCATATACGAACTTAGTTTATATTTAATGTGTGCGGGTGCATGCCACACTAAATAGCAGCTCACATGCTATGGAGTTAGATAAGCTATGTTCTTGCCCTCTTGAGCTTGAAAGAGAAATGACATTTTTGTTCTCAACTAGAAACTGCCCAGGGACAAGGAAGAAAAAAAATGGTTTTTCCAAAATCACAAAACAATTTCTTCTCTATATCACTTGTGCATGTAATTTAACCTTTTAATTGAGAGCTGAATTTTAAAATCTTAACCTCAATTTTACCATGTATAATGAATCTTACTTAGTTAATCTTACATTTCCTTTTCTTGTTGTCTTCACTGGTTTATAACTAGAAACTGCATGTCTCTATTTCTATTTCTAGAAAATAGTTATAGAAGGAACCTCTCCCAGCATTTTCCACTGTTTCCCTGTATTTGTTTCCCATTTCAGCCATTGCCGTCCATACCCCTCCAAACACATGCATGCACACACCTACACACACCCTCCTTATAGCAATGGGAGAGTTGAAGACATTTATTTATATGTTTGCTCTCTGTAAATTCAAAACAATTATATGTCAGCTTTACCCTGATAATTAGTCATCTATCCCAGTCAGTCTAAGGGCCCAGACTGAAGCCCAGACAAGCAGGACTTTGTTTGCTCAGAAGAGTGAAAAATAGCCTGACCAGGCAGTGGCGCAGTGGATAGAGCATCGGACTGGGATGCGGAGGACCCAAGTTCGAGACCCCGAGGTTGCCAGCTTGAGTGCGGGTTCATCTGGTTTGAGCAAAGCTCACCAGCTTGGACCCAAGGTTGCTGGCTCGAGCAAGGGGTTACTTGGTCTGCTGAAGGCCCGCGGTCAAGGCACATATGAGAAAGCAATCAATGAACAACTAAGGTGTCGCAGCAAAAAACTAATGATTGATGCTTCTCATTTCTCTCTGTTTCTGTCTGTCCCTGTCTATCCCTCCCTCTGACTCTCTCTCTTAAAAAAAAAAAAAAAGAAGAGTGAAGAATGTGTATATCCCAATACACAGAACTGTTCCTGACACTCAATAAGGATGCAAGAGATATTTAGAGAATGAACAGAATCTAATGTTAGGATAGACAGGTAAAAAATATCACTAACTTGGATGGAAATCAACTGGAATTGGTTTCAAGGAGTAGGACGTGAGAAAAATTCTTTCTCAGTATGAATCCATTGCAGTTTACCTAGTGTCATTTTATCCTGACCATGCTTAGTTAATAAGAAAAGGTTAATCGCCTAAGTGTGGTAGGAAAGTAGACAGACATGAGCAGAGCAACAACTAAAGGCCAGGCAGAAAAGGGTACCGGGGCAGGAAGCAACAGTCAAAACTGGGAAAACAAGAGCCTGGGCCCCGTGAGGTTTAGATCCCCTGATTTCATATTGCTGATCATGCAGTGCGGGCTGTCCCCTGACATGTGCTAGTCATGCAGGTTAGACCCCCTAAGCAGGGGAGTGAACAAGGAGAAAATAGCCTTTAAGCATTAAGCCCCCAGGACAATGAGATTCTGACCTGTATCAAATGCATTTAGACCTTAATTGTGTTTCAACTCCCAGCCCAGAAAGCGAAGCCACAGCTGACTTCAGGACCAGTTAATGACTCCCTGGTGCCGACCAATCAGTGGAGACCACAACCCTAAAAGGACACAACTGGGAAGCTGATGAATATTCCATTAATCTTCCCCTGGGACCTCCCTTAAACTCTCCCCTTTTAAAAGACGTTAGGAGGAAGAAACAGGGAGCTCTGCCATCCAAGAGCAGCAGTGCCTTCCTCCTCCTCCTCTTCGTCTTCTTCTTCTTACCCCCAGCCACTTGATCCTTGCCTCTCTCTTTCTCAACTCTAAGGGACCTCACAAGACGTACAGCCAGGGGAATAACGGGCGGCAGCAGCTCCTCCCTGGCTAACCTGAACCTGTCTCCAAAGCCCCCTTCACTCTGACTCCTCCTGCATGGCCAATACATTCTTGCTTTGCTTGCTTCAGTCTCTTGAGTGAATTCTTTCCTTCAAGAAGACAAGAATCAAGGTCTCATGATTTCACTGGTAACATAAAGAGATAATACTAGAAAGGACAAATATGAGCAAATGTTGAAAAAAAAGAAAAAGTCCTGAGGACTGCGACTGACCACAAGATGAATGTGTATCAGAGAATATAAATCTGTTATGTGGATCTCATGCATAACACTTAGATGAAACTTCAGCTGTCCAAAAACGATCCTTCCTACTCTTTGTACCTTTTAATTTAAATAAGAAATGGAAAGGAGGAAATGATCAAGAGAAGCTCACATTAAGTGGTTCTGCTGGAGAAACAAGACCCTCAGTGTGGATAAATACAGAGGACAGAATCAATGCGCTAGCTAAGCTCCAGGAGAGAAAGATCTGTCCCACATGCCTTGAAGATGTCACGGGCACATTTCATCCTGTTCCTCTGCGCGATAGACTGTCTCAGTGTTCAGTCTGTAAACTGGAGATAATCATTCCTGTAACACGGAATCTGTTGTGAGGTAGGCCATATCCCCGTCTATATACATATAACCTTTCTGGGATCCACAAACCACACTCCTCCTCCTATGAATTTCAGTTTGAAATCACAAGAGACAGAAAGGAAAATGTTTTTATCAAGCAACTTCTGCTCTCAGCCTCGCTACAATACCCTCCTTGGGAAAACAAAACCAAACCCACAGTATCTGCTCTTTCTTTGGAGGAAAAATACAGCAAGAAATGATTGCCTCAAAGGTTATTCATCCAGACACATTTATGTATTGTATCTATACTTAGGTTAACAAAAGCGATGGAACAGTTCCTGAGCAATGACACATTATTTTCAAGTGATTTACAAATATTACAGTATAATGAAGTCTCTGCAGTCTGTTAAGGCCACAGTGGTTCACAACTTTTCTGCCTCTTCTGGTTCCCAGTGCCCCTGCCCGGGTTAACCCACACCCTGGCAGATCATTTCAGAGCTCTTGAGTCTGAACTTTGAGTCTCTCTCTCTCTCTCTCTCTCTCTCTCTCTCTCTGCTGCACTGACCAGCAGCCAAGTGTAAAGGAGTCTCTCTAACCTCACCCCATTCCATTGCTTTCCAACGCATGGACCAGCCAGCTCCCTACTAGGGTATAAAACTGTCAATAAGTTAAGTATTCAGGACAGTACCTTGCTGAGACCAGCTCGGCATGGGTGTGCATGAAAGGAAGGCACTGCAGGACTTAAGAAAAAACACACATAAGACACAACATAGAGAAAAGATGGGTCCAGGGGACTCCCAGCCTCTAGGACTGAGAGCCCAGATCTCTGCAGCCTCATCATATTTATTTGTCTTTGCTCATCAAGCAAATTAGCAGAACCAGGATCATATTAGTCTACAATGGATTCAGGTGCAGAGAAGGATGATTAACTAATAGCTGTCAGGTATGCAGGAAAAGGCTCTAGACCAGGGGTCAGGAAGCTTTTTGGCTGAGAGAGCCATGAACGCCACATATTTTAAAATGTAATTCCGTGAGAGCCATACAATGACCCATGTACTTTACGCATTATCCAATAAAAATTTGGTGTTGTCCCGGAGGACAGCTGTGATTGGGCTCCAGCCACCTGCAACCATGAACCTGAGCGGTAGGAAATGAATGGATTGTAATACATGAGAATGTTTTATATTTTTAACATTATTTTTTTTTATTAAAGATTTGTCTGTGAGCCAGATGCAGCCATCAAAAGAGCCACATCTGGCTCACGAGCCATAGGTTCCCGACCCCTGCTCTAGGGATCAGCTGCTTCCTTTAAACAAACTTATCCGTGTTTGCCGGGGCAGCGTGCTGCCCCCACAGGACTTGGCATTCCAAAGCCCCCCTCTGCACCAAAGACTTGTCTCAGGACAATAGTATAATTCCCGGCCATTTTCCTACAGTACCTGGTCCAAAATGTACTCAATAAGTCCTAGCTTCCTTCAGTCCTTTTCTCTTTCTTACCAGCTGGGACAAGCTCTCTGGTGTCAATTTAGCCACACTGGATCTGTGCTTCTCAGGATTCCTTTTCTGTGCGGTTCCAGGTTAGGGATGTTACATGAGAAAGTCATGAGTAATATGGAAAGAGGAAGTCATCAGTGGCTAGTCCTCTGCTGGAGATAATGGGGCACCAGGCACTGTGAAGCCTGCACACATCCCTGACCTCCTGTTCCCTTGTGCCCTTGTCCAGAATCAGGTTGGGGCATGTGTAGCCCCCTTTGGCAATGGACACTAGCCTCTTCCACAAGTGGAAGGAACAAAAGACAGACACTGTTTGTTTGACTTTATGGGCTCCAGGTCTCCCCTCTGCATATCTGCCCTTGCTCTCCTCTGCTTCATGGCTAGTTTTCTACCCTGCCTGCCTGACCCACTAGACCCGGACTCAGCGGCCTTCCACAAGCTTCTCACTATTGCCTACAATAAACTCTGCTTCCATGTCACTTGCAAAGGTTCTGCTTTTCTGATAGAAATCTGACTGACTCAGAATCAGACACCTGCATATCTCCTTACTTTTAGCTGGATGTTTGTAGGAAACATAACCCCCTCAATCTAGCTTGCTTTAAGGAAAGGCATTCCATAAAAAAAAAAAACCAAAAAAAAACAAAAACCCAGGCAAACTACTTGAAAAAATTGCTTGGCAAAAGAAGATACTAAATAGCCAGTATTCACATGAAAAGGCACTCAACTCATTAGGGAAATGTAACTTAAAACCATAATGAAATAGCACATCCCCTGGAATAGCAAAAAATTAAAAAGACTGACAATTCCAAATGCTCACAAAGCTGTGAAACAGCTGGAACTTATATACCCAGCAATTCCACTCCCCAGTGGACAGAGAAATGAGCGCAGATGTTGGCCAAAGTGTAAGTACTAGCATGTTCATATCAGTTTATTCATCAATATTAAAAAACAAACAAACAAAAACAAATTGTGACCTGCCCAAGTGGTGGCGCAGTAGATATAGATCAGCCTGGGACTCTGAGGACCCAGGTTCAAAACCCTGAGGTCACCACCTTGAGTGTGGGCTCATCCAGCTTGAGTGCAGGCTCGCCAGGTTGAGCATGGGGTCACTTGCTTGAGCATGGAATTTTAGACACGATCCCATGGTCACTGGCTTAAACCCAAAGTTCACTGGCTTGAAGCTCAAGGTCACTGGCTTGAGCCCATGGTTGCTGGCATGAGTGTAGGCTCTCCAGCTTGAGCTCAGGGTCTCTGGCTTGAGCATGGGATCATAGACACAATCTCATGGTTGCTGGCTTGAAGCCCAAATGTTGCTGGCTTGAGCCCAAGGTTGCTGGCTTGAGCAAGGGGTCACTGGCTTGGCTAGAGCCCACCAGTCAAGGCACATTTGAGAACCAATCAATGAATAACTAAAGTGCCACAACTATGAGTTGATGCTTCTCATCTCTCTCCCTTCCTGTCTGTCTGTCCTTGTATCTCTCTCTCTCCCCCCCCACCTCATTAAAACAACAACAAAAAAAACTGTTAACAATCCAAATGCCCATCAATGGATAAAGAATAAGTTGTGGTATACTCATATAATGGAAGACTATACAGCAGTTTAAAGAATTTTAAACTGCAGGCACATGCAACATGGATAAACATCACAGAAGCTTATTTAAATGTCAAAAGATAAGTACAAAAATAATAATGTATGGTTTTATTTAAGTCAACTTTCAAAATAGGAGAAGCGAATTGATAGTGATAAAACTTAGAACAGTGGTTAACTCTTGGTGATATCAGGTAAGAAAGAGGCAAAAGAGAACTTTGTGGGGAGTAGGAAATGTTCTATATTTTGACATGGGGTGTTACAGGGTGTATGAATACATTAAAATTCATTATTTGTACACTTAAAATCAACAGACAATGTTATACATGAAAATGGAGAAGTTTGAAGGGGGGGTATGTTGGATGTAGGAAGGCTTTTGCAAAGTGAAATCACTCAGCAGTATGGATGCCTCTCTCAGACCGGGAGCAACAGAGAGGAACGATGCCAACTCTGCTACCCCCAGAACCTCACAGTCTTCCTCTGCCACACAGAAGGTCTCAGCTCAGTTCTGAGTGAATGCCTGACTGGTTCTGAAGAAGACCTGAGGTGCATTCACCCCCAAGACATGCTCACACAGGCATGAAGACGAGAGCCTGGACCCTCCAGGACATTTCCATCAATGAAGCGATGCCCCTTGGAAACTGCCCTCGAGGTACCTTAAAACCGAGTCACCTGGTGAGCTGGGGGCACACAGTGGGAACTGACGTCTGGATTCTGGACTTCACCGGTAGGGGTTCTCTGCTCTGTCCAGTTCAGGCCACAAGACTCAAGGACCAGACATTCTGTTGAATTTAATTTGAATTCTATGTTGGCTGTCAGATAACATTGGTTAAATTAAATACTTGAAGTATAAAGTGCTACATGAATATAGGCAGACCTCGTTTTATTCTGCTTCACTTTATTGCATTTTACAAATGTTGCTTTTTTTTTTTCTTTACAAATTAAAGGCAAGACTTCCCCCACCAGCAAAAAGATTACAACTCGCTTTACTGCAATAACTCACTTTATTGAAATGGTCTGGAACCAAAACCACAATATCTCTTATTGCTGATATATAAATATATGAGTATATATGGGGTGGGGCAAAAGTGGGTTTACAGTTATGAGTATGCAAAACAGCATTTATTCATGTATTATTTATTAATTACTGTATTACTTTCCAAATGAACAACTGTAAACCACTTTTACCCCACCCTGTATATACTGACATAGGTATATATATTAACATTGCTATTATTAGGATCACACCCATAACACACACGCACACACACACATACACACACACCTTCTGAATCTACACATCTATATACCATCTTCAGTATATTTTTCCTGAAATGCCATCCAGTGGTGGGATTCAAATAAGTTAACAACTTGTCCCCTGCCCTAATGATCACTTTAAGTATAAAAAGAGATACACTGAAAGGTGGTTTATTATTTCATGCATTTAATACTTAAATAAGAATAAAAGAGGTACACAAAACTAGATTATGTTATAAAAAAGTTTTAAAATATTATTGAAAAAATATGAAATAATACCTGACAAAAAAAACAATAAAACTGGTATTTAAGATATTTCCATATTGCTTGCAATTATAAATATTTTCACCTGTGGACAAAATGAATATAACTACAGGCACTTAGAATATGCTGTTGCACAGATGAACGTTAAAAAAGAGTAAGAGGCCCTGGCCGGTTGGTTCAGCAGTGGAGTGTCGGCCTGGCATGCGGGGGACCCGGGTTCGATTTCCGGCCAGGGCACATAGGAGAGGCGCCCATTTGCTTCTCCACCCTCCCCCTCCTTCCTCTCTGTCTCTCTCTTCCTCTCCCGCAGCCAAGGCTCCATTGGAGCAAGGATGGCCCGGGCGCTGGGGATGGCTCCTTGGCCTCTGCCCCAGGCACTAGAGTGGCTCTGGTTGTGGTGAAGCAACGCCCTGGAGGGGCAGGGCATCACCCCCTGGTGGGCAGAGCGTAGCCCCTGGTGGGCGTGCCGGGTGGATCCCGGTCGGGCGCATGCGGGAGTCTGTCTGTCTCTCCCCGTTTCCAGCTTCAGAAAAATACAAACAAAAAAAAAGAGTAAGAAATGTAAATTTGTGATTTCCACATTGGGCGGCTGCCCAGGTGCCCACCTTAGGGAGAACCCTGACGACAAGTGCCATTTTAACAACTGGTTCGCCGAACTCAACAACAAATTAAGTATCGGTTCTGCCAGCTGATTCTGTGAACTGGCTGAATCCCACCACTAATGCCATCTTATCCTTTTAATTATGTAAGGAGTATGAATCCCAAGCATACCCAGATGTGCAATAATTACAGCTTTATTTTCTATAACTCGGTGTAATGTCTGACCCTAAGCTTCCATTCTGCAGAGCTGGTGAGAAATTTAACCTCAGTCCTTGAAGATGCACTCTTCACAAATATCGGCACCATTCTGGGGCGTTTGGAAACACCAAGGCAGGGGCCACTCGTGTGTTTCTGCTGTGATGTCTATCGTGACCATTCACGTGGCCACCTAAGATGCAGAGCCTTACCACTGCCTGTCGCTCGGGTGCAGGAGTCCTTCTTGTGGCTGCCTATGATTCCATTTGCTTAGCCTTTTTCTAGAACCCACCACCTCCCTGAAGGCCCTTTCAGGAAGTAGGTCTAGGAGCCCTTGCTCTTGACCCACAGATACCTCAGTATTTTCTGCAGAGGAAAACCTTTCCCTCTCCTGATTCTAGAAGCACTGTGTCTTCATCTGCAAATTCTTTCTTATTTTCCTCTCCCAGGTAACGCCCAAGCTCTCCTAGAGGCCTAGGATTTTACAAATCATAAGCCAGAAAAACTCACAGGTTACCCTATTTTTAGTCACTCCATAGGCCTTGCTAATCCATTGAAGTACAAGGCAAGTTACATTCTTAAATGGAGGAAAAAGGAAAGAGGAAATATGAGGATATGTTTGTTAAATAAATGGGTGGGCAGAATTCTCAGATGACCCCAAATGACCGTCACTCACATCCAGTGCCACTTTGAGAGTGGGTGGAATCTATGAACAGGATAAGATTGTACCTCTGGGATTGGGTTACATTATACTTGAAGAGAGGAATGTTGTCCAGGTTGCCGGACCTAATCACATGAGCCCTTAAAAAGGAGGCTTCTCTGGCTAGTGACAGAAGAGTAAGGCAAAAATTCAAAGGGTGAAGGCCATTTCAAGTGAGGGAGGGTCTCCCATGCTGCCACTAAAGATGGCCACTTGGTAAGGGATGCTGGCTAGCCCCAGGAGCTGACATTCCCCTCCCCCTGCTGACAGCTGGCCAGGAAGTGGGCCCTCAGGCCAACAGCTGGAGGAGGGGAATTGTGCTGTAAGCACATGAGTTTGGACGAGGATACGGAGCCTCAGATAAGACCCTAGCTCTCCACAACTGACCTTTGTCTGCAGCCTCAGATGAGCCCCTGAGCAGAGAACCAACTACACCATGCATCCAATTATGACCAGATCCCTGTGAACGGGTGTTGTTTTAAGTCACTAGGTTTGTAGTAATGTGTTAGTTGTTGTTTGAAGTCACTAGGTTTGTGGTAATGTGTTAGTTAACAACTGAAAACTAATGAAACAAGTTAAAATTTAAAAATACTGTCCAGGCCCTGGCCGGTTGGCTCAGTGGTAGAGCGTCGGCCTGGCGTGCGGAAGTACCGGGTTCGATTCCCGGCCAGGGCACACAGGAGAAGCGCCCATTTGCTTCTCCACCACCCCCCTCTCCTTCCTCTCTGTCTCTCTCTTCCCCTCCCGCAGCCAAGGCTCCATTGGAGCAAAGATGGCCCGGGCGCTGGGGATGGCTCCTTGGCCTCTGCCCCAGGCGCTGGAGTGGCTCTGGTTGCAACAGAGCGACGCCCCGGAGGGGCCGAGCATCGCCCCCTGGTGGGCAGAGCGTCACCCCTGGTGGGCGTGCCGGGTGGATCCCAGTTGGGCGCATGTGGGAGTCTGTCTGACTGTTTCTCCCCGTTTCCAGCTTCAGAAAAATACCAAAAATAAATAAATAAATAAAAAATAAAAATAAAAATACTGTCCAACTCAATAGTTTTGTCCACCTGGTTTATTTAGATTGCATGCCCCCCGCCAATAATCATTTTGTAAAAGGAAGAGAAGCATGGTTTAAGGGGCCAAGTTTGTAGCCCACCAGTCTCTGAAGATACTGAGCAGGCTCCTCGGATGGCCTGTCCAGTATCTTTAGAACCCCAGAACACTTCTCCTAAGGGACAGAACCGGATTCAGATGTTCTGGGAAGTAAAAGGCTGACGCAGAAAGCAGTATTTAGAAATTTTACCATTCCATCTAAGACCCTTGTGGTGAAAAGGAGAAAACTAAGTATCAGGTAACCCAGTTCTGCTGTGAGCTAGCTGTGCAAACCAGGGCCAGTTACCCTACCTCTCTGAGCCACACATCTCGTCTAGAAGGTGAGAGACAAAGACTAAATGATCTCAAAGACCACTTAAGGACCTTTCCTGTTTCATTCACCAAGTACTCTATGAGGTCCTACTATATGCCAGGCTCTGAGCCAAGGCACTGCGAATACGGCTATGAATCAAAGTCTGTACTGTCACTGGGCTCAAATTTCTCACGAGTATCTGACAGTCAGCACAGGAGAAAGAGGACTCCCACTTATAAAACAGGCTGTTTTAGGCTGCCGTGGTCACCCTGGCTTTATCCTGTCTTTGCAGCTGAAATCTGTGAGTGGGTCCACCCACCCTCATGGCCATAAAATTCTCACTCACCAAAAATGCAGGAACCCAAACAGCCAAGTGAGATTTGAAAGAACAAGAGCTGTGAGGAATGGCAAAAACTCCAACTCATTCTATTTAGGCATTTTGGGCAAAAGCTCCCTTCAATTCGCTTGGCCACTGAAGTGATAAAAAAAAACATTAAGAATTAAGGCGGTAGAGCGTCGGCCTGGCATGCGGGGGACCCAGGTACAATTCCCGGCCAGGGCGCATAGGGGAAGTGCCCATTTGCTTCTCCACCACCCCCCCTCCTCTCTGTCTCTCTCTTCCCCTCCCGCAGCCGAGGCTCCATTGGAGCAAAGATGGCCCGGGCGCTGGGATGGCTCCTTGGCCTCTGCCCCAGGTGCTAGAGTGGCTCTGGTCGCGGCAGAGCAATGCCCCGGAGGGGCAGAGCATCGCCCCCTGGTGAGCAGAGCATAGCCCCTGGTGGGCGTGCCGGGTGGATCCCGGTGGGGCGCATGCGGGAGTCTGTCTGACTGTCTCTCCTGGTTTCCAACTTCAGAAAAAAAAAAAAAAGAATTAAGGCCAACCCTTGATTAGGCCAAAATTGTCAAGCAGGCAACTTACTTTCTGCCAGCTGCCAACTAATCTCAACTCAAGAAAGAGCCTTTTTATAGGATTTCAGAATATCTAGGGAAGCTCCCTGAAGAGTAAACCAGTCTCATAAAATCTCTCTACCACATTGTTGCCAAATGGTTTTCCAACTCTCATTGAACTCACTGCCTCCTGTGGACTTGGCTGAGTTTTAGAAAGCTGGGTCTTACACCGAGCTGAGACCTGGGTCCAAGCAGGCTTCTTCCCATCGCCTAGCTCACCTATCCCATGTGCCGAAGAGGCCACCGTCCCCTTGCACATGACTCCTATCTGAGGGCAGCTTTCTTGCCACACCTTCCTTCCCCAAGCCAGACAGCGTGGTTCTTTCAAGCATTTCTCATGTGCTGTGCTGAGACCCCTCTGGCTGCTCTCCTCCAGACATCCCCGGCTGACGGCTCCTCTCCTTAGAGTCTGATGCTTAAGACCCAGCACGGTGTCATACATGGTTTTCACCAATTAAATCATGTTGGTCACCTTCCTGGACACAGAATTTTAATTAGTGAAAACTGATACTGTACTCATTCATTTCAGCCGCCTATCATAAATAGCACACAACTAAGTATGTAAAACCCCAAAGACCTTTTTCAAGGGTTATGAATTTCATGGTTGGATGCAGGTCTGAAGACACATCTTTAATGGAAATGTCACATTTTTGCCTGACCAGGCAGTGGCGTCAGACTGGGATGTGGAGGACCCAGGTTTGAGACCCCGGGTCACCAGCTTGAGCATGGGCTCATCTGGTTTGAGCAAAGCTCACCAGCTTGGACCCAAGGTCGCTGACTTGAGCAAGGAGTTACTCGGTCTGCTGAAGGCCCGCGGTCAAGGCACATATGAGAAAGCAATCAATGAAAAACTAAGGCGTCACAACGAAAAAACTGAAGATTGATGCTTCTCATCTCTCTCCGTTCCTGTCTGTCTGTCCCTATCTATACCTCTCTCTGACTCTCTCTCTGTCTCTGTAAAGAAAAAAAAGAAAAGAAAAGGTCACATTTCTGTCTGCCTGCCTGTCTCCCTTCATGCCATGCTTCCACTCGGCTGTCTCAGTTGGGTCTGATTCTCAGTGGGGGCCTCTCCACAGGGCACCCATGACCCCCGTTGCTTTAGCCTCCCACTCTACCAGCAGCTTAGCACTCTCAGTGAAAGAGGGCACACTTTCCAAGGTCCTGGGAGAACTCTGACCTGGGCTGACCTTTCAGGCATCAAGAAGCTGAAAGGAAAGGTGGTTTGGGATAAAGCCCTGTTTCTGTAATCACAGGGTGAGCGGCTACCATTCCCAACCCATCCGAAAACTAGTCTTCGTCCTGGAAATATTCAGGACAGAGTGAGCTATGGGCTGCCAGATTGATATTTCAATGGCCAAAAGTGTATTGTTTTTAGTATATTAAGTTATCCGTGGGAAATCAAAGTAGACATCAAAAATTCTGGTAGTAGTCTTTGTTGTAAATAGGCCAATTATTTGAAAATAATTCTGAGCCTACTGCCACTTACTGAGCACATATGAGCACACAGGCACCTTGCTAAGAAACTGCATATTTATTTCATCCTTAAAAGTAAAACTTAGGCCCTGGCCAGTTGGCTCAGCGGTAGAGTGTCGGCCTAGCGTGTGGAGGACCTGGGTTCGATTCCCGGCCAGGGCACACAGGAGAAGCGCCCATTTGCTTCTCCACCCCTCTGCCACGCTTTCCTCTCTGTCTCTCTCTTCCCCTCCCGCAGCCAAGGCTCCATTGGAGCAAAGATGGCCCGGGCGCTGGGGATGGCTCTGTGGCCTCTGCCTCAGGTGCTAGAGTGGCTCTGGTCGCAACATGGCGACGCCCAGGATGGGCAGAGCATCGCCCCCTGGTGGGCAGAGCCTCGCCCCATGGTGGGCGTGCCGGGTGGATCCCAGTCCGGTGCATACGGGAGTCTGTCTGACTGTCTCTCCCTGTTTCCAGCTTCAGAAAAATGAAAAAAAAAAAAAAAAAAGGAAAACTTAGGACTCATGTATATTAAATGATATGCCCCAGTCATACAACCATTACACCTGGGAGTCTGACTTCAGAGCCAGTATCTTACTGTCACATTTTCACGCCTCGAAACCCACAGTGGGCCACCCTAGCCTAATACTGCGATGTCACTTGTTCCCCTACACATGTCACATAATGTTATCAAGTGAAAACCATTTGAAACTGCTGATGAAACCACTCGTGCTGTTTTACTATCAGCCACTCACCGTGAGCGGGGTCGAACTCCTCGCGTGGCAGGGACAAGAGCACACTCTTCTGGACAGCGTCATTCCAGGGTCCGACCCTCAACGTCGGGTCTCACTTGAACTCCATTCTTTTAAAAGGTACAAATTGTAAGATTTCACATAAAAATGTAAAATGTTTGTTTCTCCTGAAATATGGTAAGACCTAGCTTTGCAGCCCCACATTCCCAGGCAACAGGGCTGGCTTTGACAGTGGCTGCCTGCAGGTGAGCTGTGGCTGGGAGTCCTCATGCAAACGCCTGCCCCATTTAAATGAGGAGTGATGTGCCTGACCAGGTGGTGGCGCAGTGGATAGAGTGTCGGACTGGGATGCAGAGGACCCAGGTTCGAGACCCCCGAGGTCGCCAGCTTGAGAGCGGGCTCATCTGGTTTGAGCAAAAGCCCACCAGCTTGAACCCAAGGTCGCTGGCTCGAGCAAGGGGTTACTCAGTCTGCTGAAGGCCCGCGGTCAAGGCACATATGAGAAAGCAATCAATGAACAACTAAGGTGTTGCAACGCGCAACGACAAACTAATGATTGATACTTCTCATCTCTCTCCATTAAAAAAAAAATGAGGAGTGATATGACATGACTAGGTTTTTTATTTTGTTTGTTTGTTTGTTTGTTTTCAAGTTTAAAAGTTCTCCCTGGCTGGATTATGGACTTAGTTCGGATGGTAGCTCATTCAAAATCCAATTGCTTCTCCCCACCCGCCACCGACCAAGTTCAGTACAAACCTCCACCTCTCTCCTGGACAATCACAACAACCCCCAACCCTCCTGCTTCTACCCTCCCTCCAGGGTCTATTCTCACAGGCAACCTGAACGATACATTTAAGGCATGACAAGACTGGCTCTGACGCTTCCCGTGGCTCGCATCCAAAGTCCCTTCCAGGGTCTGTGGAGTCCCTGAGCCCTGCCTACCCCACTGGCCTCACCTCCTACATTCTCCCCTCCTGCTCTGTGCTCCGGGCACATACTCATGTAAAAAATAATGCACACGGAGCCACTTTAAAATGAAGTCGGAGCTGCCATCCTAGAGGAACTAACGGCCTTGCATACCTATGCCTCAAATAATTGGAATGTTAAAACTGGGCAAAATAACCTTTGGATTGAACCTAAAGCAATATTGTGTCTCAAACAGCTATTTGCAAAGATAACAAGAAAGAAGATACCATGACTCCCAGACTGATGATTACCAGACTGAAAATTAAAAGCATTGTTTAAAATTAACATCGCTAACATCACTATGTTAGTTTATCTGCACCAACAAAAATAAATTTTCTCCTTCCCTGTCTCATAAATACCCCTTGTCTGTGTCTCCTAATTGGAACACAATTTGGACTTTTGCCTGAATCAGTACTTCCCAAACAGCTGTTCTTCTTCTTCTTCTTTTTTTTTTTAATATCAAATAAATACTTGTTGCCTCTCCTCCCTGCTCCCTGCGCCTGCTGTTCCAGCCTCCAGCACTCTCCCGTCCTGGGACGCAGCTGGTGCGCTCCTTCCCTGTCCCAGCTCTCTGCTCAGAAGTTATCTTGGTCCTCCTGCCAACTGAGATCAACAACTGAGATCAAACAGCACCCCACACCGTACTGTCTTCCACCACCTTCTTCTGTTTTATTTTTCACACAGGACCACCATCACCTGATACAGAAACATCTGTTTGTTGTCAGTCTCTGTACTCGGCAAAATCCACAACCTGAGCTTGCTGCTGTGGCCTAGGAAGCCTGCGCCGTCACAGCCCATGGGGCTGCAGAGGAACGGCTCAGAGAAGCCCCATAGAAGAATGCTACCCGGGGCTAGGTGTGAGGACATGGAGCTGTGGCCAAGGGGCTGGGGATGAAGGGGAGCAAGGAGGACTGTGCGAGAGCTAAGCAGGGAGACAGGCCAGCACGCTGAGGACAGGGCTGCAGAGGCATCGGGTCGCCCTTCGGGTCTGTGACTTGCACAGCCAGACGAATGGTGGCACCGTTCCATCCAGAGGGTCACCAGGAGAGAAGCAGGCTGGAGGGGAAGGCCAGGATTGCACACTGGGTGGGAAGTACAAGCTCTCCGGATGCCGGAAGATGAACGTTCTGTGTTCACTCTGAGACCTTTCTGTTCAGAATCCAGGGGTGTGGGAACACATTGCGAGGAGAAGAGTCACACAGAGTAGTGATGCCCAGGACTTGGGCCAGTATCTCTCTCCCCTGTGTCGGACAGCGGCTATCAGCAAAAGACGGAGAGCACTAACCACAGGCATGCGGCACACCCAGTGAGCCTCTGACTGCAGGCTGCTGGACTCAGAGGAGGAGGAGGAGGATGCTTAGAAGTCCCCACCCCTGGCAACCAACTGGCCCACTGCTACAACTGTGTCCTTTAATAAAGAAAGCTTTTTCTTCTTAAAATTGGGGGGACAAGGGTTTTCTGACAGAAAACAATTAAAATCTCTGTCTAATGCAACTTGATGGGCAGTGCGATGATGTTTGTAAAGTGTTATAAAAGTAAAGAAGACAAGGGTCCTCAGATGGCAGGACAGATTAATGGAGGCAGTGATGTCTGGCTGCCCAGGAAATCTAGACGCTTCTAGAAAATTCAGCACAGTGGATGGATACCCCCTCACACAGTCCTGAGGATTTGTTACTCTAGATGTAAAAATCAGGTTAAAAATAGAAAGAAAACATTGGCCCACGTGAAAGACTAAACACAGAAGAAATTGCAGGAATGGGTGTCAGACCAACCCCCACCCCAGTGAAGCCAAGGACCCTGTAACTAGGGACTTGCCTACAGTATAAAATAGCTGAGAGGCCTCCTCGATAAGGAGGGGAGGAGCAGGGATGCTGAAAAAAAGCTTTACATTTTGGGGGGCTGAATTCGTCCCATAGACCAGAAAAGAGAAACCAATTACAAGAAAATTTCATTCTGATGGCCACTCTGGTTGAATATTATCACTGTTGACTATAAGTAATTCTATTTTAGTATGTGTCAGTTAAACCTTCTGCTTTTTTTTTTTTTAACCTTCGGCTTTTATAGACAGCATATCTTCTGCCGATGAGCTATTATTTGAAGCTGTGTAACTGGTGTAAATGTGTTATAATTCATTGAGCTTTAAAAAGTGGCTTTGAGGGTCTCAAGGTCTTGGAAATAGCTGTTGGCTTGGAAAAAAGCAACTTCAAAAGTTATTGAAAAGGCTTGATTGCACAAAGGTCCTCTATATTTACATTGGAGGAAGTAATTTTTTAAAAAAATGTATGTGTGTTTAAAAATAAAATTTTAATTTTAGGCCCTGGCCGGTTGGCTCAATGGTAGAACGTCAGCCTGGTGTGCAAGAGTCCCAGGCTTGATTCCTGGCCAGGGCACACAGGAGAAGCACCCATTTACTTCTCCACCCCTCCCCCTCTCCTTCCTCTCTGTCTCTCTCTTCCTCTCCCGCAGACAAGGCTCCATTGGAGCAAAGTTGGCCTGGGTGCTGAGGATGGCTCCAAGGCCTCTGCCTCAGCCGCTAGAATGGCTCTGGTCGCAACAGAGCAACACTCCAGATGGGCAGAGCATCGCCCCCTGGTGGGCATGCCGGGTGGATCCCGGTCGGGCGCATGCGGGAGTCTGTCTGACTGCCTCGCCTCCCCGTTTCCAACTTCAGAAACATATAAATAAATAAATAAATAAATAAATAAATAAATAAATAAAATTTTAAAATTATGTTAGTATCAGGACAAAATCAAGAATGGCTCAAAGTTAGAGTTGAGTGAGAAACATTAGTATGAGCTTATAAAGGGATGGTCACTAAAAGGAACACTGGGCAGTCCCTGAGCTCCCCTTACCCATCTGCAGCCCGTACTATAGAGAGTCCCAAGGCCTAGATCTCAGTAGCTATTATTCTTACCCACAAATAAGGGTCAGACATTCTTGGAAAATCACTGAGTCCACGTTGAGGAATTGGAAAATTAAGATGTGCCCAGGACATCTTGTGGTTGTCAGAGAATGTTTTCTAAAATATTTGAGATATTGCACCTGGCCTGTGGTAGTGCAGTGGGTGGATCTTTGACCTGGAATGCTGAGGTCACTGGTTCAAAACCCTGGGCTTGCCTGGTCAAGGCACATACAACAATCAATGAACAACTAAAGTGAATCAACCATGGGTTGATTCTTCTCATTCCCCACCCCTTTCTGTAAAACAATAAATAAATAAAATGTTTGAAATATTGCTAAATATCGAAGGACTCTCACTGGTCAGTCTGCGTTGTTTTATGTATCGAAAAGAAGGTACATGGCCCTGGCCGGTTGGCTCAGTGGTAGAGCGTCAGCCTGGCATGCACGAGTCCTAGGTTCAATTCCCGTCCAGGGCACACAGGAGAAGCACCCATCTGCTTCTCCACTCCTTCCCCTCTCCTTCCTCTCTCTCTCTTCCCCTCCTGCAGCCAAGGCTCCATTGGAGCAAAGATGGCCCGGGCACTGGGGATGGCTCCATGGCCTCTGCCTCAGGTGCTAGAGTGGCTCTGGTAGCAACGGAGTGACTCCCTAGTGGGTGTGCCAGGTGGATCCCAGTCGGGCGCATGTGGGAATCTGTCTGACTGCCTCCCTGTTTCCACCTTCAGAAAAATACAAAATAAATAAATTAATTAATTAAATGAAATTTAAAAAAAGATGCTCCACTGCTGGCTATAAATATGAAGGAAGGAGTCATGAGTTAAGAAATTTAGGCAGCTTCTAGAAGCTAGCAAAGGCAAGGAAACAGATTCTCTCCTGGACAGTCGAGAAGGAATACAGCCTTGCTGACTCATTTTGTACTTCTGACCTCCAAAACTATAAGAGAATAAATTTGTGTTGTTTTAAGTCACCAAATTTGTTACAAATTTGCTCTTTATAGAAGCAATAGTGAACTAATATACCTGTAGTATACAAAGAAAAGCTAGACAGTGTGGTTAACATGGAGAAAGTGTGGAGGTGAGTAGCACAGGATATGAGATGAAGTTAGAGAAGCAATAGGGGCCAAATGGGTTAGGGCCCTATAGACAATGGCCAAGATTTTGGCTTTTGATGTAAAAGAACCACTGGCGGGTACAGAACAGAGGAATAAAATTATTTAACTTATTTAATAAAAGAATTACCCACTGCTAAGAATAAGCAAGAGGATACCAGGTAAGAGATTAATAAGGGTGACTATGGGCATACTCAAATCTGTGCATCCATGAGAAGCCAACACCAAAGGTTTAACATAACAAGGAGAAATAGACTTCACTTGAGTAATCCAGCCATTCGGGAAACAAATAAACAAATAACAAGTGGGAGAGTAGTACCCAGAGATGCTACAATATTTTACCTAAAATGTCTGCTTTTTCATAAAAATATGAAACATGCAAAGAAACAGAAAAGTATGACCTGTACACAGGGGGAAAAAGCAGAACAAAAACTTCCAATTAAAAAGAAAACTAAAGGAACCATGTTTTAAAGAAGTAAAAACTGTCATATTAAATAAAGCATATCAATAAAGAGATAGAAATAATTAAAATGACTGAATTAAATATAACAGGGGTCCCCAAACTTTTTACACAGGGGGCCAGTTCACTGTCCCTCAGAACGTTGGAGGGCCGGACTATAAAAAAAACTATGTTTTGGTTTTTTTTTTGTATTTTTTCTGAAGCTGGAAACGGGGAGAGACAGTCAGACAGACTCCCGCATGCACCCGACCGGGATCCACCCGGCACGCCCACCATGGGGCGATGCTCTGCCCACCAGGGGGCGATGCTCTGCCCCTCCGGGGCGTCGCTCTGCTGTGACCAGAGCCACTCTAGCGCCTGGGGCAGAGGCCAAGGAGCCATCCCCAGTGCCCGGGCCATCTTTGCTCCAATGAAGCCTTGGCTGCGGGAGGGGAAGAGAGAGACAGAGAGGAAGGAGAGGGTGGGGTGGAGAAGCAAATGGGGGCTTCTCCTATGTGCCCTGGCCGGGAATCGAACCCGGGTCCCCTGCACGCCAGGCCGACGCTCTACTGCTGAGCCAACCGGCCAGGGCCTAAAAAAAACTATGAACAAATCCCTATGCACACTGCACATATCTTATTTTAAAGTAAAAAAACAAAGCGGGAACAAATGCAATATTTAAAATAAAGAACAAGTAAATTTAAATCAACAAACTGACCAGTATTTCAATGGAAACTATGGGCCTGCTTTTGGCTAATGAGATGGTCAATGTCCGGTTCCATATTTGTCACTGCTAGCCGTAACAAGTGATATGACACACTTCCGGAGCCCTGACGCGTGCGTCCTGCGTCACCGGAAGTAGTACTGTACGTGAGCGACACCGCGCTTTGTGGCACTGCCACATACAGTACTCCAGGAGCATAGGATGTGGATGCATCTTGTGCTCCTCTCACTGACCACCAATGAAAGAGGTGCCCCTTCCAGAAGTGCCGCGGGGGCTGGATAAGTTGCCTCAGGGGGCCGCATTGGGCCCGCAGGCTGTAGTTTGGGGACCCCTGGCTTACAGTGTGCTGCATGCCATTCTAAGCCCTTTACATGTACATATTGTCTCATGTGACCCACCCAAAAACGCTGAGATAGGTGCTTTCTTCCTTTGTATAGATAAGAAATGGAGGCACAGAGGTGTTACGTACTTTGACCAAATTTAAACTGCTAGGAAGTGAGAGGCCATATGTGAACCCCGGCAGAGGGATAAGAGGGTTAGAATTTTCAACCCACCCACTGACCTCTGGGAATGTGCAGGGCCTGAGATTAAGCTCTATAAAAGCTCCTCTGCAAGGACGTTTGGTGAGTTTCCGGGTGGGTTGATGTTTTGGAAGAGCAGCACACCACAGTTCCACAGTGACAGAGTGAACTGCACTTGAGACCCTTCTGGACCTCACACTATGTACCTCTCCCTCTGGCTGCTCATCTGTATCACTTATAATGTGCTTCATAATAAACTGTTTACTATAAATTAAGTCTTCCTCTGAGTTCTGTGAGCCACTCTAGCAAATTAATCAATCTCAAGAAGGGAGTCATGGCAACCCCCGATGACAGCCAGTTAGTCACAAGCACAGATGATAATTTGGACTTGAAATTGGTATCTAAGGGGCAGTCTTGTGGGACTGAGTCCTTAACCTGTGGCATCTGATGTTAACTCCAGGTAGACAATGTCAGAATTGAGTTAAATTTATGGGACAACCAGTCAGTGTCTGGTGAAAATTGGAGAATTACTTGGTGGTGTTGGAAAACACATTAGACTCTCAAACCTTAGCTTTTCACCGAGAAACAATGGTCAGCCAGTGCCTGCCATCTAGGACTGCTGTGCAAAACCACTGGAAACTAGTTGGTATTATTATCTGTAAAGCCAGTAGCCATGGCCACCATCACAGCCACCTGGCCCATGCAGGTTCACATTTGATTCAGTCATGAAACAACGGAGCTAAGAACTTGTGAGCCATCATCTTTATCCTAGCTTGCACCTGGTGGGCAAGAAATATATACAGTAGGAAAACACTTCCCTTTCCACTCAGGGCTCCCAAAGCCACTGACTTATCCAAGTTTTCTAGAATCAAAGTTTCTTACCTCACCAGCCTTTTTCACCTCTGTTCCCCATCTCCTTCTCTCTGTACAAACTGGCTTCTCCTTCAGCACTCTGCCATCTTGGCTGCTTCTCCTCTCCTCCATGGGGCCTTTCTCTGCTCTCCTATCTCTGCTCTCTTCTCTAATGCTAATCTCAGGAACCAAGAGAGAGCAAGCTCCCGGTCTGCTCCCCCCCCCCTTTATTTTGTATTTTTCTGAAGCTGGAAATGGGAAGGCAGTCAGACAGACTCCCGCACGCGCCCGACCGGGATCCACCCGGCACGCCCACCAGGAAGCAATGCTCTGCCCATCTAGGGCTTTGCTCTGTTGCAACCAGAGCCACTCTAGCACCTGAGGCAGAGGCCATGGAGCCATCCCCAGCGCCCAGGCCATCCTTGCTCCAATGGAGCCTTGGCTGCGGGAAGGGAAGAGAGAGACAGAGAAGAAGAGGGGGAGGGGTGGAGGGGGACGGATGGGCGCCTCTCCTGTGTGCCCTGGCCGGGAATCAAACCTGGGACTTCTGCATGCCAGGCCAACGCTCTATCACTGAGCCAACCAGCCAGGGCTTGCCCCATTTTATAGTGTAGAAATCAAAACCTTTAATCCAATATACAAACAAGGAAGTCTCTGATACAAAGTCACTTAGGGTGGGAAAGCCTTAGTCTTAAAGCTAAGCCTTAGGGTATAACAACCCTGCCTGCCTACAGCCTGTCCCCCACACCCAATGCAAACTATAAGTGAGCAACATATATATCATATTTACAAACTTATTTGACCAACATTATCTCTTTTTTTAATAACAGCTTTATTGAGATATAATTCACATACTATACAATGCACCCATTTAAAGTGTATAATTCATTGGTTTTTTACTATATTCACAGAGTTGACCCACAGTCATTTTTTGAACAATTCCATCATATCCTTTGGCTATCACTCTCCCTTCCTTCCTGAGACCTAGGCAACCACAATTGTGTATACATGTCTACATGTATATATTTGCCTATTTGAGCATTTCATACAAATTGAATCATATAATACAGTATGTGGTCTTTTACATCTGGCTTCTTTTACTTAGCATACTACTTTTAAAGGTTTATCCACACTGTAGCATGTATAAGTACTTTATTTCTTTTAGCTGCTGAATAATTTTCTACTGCATGGAGATACCATATTTTATTTATCCACTCATCAGTTGATAAACATTTGGTGCTTGCACCTTTTGGCTATCATAAATAATGCTGTTATGATCATTTGTGTACAAGTTTTTGTGTGGACATATTTTCATTCTCTTGGATATATACCTAGGAGTAGAATTGCTGGGCCACATGGTAACTCTAAGCTTAAGTTTTTGAGGAACTTCCAGACTGCTTCCCAAAGCATCTGCACCATTTACATGCCGTCCCGTAGTGTACAAGAGTCTTAATTTTTTCACATCCTCACCAACACTTATTGTCATAGCCATTTGGGTGGGTGTGGAGTAGTATCTTGTAGTACTCCTGCTGGGAACTAGCAGTGTTGATGGAAGAAACCTACTCAAGACACAAACTTATGTCAAGAGGGAGAGGGGGAGGCCTGACAAGGGAGGCAAAGAAGACCTCCTGAATCTCCTTCTCCCTTTGTGATAAGGTACCAAGGAACTGTAAAACTTAGTATTAGCAATACCATTTTAAAGAGGAAAAGTCAGGCTTCTTACTCATTCCTTTCTGTAGAGAATGGAAAGAGAAGAATACACAAGCTTCCTGGTTTACAAGGACAACTGGGTCACCTAGGCTTAGTTCAGCTAATTCCTAGAATTCTCTGAAAGGGTGTGTGGGGCCACTTGCCGCACAGAGCAAAGAAGATAGAATTTATCTAAAAACCTTAGAAAACAATGTTGATGTACCTTAATCAAGAATTCCTATACTCGGACTCACCCTAAAGTCATGAGAGTAACGTATACCTCTAGACAAAGGGATCATGAGCCCCTCCTTACCCACCCCAACCGGTATGTGATTAGGTCTATAAAATCAGCCACAGAACTGTAGGGACTCTCTACATGATTTGGGATTGTGCCCCGTGTAGCTAGCCGGCTAATTAATAAACTCCTCAAAAATGGACTCGGTGTCTCTATGTAACCCGCAGATTAAAGTACAGCACTTTACAACATTTGGAGGCTCATCTGGGATACCAGTGTTCCGCGTCACCGGGTAGAGGCACCCGGACCGGCTGGCCTCTCCAGAACATTGCCTGACCCCGCTGGGTCTCTAGGAGGTGCGCCCCTGAGACGTTCCAGGGCTCCAGTTCTCCTGTGGGTCTCGGACTACTTCTCGGCAGGCACCCCTAGCCTCTAAAGTTCAACAATTTGACAGAGAAATAAAGGAGTGTAAATTCTGGCCTCCGGAGGTAAGTAAGGCAAATGTTTTGCTTTACTGAATTCTAGCTTTCTGTCTGTTTTGAATTCTAGCTTTTCTGTTTGTGACTACTCAATTTGAAACTATTGCGGCGGAGGGTCAGACATGATCAAACTTACGCAATAGGCTCTCCAGGACCAAGACGTTGGTGGAGAGTTAGGTTCTGCCTCGGACTTTTCTGGGACACATTTGTTTGTGCTCTCAGGATAGACAGTTAGTGGGGACATCTGTTTGTGCTCTCAGAAGACATTAGTGGGGACTAAGTCCTGCCTCGGACTTCCAGGACACATTGGTTTGTGCTCTCAGGGAAGACAGTTAGTGAGGACTGAGTTAGTCCTGCCTCGGACTTCCAGGACACATTGGTTTGTGCTCTCAGGGAAGACAGTTAGTGAGGACTGAGTTAATCAGTCCTGCCTCGGACTTCCAGGGACACTTTGTGCTGTCTGTCCATGTTGAGATCTTACTCTTTGCTTTTATTGTTTCTGTCTGAAAACCCCTGAGTGATTGGTGTGTGAATGGGGATCTCTGGTGCTGCACCTGAGTTTCCAGTTTGTGGCTCCACAGTGAACAACAACAGAGTCCGAGTGGGCTACACCTGCGGTTCTGTGGCAATCCTCATACGGCTTAGGGTGGTATCAGACATTCTCTGAGCGCAGTTGGGGCTTTATACCGACCCACCCATGCTAAGAGGTGCCTAAGTTCCTATGAGGGACACAGCCAGGCGAGCACCTGAGAGGCTCCTGACAGGGCACCCCCTTCCCTTGTTCGTTAAACTGTTGAAAAGTCAAGTGTAAATGTAAATGGTAAATTGTCTGTTCTGAAATTTCTCTTTGTTCATCAGAGAAATCTCTCATGACATTTTCTGGTTCGACCCACCTTCCTCGGACTAGCTAGATCTCTTTTCTTGGATCCAAGACCTCTAGTTTCAAGGCTCTCTGTCTGACTTTTCCCCAGAGGAAATTGCCTTTTCTGTTAGCTCCTATCTCTCTTCTTGTGTGAGGCACTTAGCCTTAAAGAGGCAATTTCAATTGAAAATTTCTGGCTTAAAACCAGAGGGCAAAAGTGAAGGTGAATTCGTAAATGTAATGACTTGTCTCCCTCCACTGGTGTGTGAGAAGTTGTGGGAAAGAGAATGAGTGCGGAATGAATGAGACTGACAGTAGGAGAGGGTTCTGACTCTCTCCCACAGGGCCAAAGCTAGTGTTGGGTCCCTTCCAAATTTCCCCTGCCCTTCCCCAATTCCTTTGTGTGGCATAATTATTGTCTGAGGTGGGAGGCATGAGGTTCACAGGGGAAACCCACTGCTTTAGCCATGATGGTCAAGAATTGTGAAAAAAAAAAGGTTCTCAGGGAATTGTGGGGTTACTATGTCCCCAGGGAAATTGAGGACCTCATGTGAACTAGAATAGCCCAGCGGGGCCAGATGGCTATACTAGTGAATTTTACCAAACATTCAAAGAAGATTTGGTTTCTATCCTTCTCAAAGTCTTCCAAAAAATTGAAGAAGAAGCAATACTTCCAAACACATTTTATGAGGCCAACATAACCATCATACCAACACCTGGTAAGGACAACACACACAGAAAAAAAGAAAACTACAGACCAATATCTCTAATGAATACAGATGCAAAAATCCTAAACAAAATACTAGCAAATCGAATACAACACATTAAAAAAATAATTCATCATGATCAAGTGGGATTCATCCCAGAAATGCAAGGATGCTTCAACATACATGAAATGATTAATGTAATACACCATGCCAACAAAAGAAAGAGCAAAAATGATATGATTCTATCAATAGATGCAGAAAAGGCATTTGAAAAAATACAACATTATTTTATGTTTAAAACACTCAACAAAATGGGTATAGAAAGAAAATATCTCAACATACTAAAGGCCATCTATGACAAGCCATCAACTAACATCATGCTAAATGGTAAAAAACTAAAAACTTTTTCTCTAAAATCAGGAACAAGACAAGGTTGCCCACTCTCTCCACTCCTATTCAACATAGTGCTGGAAGTTCTAGCCCAGTGGTTCTCAACCTGTGGGTCACGACTCCAGCGGGGTCGCCTAAAGCCATCGGAAAATACAGAATACATATTAGGTATTTACATTCCGAATCATAACTGTAGCAAAATTACAGTTATGAAGTAGCCACCAAAATTATTTTTTGGTTTGGGGTCACCGCAACATGAGGAACTATATTGCAGGGTCACGGCATTAGAAAGGTTGAGAACCACTGTTCTAGCCAGAGCAATAAGAGAAAAAAAAAGGCATTCATATCGGTAAAGAAGAATTAAAGGTTTCACTTTTTGCATATATGATCCTGTATGTAGAAAACCCCAAAGACTTCACAGAAAGGCTATTAGAAACAATAAACCAATACGAAAAGGTCCCAGGATACAAAATTAATATACAGAAATCTATTCCTTTCTTATATGCCAACAATAAAACTTCAGAAAATGAACTAAGAAAAAAAATCTTTTTAACAATGTAACAACAAAATACCTAGGAATAAATATAACAAAGAATGTAAAGGACCTATATACTGAAAACTATAAAGCATTATCAAAGGAAACTGAAAAAGACAATGAAATGAAAAATATTCCTTGTTCTTGGTTAAGAAGAATGAATATCATTAAAATGGCCATATTACCCAAAGCAATATACAAATTTAATGCAATTCCCATCAAAATTTCAATGTCTTTTTTTTTTTTGTATTTTTCTGAAGTTGGAAATGGGGAGGCAGTCAGACAGACTCCTGCATGCGCCTGACAGGGATCCACCTGGCATGCCCACCAGAGGGCGATGCTCTGCCCATCTGGGGCATCACTCTGCTGCAACCAGAGCCATTCTAGTGCCTGAGGCAGAGGCCACAGAGCCATCCTCAGCGCCCAGGCAAACTTTGCTCCAATGGAGCCTTGGTTGCAGGAGGGTAATAGAGAGACAGAGAGGAAGGAGAGGGGGAGGGGTGGAGAAGCAGATGGGCGCTTCTCCTGTGTGCCCTGGCCAGGAATCAGACCGGGATTCCTGCACTCCAGGCCGACGCTCTACCCCTGAGCCAACCGGCCAGGGCCTCAATGTCATATTTTTAAGAAATGGAAGAATAAGTCATCAGGTTTGTGTGGAACCATAAAACACCTCAAATAACCAAAGTTATCCTTAAAGAGAAAAACAGCCTGATCAGGCAGTGGCGCAGTGGATAGAGCGTCAGACTGGGATGCAGAGGACACAGGTACAAGACCCTGAGGTCGCCAGCTTGAGCGCGGGCTCATCTGGTTTGAGCAAAAGCCCATCAGCTTGAACCCAGGATCGCTGGCTCCAGCAAGGGGTTACTCAGTCTGCTGAAGTCCCACGGTCAAGGCACATATGAGAAAGCAATCAATGAACAACTAAGGTGTTGCAATGCGCAATGAAAAACTAATGATTGATGCTTCTCATCTCTCTTCGTCCCTGTATGTCTGTCCCTGTCTATCACTCTCTCTGACTCTCTCTCTGTCTCTGTAAAAAATAAATAAATAAATAAAATTTAAAAAACAACAAAAAACAAACAAACAAAGCTGGCAGCATTACAATACCTGACTTCAAATTATGCTACAGAACCATGATAATCAAAACAGCATAGTACTGGCCCTGGCCGGTTGGCTCAGTGGTAGAGCGTCGGCCTGGCGTGCAGAAGTCCCGGGTTCGATTCCCGGCCATGGCACACAGGAGAAGCGCCATCTGCTTCTCCACCCCTCTCCCTCTCCTTCCTCTCTGTCTCTCTCTTCCCCTCCCGCAGCCAAGGCTCCATTGGAGCAAAGAAGGCCCGGGCGCTGGGGATGGCTCCTTGGCCTCTGCCCCAGGCGCTAGAGTGGCTCTGGTCACAACAGAGAGATGCCCCCGAAGGGGCAGAGCATCGTCCCCTGGTGGGCAGAGCGTCGCCCCTGGTGGGCGTGCCAGGTGGATCCTGGTCGGGCACATGCGGGAGTCTGTCTGACTGTCTCTCCCCATTTCTAGCTTCGGAAAAATACAAAACAAACAAACAAACAAAAAAAACCCCAGCACAGTACTGGCAGAAAAACAGACGCACAGACCAATGGAATGTGGACAAGTCCTGCCGGGGGTGAGGATGATGGAGACGCAAAGACCCAACTCCAGGGACCAGGTTCAGTGACGCAGATCCACTTTATCCAGGAAATAAGCTAGCTTATATACATGGGTTCAGCCAATAGGATGTTACAGTGTGTCCTTCATAGCCAATGGCTGAAAAGATCAGGGAGCTGCGTGATTGGCGCTAAGTCACTTCCTTATAGTGGCAAGCTTCCTTCCTGGGTATGCCCAGGAGGCTTCTGGGAGCTGGACTATTCTCACAGCATTGCATCAGCTACAGCTGCTAAGAACGTGCTCTGCACTCCACCCACAATGGAACAGAATAGAAAGCCCAGAAATAAAACCACAAATATATGGTCAAATCATCTTTGATAAAGGAGTCAAAAACACACAATAGAAAAAAGAAATCCTGTTCAATAAATGATGCTGGGAAAATTGGAAAGCCACATGCAAAAAAATGAAACAACTATAGTTTGTCTCCTTGTACAAAAATTAATTCAAAATGGATCAAAGACCTAAATATAAGATCTGAAAGAATAAATTACATAAAAGAAAACATAGGTACTAAACTCATGGACCTTGGCCGTGGAGAACATTTTATGAATTTGACCCCAAAGTCAAGGGAAGGAAAGGCAAAGATAATGAACGGAACTACATGAAACTAAGAAGCTTCTGCACAGCAAAAGAAACTGACAACAAAACAAATAGACAGCCAACTAAATGGGTGATGATATTTTTAAACAACAGCTTAGAACGGAGCTAATATCCAAAATACATAAAGAATGCACAAAACTCAGCAACAAACAAGCAAACAATCCAATTAAAAAATGGGAAGAGGACATGAATAGACACTTCTCCCAGGAAGAAATACAAATGACCAACAGATATATGAAAAGACGCTCATCTTGACTGACCTGTGGTGGCGCAGTGGATAAAGCGTCAACCTGGAACGCTGAGGTCGCAGGTTCAAAACCCTGGGCTTGCCTGGTCAAGGCACATATGGGAGTTGATGCTTCCTGCTCCTTCCTCCCCCTTCTCTCTCTCTCTCTCACTCTCTCTCTTCACTCTAAAAAAAATTAATAAAAGAAAAATTAAAAAAAAAGACGCTCATCTTCACAAGCTATTAGAAAAATGCAAATCAAAACTACAATGAGATACCACCTCACACCTGTTAAATTAGCTATTATCCACAAGACAGATAATAAGTGCTAGAGAGGCTGTAGAGAAAAAGAAACCCTCATTCACTGTTGGTTTGAATATAAATTACTACAACAATTATGGAAGAAAGTATGGTGGGTCTTCAAAAAATTAAGAATAGAACTACCATATGACCCAGCAATCCCTCTACTGAGTATATACCCCCAAAACTCAAAAACTTTGGTACATAAAGACACATGCACCCCCGTGTTCATCACAGCATTGTTCACAGAGGCCAAGACATGGAAACAACCAAAATGCCCTTTAATAGACCATTGGATAAAGAAGATGTGGTACATATATACAATGGAATACTACTCAGCCATAAGAAACGATGACATAGTATCATTTACGACAACATGGATGGACCTTAATAACATTATACTGAGTGAAATAAGTAAACCAGAAAAAGCTAAGAAGTGTATGATTCCATATATAGGTGGGACACAAAATTGAGACTCACGGACATAGGTAAGAGTGCAGTGGTTACCAGGGGGAGGGCAAGGGAGGAGAGGCGGGAGGTGGGGGAGAAGAGGAGCATAAAGAGAAACAAATATAGGGTGATGGAGGATGATTTAACTTTGGGTGATGGGTATACAGCATAATCGACTGTCCAAATAATGTGGAGATGTTTTCTCTAAATCTATGTGCTCTGGTTGACCAATGTCACCCTGTTAAATTTAATTGTCTAAATAAAAAAAATTAAAAAGTAATTTTTGTGTGGTATTAAGCCATTACTTAATAGTTAGGTTTTTTATGAATTGATTTTTTAAACTTTAATTTAATATTGATTTATGATCATGTAAAACATTCACATGATTTTAAAGTCAAATACACAAAATGAGGTGTGTTCAGATTAGTACTTCTGTTTTTTATGTCCTCCTTCACCTCACAAATGATGATTTTCAATTAGTTTCTTACTGCTGCATAACAAATCACCACAAACTTAGTGGCTTAAAACAACACCCACTGATGACACCTACAACACCCACACAGTGTTGTAGGTGTGAAGTTCTGAAGCACATGGCCAGGTTCTCTGCTCGAGTTCTCGGGAGGCTGAAATCAAGCTGTGGGCCGAGCTGTACTCTTATTTGGAGCTCAGCTGGCCTTTTCAAGCTCATTCACTTGGTAGCATTTATTCATTGCTGGCTGTCACAGAGAGTCACTGTCACCTCCATAGAGGCCTCTCTCAGCTTCTTACCAGGGCGCGTCGTAACTGCTTGCTTCTGCTTAGGCCAAGAGATACACATCTCTCTGACTTCTTTTTCTGCAACTCGCTGGAGAAAAGATGGATTTTAAAGGACTCATCTGATTAGGCCTCTCTTTTGTCATGCAACCTAACAATCACAGGAGTGACATCGGATTATTCCAGGCATGTACACAGAGGGTGGTTATTGTGGGGATTACTTTAGGATCCAGGCTGTCATCTCCCCTCTCTCAGATAAAATGTATAATATAATATACATTATAAATGTATAATATAATTACATTCAGAACTTGCTGTCCCTACCTAACAATATTTTCTACAAGTAATCCCAACTAAGTACGTAGAAATACTTTCTTATCCTTTGTTATTGTTTCCCTTCTACTTTATTCTCTTTTAAAATTTTACATAGGCCCTGGCAGGTTGGCTCAGTAGTAGAGCATCAGCCCAGCATGTGGAAGTCCTGGGTTCATTTCCTGGTCAGGACACACAGGAGAAACGTGTATGTGTCCTGACCAGGCCCTGCTTCTCCCCCCCCACTTTTTTCCCCTTCTCTCTCTCTCTCTCTTTTCCCCTCCTGCAGCCATCACTCTATTGATTCAAGCACATTGGCACCAGACACTGAGGCTCTGTGGAGCCTCTGCCTCAGGCACTAAAAATAGCTTGGTTGCAAGCATGACCTCATTGGTCAGAACATTGGCCCCAGACAGGGGTTGCTGGGTGGATCCTAGTTGGGGCACATGTGGAAGTCTTGTCTCTCTATCTCCCATCCTCTTACTAGGAAAAAATAATAATAAAATAAGTAAAATAAAATAAAATGCAATAGTAAAATTTTACATAAAGGCTTTGGCCAGATAGCTCCATTGGTTAGACTAGCAGTGATTTTCAACCTTTTTTTTTTCATGGCATAAACACACACTAATTACTAAGGTCAGTGCCCCTGACTAAATACAACCATTTTCATCTCATGGCACAAATAAATTAGTTACTAAGGAAGAAGAGGTCAGGGCCCCTTTTTCTTTAGTAATTAGTTTATGAGTGCGTGAGAAACAAAGGTTGAAAATCACCGGACTAGAGCATCATCCCAAAGCACAAAGGTTGCTGGTTTGGTCTCCAATCAGGGCACAAACAGAGATAGATCAATGTTATTGTGTCTTTCTCCCTTCTTCTCTCTCCGAAATCAATAAATAAAAAATTTTAAAATAAAATAAAATTTTACATAAGGTAAAAGTCATGCTTTTTGTTGTACAGTTCTACGCACTTAAACAGATGCGCGCTGTCATGTGACCACCAGCACAGTCAGGATCCCTCTATCCCCAGGCCCTCCTGCTGCCTGCTTTGTCCCAGTAATTTTCCCTAATCCATAAAGTCTTTCAAATGGAATCATACAACAGGCAGCTTTTAAGTATGGCCTTTTTTTTTCACTTAGCGCACTGCATTTAAAATTTATTCATGTTTCTTGTACATATCAGTTTATTTTTACTGTTGAGTAGTATTCCAGCACAAGTGTTTATCTATTTACCAGTTGAAAGATATTTGGGTTAGTTCCAGTTTTTGGTTATTATTAATTAGGCTGCTGTAAAAATTCATATAAAGGTTTCTGCAGAAACATAAATTTTCATTTCTCTTGATTGAATACTTAGGAATGGGATTGCTGGTTATACAGTAGGTACCTATGTAATCTTATAAGAAACTGCCAAACTGTCTCCTAAATCAGTGGTCCCCAACCCTCGGGCCGTGGACCGGTACCGGTCCGTGGGCCATTTGGTACCAGTCCGCAGAGAAAGAATAAATAATTTACATTATTTCCGTTTATTTATATTTAAGTCTGAACGGTGTTTTATTTTTTAAAAATGACCAGATTCCCTCTGTTACATCCGTCTAAGACTCACTCTTGACACTTGTCTCAGTCACGTGATACATTTATCCGTCCCACCCTAAAGGCCGGTCCGTGAAAATATTTTCTGACATTAGACTGGTCCGTGGCCCAAAATAGGTTGGGGACCACTATCCTAAATGACTGCCACTTTTGCATTCCCTCCAACAGTAAGTGAGAGTTTGTTTTTTCACACTTTAATCAGCACTTGATATTATTAGGTGTTTTGTGTGTGTGTGTGTGTGTGTGTGTGTGTGTATTTTTCTGAAGCTGGAAACGGGGAGAGACAGTCAGACAGACGCCCGCATGCGCCCCACCGGGATCCACCAGGCACGCCCACCAGGGGGCGATGCTCTGCCCCTCCGGGGCATGGCTCTGTTGCGACCAGAGCCACCCTAGTGCCTGGGGCAGAGGCCGAGGAGCCATCCCCAGCGCCCGGGCCATCTTTGCTCCAATGGAGCCTCGCTGCGGGAGGGGAAGAGAGAGACAGAGAGGAAGGAGAGGGGGAGGGGTGGAGAAGCAGATGGGCGCTTCTCCTGTGTGTCCTGGCCGGGAATCGAACCCGGGACCTCTGCACGCCAGGCCAACATTCCACCACTGAGCCAACCGGCCAGGGCCAATATTATTAGGTTTTTGTTCTTATTATTTTTTAAGCCATTCTAATAAATGTAGAGTGATACCTCATTGTGGTTTTGTCTTTCTTTTCTTCTTCTTATTTTTTTAAATAAATTTAAGGATTCTGACCATTTCAAGGTCCAAAAGATACCTTTCTTTCAGGACAGAAGACAGACTCACTCCCTAGAAGAGTGGACAGCATTGGGACGGGGCAGATGGGCTGACACAAAGGCGTTCCCAGCCAGGTGCACCAGACAGGGCACAGAGGGCCCAAACAGCAGTTGCAGGCTTGGGGACTGTCCTCGGATGTGGGAGGCAGACTCTCCAGGAGCCCCACTTCCTGTCTCTCCCCAGCCAACTCCCACAAAACAAACTAATGGGCAGAACCAAAACAGAACAGGACACACCCGAAGGGGCGGAACCTAACGGAGGGCCCTCCGGAGATGGCTTTCCAAAAGCAAGGTATTCGTGAAATGGGGGCTACCCTTTCGGGGGTGCAGTGTCCTAGGTATATTCATCGCCTAGGGGGAAGTACTATGAGGAGGTCTAGTTTTCAGACGAGAAAACTGAAGCACAAAGCAGAAAGGCTCCAAGGTCTGGTCAGATGGGCCTTGAACCCAGCAAAGCCGGCAGCTGCGCCTGCTCCTGTCCCTCGACCCCCACTCCGCCCCCTACCTCTGCAGGTGGTGCACAGATGAGCCACCTGGAGAGACTTGGGGATGAGACTGAGGGTGGAGATGGGTTTTGAGGAGAGAGGAAGAAAAGAGTAAAAGGCAGAGATTTCATTGGAGGATGAATGGCAAGGAGAAAGGAGCGGACCAGGGTTGGGTACATTAGCCAAGGTGTGGGTGCGGGAGGGGGCATCAACCCTCTGTTTCCCACCAAAGCTTCTGTCTTCAGGAATGACCTCCACACCGACCCTTAACCCTGGACCAGTTTGAGAAAGACGCTGGTGAGGGAGCTGCTTCCCTCATGACCAGGACACAGAGCTGTCCTGATGCCCAGCAACCTCTTCAAAACCTAGATCCCTGAGCTCAGAGAATCATTTTGTTCCTAACACTTTAGCTTGCGTGACATCCGCAATTAAGATGGAATTTTAGGCCCTGGCCGGTTGGCTCAGCGGTAGAGCGTCGGCCTGGCGTGCGGGGGACCTGGGTTCGATTCCCGGCCAGGGCACTGGCCGGGCACTGGGGATGGCTCCTTGGCCTCTGCCCCAGGCACTAGAGTGGCTCTGGTCGCGGCAGAGCGACGCCCTGGAGGGGCAGAGCATCGCCCCCTGGTGGGCAGAGCGTCGCCCCATGGTGGGCGTGCCGGGTGGATCCCGGTCGGGCGCATGCGGGAGTCTGTCTGACTGTCTCTCCCTGTTTCCAGCTTCAGAAAAATACAAAAAAAAAAAAAAAGATGGAATTTTATAGTACTTATAATTTTACATTAATAATTAATGAAATGGAAAAAGATCCATGAAAACCTATAGTAGTAAATGAAAAAAAAGCATGGGACACAATGGCATCCAAATGATAATTTATTTTAATAAGATTAATTATATAATAATAATAAATGAATAGACCCCAAAAGTTTAAGAATAGTTATGCCTGAGAGGTAGGTTATGTGAGAATCTCTTTTGTTTATTTAAGTATATTCTAAATTTCTAGATTAGTTATGTAATTTCCTATACGTGAAAAATAAAGAATATGGGTGTTTATTTAAAAATAAAGACTTACTGTGGCAATCATTTCTCAATATATACAAATATTGAATCATTATGTTGTAAGCCTGAAACTAATATAATGTTATATATAAATTATATCTCAGTAAAAAAATCCCTAATATTAAAAATTATTAACAATTGTGCACCTGAAACCTATATAATTTTGTTAACCAGTGTCATCCCAATAAATTCAATAGAAAGAAAAAATGATTAATAAAAAGATTGAATTTCATACTTTTGGCTAAAATGTAAAATAAACAAGGTATTATCCTTTTACCCCTTCTTTAAAAATTTAAAGTGTGCATGTGTGTGGAGGGGGAAGTGTGTGTAATTCTGGGACGGGGTGAAGACGTGTTCCTCTCACTCTCCCTCCATCCGCTCCCCTCCCAAGCAGACTGCAATCGTTCTCTTCTCTCTCCACCTGCAGAAGCTGTTCCGTCCCCTTCCTTGTCCACTCAGGACTCTTCCAGCTGTCGCCTGCCTTCCCCTCACCTCTGACTTAGCACTGAGGGGGGGGGGAATGGTTCCGCAGAGGACACCTCTGCCTCTGCTTTGGAATTCCTGCAGCTCGGACTTTGTGCTGACTCTGTACTTTCTGTATGAAAATAGGCTCCCAAGGGGCCAGGCCTCTGGGTCATGTGCAGTGAGGCAGTAGTGAGAATTCACAGGATGGATTTGGAGGCAGGAGCTCTTGCCAAAGACTAAGTGGTTTATTGTATGTAGTATTTTCTCTTTGCCTGTATACTGTCTCATGTGTGGTGTTTCAGAATCCACAGGACAGATAGGCAGGAGGATGCAAGGGCATCACTTAATTCTCTTTGTGACAAGACACAAGACACTTCAAGGCAGAAATTCAGGGCACCCTTGGCCCTGGCCAGCTGATATAGCTTCAGCCCGGCGTGCGAAAGTTCTGGGTTTGATCCTCAGTCAGGGCATGCAGGAGAAGCAACCATCTGCTTCTCTAACTCCTCCTCTCCCCCTTCTCTCCCTCTCCTGCAGCCAGTGACTTGATTGGATCAACCTGGGTTCTCTGATGCTGAGGATAGCTCGGTTAGTCCCAAGCATGTCAGCCTCAGGTGCTAAAAATAGCTTGATTGATTGGAGCATTGGCAACAGGGTTTGCTGTATGAATTCCAGTTGGAGCACATGTGGGAGTCTGTCTCACTATCTCCCCTCCCCTCACTTAAAAAACAAAAAAGAGTCTTGACCTGTGGTGGCACAGTGGATAAAGCGTCAACCTGGAAACGCTGAGGTTACCGGTTTAGAACCCTGGGCTTGCCTGATAGGGGCACATATGGGAGTTGATGCTTCCTGCTCCTCCCACTTCTTTCTCTCTCTCTCTCTCCCCTCTAATGAATAAATAAAATATTTTTTTAAAAATTAAAAAAAGAAAAAGAAACAGCCTCAGGGCACCTGACCCCTGGGTTATGGCGAGAGGCTCTGGGGGTGCTGGTCTCAGGGTCCCCTGGGTGTTTTTAGAACAGGGAGTGGAAGCAGACTGGACTGCTTGAATGTGCTCAGAAGAGGCCACTTCAGTGAGAAAAGCTGCCCCTCCTATCTGAGCACCCCTTGAAGATTAAATAAGACCCCTGTTGTTTTTTTGTCTAGAGACCTGTGGGAGCATTAAAGCTTATAGAGCTCACAGATGGTTTGTAGGATGCTTACATGACCTCACTGAGTCTGTGTGTGGTTTTGAAGCTCACATGGGGCTAGTCACCAGCAACTTTAGAGATGTCAACTCTAAAATTAAAACAAAGAAATTCTGAAGGACTGATAACAGATTGAAGTGAAAATGTAAGACTTGGAATTTGTCAGCCTTCAGTGTGTCCAAAGGTGCAATTTATGATGTTTAAAACAGCCAGCAGAGCACTATTGTGTGCCTAGTCTTCAGTGCAGCTTTGCTCAGTGGCCAGGTTTGCCTCCTCCTTCCCCACAGCGAACAGCTTTAGAGAAGGAAGAAACCTGTGTCCAAATGCCTCCTCCTGGACCTGCGGCCCAGACTGGCCTGTAAGTCGAGAGGCCATGGAGGCACTGTCCTTCACTCCTGTCCCTTCCAAGGCCTGTCCCTGTGTGGAAACAGTCCTATTGCCCATCACAATAGAAAATTCTTGTCTAAGGAAGATGCTATTGGGAAGAGCTTTTATATCGAAAAGTTTTGGCACCTTTCTGTGGCTATTTTTTTTTTTAATGTGAGGCAGGGAGGCAGAGACAGACTCCTGCATGCGCCCTCACCAGAATCCACCCGACAAGCCCACTAGGGGGTGATGCTCTGCCCATCTGGGGCCACTGCTGCATGGCTCACAACTGAGCCATTTTAGTGCCTCAGTTAGAGGCAGGCCATGAAGCTATCATCAGCACCTGGAGCCAACTCACTCAAACCAGTTGAGCCATGGCTGTGGGAGAGGAAGAGAGAGAGAGACAAAAGGGGGAGGGGTAGAGAAGCAGATGGTCACTTCTCCTGTGTGCCCTGACTGGGAATTGAACCCAGGACTTCCACACACCGGGTTGAACCGTGGAGTCCACCAGCCAGGACCGTGGCTAATCTTAAACCAGAGAAAAGCTTGTTTTTCCCCAAGGTGCTGACTGCAGACTTTATCTGTATTCTTTCCCTTTTCCTTTCTCCTATTCTCTCCCATGTGGCTGGGTTTCCTTTTGATCAAAGTGAAGAATAACAATAGAGTGATGCACTTAAAGCTGCACAGATCACCTCCTCATACAAAGAGGGACATGTGTGTCCCCAAAGCTGCCCTAGTAGTGTGACTCAGGTGCTCCCGGTCCACTCTCTGGGATTGTGTCGCCTGTTTGTTCAAACATCGCAAGGACTGGATTTAAACTTTTCACAATTGCACATGTAAATGGTTTTACCGCAAATGGTTATCTTGTGTTCACAACACAAACTGAGCATTTGAATAGTTATTGTAAGCACATAGCATTTGTCAGAGAACACAGCATACGAAGATCTCTTAGCACAATTATCTTGTTCTAGCTTTAAACTTCAGCTGTCACTTCTTTCACTGCTCGTGTGAGAAAGAAAAGTCTCTCTTTATTTAACTCTCTTTTCCCTTGAATGCAATTACCACCTCATTCATGTCTCTCTGTGGCCACCTAATCTTGCCAATTATGCTGGTGACAGTGCCACAAAACCATGACTGACATACCTGACAGCTCTGGGTGGTGACAGAACAGTCATAAAGGGACAGCCTCTGTGGATGTGTCCCCACCACTGGCCTCTGTGAAATATTGGGGAAGGGAACGGCTCTGGGCACTACAACCCCTTCCAGCCAGAGGGGTCCCTTGCTTTTAACTCGATAGCCTGGTGGCCCTAAAGAGCAAGGGCTCCTGAACTCTCACCTCTCTAATTCGTCCCCTGTTGCCTCAATGCAACACATCTGCACTTGTATTCCATTACTCACTGGCACAACAAAGCAGAAGGGTCTGAGACTCAGCTTCTATGGGGCCTAGGCCCATCCTGCCTTCTACAGGCCCTCCCTGAGTTCCACCCTCCCCAACACACATTGCTGCAGCCAAGTGCCCAGGTGCACATCTTGTTAAGGGACCTTGTGTGCAGGGTTCCCGTGTGCGGGGAGCCCGTGTGCAGGGACCCCAGGGGCAGTGACTCCATGTGCATAGGCAGAGTCCCCATGTTCAGGGTCCCCATGTTAGAAGGAAGCAGATACACTAAACTGTAACTTGTGCTGAGCCCTATAAAGAGCCTCTGTGCTCTCAGTCTGTCCCCAGCCTCATTCTGGTGCTTTGAGTTGGTTATATTCTCTGACATTCCATCTTTTCCCCCACTTTTCCTTTTCAGACTACAGAAATAATACAGTGTAGAGCCAGTAGCCACAGCCACCATCACAGCCGCCTGGCCCGTGCAGGTTCGCATTTGATTCAAGTAGACGGTAATGAAACAACAGAGCCAAGAATTGGTGGGCCATCATCTTTAATCCTAGCCTGCACCCGAGCAAGAAATACACACAGTGGGAAAACACTTCCCTTTCCATTCAGGGCTCCCAAAGCCACTGACTTATCCAAGTTTCCTAGAATCAAAGTTTCCTACCTCACCAGCTTTATTCACCTCGGTTCCCCATCTCCTTCTCTCTTCACAAACTCTGCACAAACTGGCTTCTCCTTCAGCACTCCTCCATCTTGGCTGCCTCTCCTCTCCTCCATGTGGCCTTTCTCTGATCTCCTCTCCTTGCTCTCCTAGAATGTAATCACTCTTCCCCAGAACACTGTGATCTCTCCTTTTAAAAGCAGCCCTCCCCTAACACACAGTAATATAATCACGCCCATCCCAAGCAAGAAGAGCAACTAATATTATCACCTGGGCAACGGGCTTCCACATGGGCAACGCCATCTTTAACAAAGTGAGCATAATATATTTTATCTGCCCAACATATAGTTATTATTTTAAAAATATCTGTCTTCCTATGAGGGGGGCAAGGGAGGCGTTGAGGGGAATATGGGGAAGGGGGGATGCATTCAGGGCGACACTAGAATCTATGTAAACACAATAAATTAAAATCAATTAAAAAAATCTGCCTTCCCATAATGCAACTTGTTTATCACCATGGAGCATTATTTCCAAATGTTCTTCTCTGGATATTTACAAACATCCAGCTCTAATGCTAGTGCTGGTCTTACAGAAAAGGATTGCACCTACACATCCTGTTTCACAATTTACTTTTTCTTAATTTTATCTTGGCCATTTTTGCATAATTTGTTTGTTTTTTGTTTGTTTGTTTGTTTTGTATTTTTCTGAAGCTGGAAACGGGGAGAGACAGTCAGACAGACTCCTGCATGCGCCCGACCAGGATCCACCCGGCACGCCCACCAGGGGGCTACGCTCTGCCCACCAGGGAGTGATGTTCTGCCCCTCCGGGGCATCGCTCTGTTGCGACCAGAGCCACTCCAGCGCCTGGGGCAGAGGCCAAGGAGCCATCCCCAGCACCCGGACCATCTTTGCTCCAATGGAGCCTTGGCTGCGGGAGGGGAAGAGAGAGACAGAGAGGAAGGAGAGGGGGAGGGGTGGAGAAGCAGATGGGTGCTTCTCCTGTGTGCCCTGGCCGGGAATCGAACCCGGGACTTCTGCATGCCAGGCCGACGCTCTACCACTGAGCCAACCGGCCAGGGCTAATTTATGTTTTTAATAACTGGTTTCTACTCAGTTTTAGAAGTAGCTCATACTTGGACTCCAGGGAAAACAGTCCAAATTCCCCCCAAATCAAAGCCCCTCCTCACTGGCCAGAGCGGTCACTGTGGTCTGTGCCTCTGCAGGTCTGTCCATTGCCCTCACCCTGAGTGCCCAGGAAACAGCAGCTTTATTCACGCCCAAAGATGTAAATGGCTAGAAATGTGCAAACCTCTTAGTGGCCTTAAGTTTGACATTAAAATAAAAGAAAGGGGAAAACCAAGCTTGTAATGCAGCGAAGCGCCCAGAGCACCCTCAGCAAGGCATGCTTCCAATTTCACTTTCCCAAAACAGGGCAGGTTCGGGCAAGCAGAACTCTCAAACGCTCTAGAGTTTTCTCTCTCATCAGAGGCTCTCCAGGTTGACTGGCCCAGAGGAAACCTAGCCACCCCACTCTCAGAGCCTCCATTTCCTCCTTGAGAGCACCGAATTGGAACACACTTGTACAGCCAGTGGCTTTCACTGTGGTCATGCAGGTTCTCACTGGATTTGAGCAGACGGTAAAGGAACTGTGGAGCAAGAAGATAGTGCACCATTCTATTTATTCAAGTCTCCTAACGGCAGACGAGCAAACAGGCAGGGAAGACGGCTTCCCTCTCTCCCATCTCAGGACCCCACCAGTCTCAGCACTTCCCAAACAGGCCCGGCGGTTATCAGGGTTCCCAAGTCCCAACTCCATCTCCAGTTCCACAACCCTTGACTCATTCTCCAGAATCACCCTTGGGACTCTTTCTCTGCACTCTCTGTCTCTCCCTCTCTCTTTCTCTGTACTCTCTGTCTCTCTGTCTCTTTCCTCTCTCTTTCTCTGCACTTTCTGTCTCTGTCTCTCTGTATTCTCCAGCAATGCAGGCTGGGGAATGGAGTGCTGAGGCTGGTGGGGGTCTGTGAGGCTGGTGGGGGTCTGTGAGTCCGGTTGTCTGGAATGCAGAGGGGCTTGAGAGCCCGTTGTTAAGAGGCTTTAATAAACGGAATGGCCCACCATTTTCTGGCTCCACAGTTCCTTTGCCATCTGCCGGAATCCAGTGGGAACCTGCATCTGCATGACCATGGCGACGGCTACTGGCCTTACAACACTCCACGAGCAAAGCGGGAAGCCGCTGTGGAGCATGAAGCCGCTCACGTCTTCTGCTGCTGGGGGGGCGGGGTCTACATGCTGGTCCCTGGGGAAGTCCCCGCCTAGGGTGCCTGTGAGAATACAGAAGGGTCTCCAACAAAGTTTCTTCAGAAGGAAACACTGACCTAGAATTTTACTAGGAGGTGTCATTTCAAAAGCCTTCCGAGAAAGATTATATCAACAGGCAACATTTGGTTGCCCAATAAATTGGCTCAAATACCTTAATTAATAAGTGATATGTTCCATTAGGTTGACTGAATGTTGACACAAAAAGTGATGTTCAGATCTAAAAGTCTTTTACTAAAACAATTTGTTATGTTTAACTTTAAAATGTATCTGTTACAAAAATAGTTGATACTTAAACATGGTGGAAAATCAAGTGCAGTGTAAAGCAAGCACTGCCGCTCCGCCCCCGCCGCGGTCCCCTGGCTCTGGATGGACAGCTGTTGTTACAGGCACTGCTGCCAGGGGGCGTCACATGCAGGCAAGCAGGGCGACGGGTTTTCCACACAATGTTTTTGAGAAGATGTGTGAGCTGACTCATGCAGGATCCTCACAGGGTGTTAGCTATTATGTAGTAACAGTAGGAAGACTAGGTTGGCAACTCCACGTGGTCCAGGGCATCATACTTTGCCCTGCCATTCTCCCTGGTCTTTCTGTCCACATATTCGTCAGTATTTAGTCACAGATAGCTGCCATTGCTCCGGGTCTCATGTGACAGCCTCCAAAGACCAAAGGGAAGGAGGGGTCCTCTCCTCAGAGGGTGTCTCTTTAGAACTTGGGTACAGGGGGTGCTAGGAAAGTCAGCGAATAGCACACTTGACCTTCTTTGCTAGAGTCAGACCTGGTGGGAAGTGGGTAGGCAGGACGTGCACGGTGAACTCTGCTCCTAGAACTTAAAGCCACTGTACACCTTAAACCAGACACCATTTTTCAAATAAAGAGCGGAAAAAGTAAAAGTTTGCTAGCACACTGTTTTGGCTAAGATGTATAAAAATAGGCACTCTTCATAACTCTCTGGCAAGAGTAAAAGCTTGTGCAGCCACTGCAGAAAGCAATTGGCAGTTTCCATCTAAATTAAAACTGCTCATACCCTTTGACTCCGCTATTTTAGTATTTTATTCTACAGATATCCTTGAACATATGTAAAATGACATATGCATATGGACCATCTGAATATCACTGTTTGTAATAGGAAAGACCGAAATAGCCGATATGTCTATCAAATAAAGATTGTTAATAATGGCGCAGCCATACAAAGACAGACCATGAGACCATTAATGAGAATGAAGGAGTTTTATATGTTCTGATACACAATAATTTCCAGGCATATTTTTAAGTTCAAAAAAATATAGTAGCCCTGGCCGGTTGGCTCAGCGGTAGAGCGTCGGCCTAGCGTGCGGAGGACCCGGGTTTGATTCCCGGCCAGGACACACAGGAGAAGCGCCTATTTGCTTCTCCACCCCTCCGCCGCACCTTCCTCTCTGTCTCTCTCTTCCCCTCCCGCAGCCAAGGCTCCATTGGAGCAAAAGATGGCCCGGGCACTGGGGATGGCTCTGTGGCCTCTGCCCCAGGCGCTAGAGTGGCTCTGGTCGCAACATGGCGACACCCAGGATGGGCAGAGCATCGCCCCCTGGTGGGCAGAGCGTAGCCCCCTGGTGGGCGTGCCGGGTGGATCCCGGTCGGGCGCATGCGGGAGTCTGTCTGACTGTCTCTCCCTGTTTCCAGCTTCAGAAAAATGAAAAAATAAAAAAAAATAAAAAAAAAATAAAAAAAATAAATATAGTAAATATTGTATGTGCTTTAAATATCAAATATATAATTATATAAAATTAAAATTATTCATAACACTTTTATATCATTTATGTGGCAGACACACTGTTCTAAGCACTTTACAAATATGTATTCATTTAATTTTCACAAAAAAACCTATAAAATGAATGATGTTATTATCCTTATTATAAAGGTGAGAAAAATGAACCACAGATCAAATCTGCTCAAGGTTACAGAACTAGTTAATGGGGGACAGTGGGATTTGAACCTCGACAGTCTGGCTCGTTTTCAGCTCTGACACACACACACACACACACACACACCCAGAAAAGGGTCAAGAAATTGGTTTCTGCCAGTCAGAGAAAGACAGTACCATATGATTTCACTATATGTGGAATCCAATGAACAAAAAGAACTAACAAGGAAAATAGAGACAGACTCCTAGATAGAGAGCAGGCTGACAGCTGGAAAAAACTCCTGGACATAGACAGCAGGGTGGTGATTGCCAGGCGTCGGGGCGGGGAGGTAGAGGACAGTATAGGGAAGTAGAGGACAGACACGGTGATGAACAAAGACTGGATGGGGTGGTGTACAGATGGTGTGTTAGAATTATGCACCTGAAACCTGTGTAATTTAGTTAACCGGTGTCACCCCAATACATTCAATGAAAAATAACTGGCTTCTAAAGAGAGTCGTTCATGGCTAGTGAACAGGGCTGAGAGGGACACTTTACTCTAAACATTTTGTATTTTATAACTTATATGTGACTTATTCAAAAGAGTACCTGTCACAGTATATTTGGCTGTTGTTCCACACTCTTCATGCCTTCCTGTAATGAACAGAATTACACCCCACACGGTCTAGGACCCTCGTGTGGGATTTACTGTGGGAATGCTCTGGTCCGTGAAATGAGTAGAAGTGACATGGACTAGTTCCAGGCCAGGGCCTGAAGAGTCAGGGCACATGTCTGTGCACCCTTCTACATCCTGCTTGCCCCATGAGGAGAACATGAGCTGGTGCCTGCTGGCCAGGATAAGGGGAAAGGCAGGAGCTACTGAACTGGCTCCACAGAGGGCGGACCCCCCTCCCAGTCTGTCTCACCCACTTCACAGTGAGAGAGACGATGTGTGACTGATCACCGAGATGAGGTTATTGGAGAGCTGATGACATACGCGTCACTTTAAAATGAAAAAATTATTTGTATTGCCTTTCTATTAATTGTCCATGTCTTTTGCTTATTTTTCTATTACCGTTTTTTCTTATAATATCTAAAGACCCTTTACATAAGTATTGCAGATTTCTTGCCAGTCACTTTGTCATTTGACTATTGGTTACGCTTTCCACCCAGAAAATTGTAACTTGTGTGTGGTTGAATGTATCAGTCTTCCTCATATAAGACCAGTTTTTGTTTAATAATTAAAAATTATTAACTAAAATTGTTTTTCCATATTTTCTTCTGGAACTTTTAGAGTTTCATTTTTAACATATGATTTATATGGAAGATATTTTGAGGTAAACCATCTGTTCCCCACTGATACCGCTTACACCTACTAAATCTCTGTATGTATTTGGATGTTTCTGGAATCTGCTCGGTTTCAATGATCTTTTCCTATGCCGGTCTCACCCCGGCTATTTTCACTCCTGCTGGTAGGATTTGAAATGGCCAGCGAATCACACTGCCAGCTTCTTACCACAAGTTTCCACTGACAGATGGAGAATGAAACACGAGCTTCCTTGTTGCTATGTTGCTTCTTAACACTTCCTCTCCTGAATGACAGGGTAGATCGGTCCCAGTGGCTCAGTGACCTTGGCAGAAGGGGAGTGGGAGTCCTCAGGACTTGATCACTTGATGAGAGAAAGTCCAGAACTATTTCTCATTGGGGAGGGTGAGGGTGGAGGTATGTCTCCCTCTACCCCCAACTCATCTCTCCGCACCTCTCCCTCACCTCAGGACATGAACAGCTGAAGCCTTAGAATCACTTTATACCTCGCAGAGCCTGACCAGGCAGTGGCACAGTGGATAAAGCATTGAACTGGGATGCAGAGGACCCAGGTTCAAAACCCCGAGGTTGCCAGCTTGAGCACAGGCTCATCTGGCTTGAGCGCAGGGTCCCCAGCTTGCTGGCGGGATCCACAAGACCCATGGTCACTGTCTTGAGCCCAAGATCGCTGGCTTGAGCCCAATGTCACTAGCTTGAGCAAGGGGGCACTCAGTCTGCTGTAGCCCCCTGGTCAAGGCACATATGAGAAAGCAATCAATGAACAACTAAGGAGCCGCAATGAAGAATTGATGTTTCTCATCTCTCTCCCTTCCTGTCTGTCTGTCCCTATCTGTTCCTCTCTCTGTTGCACACACACACAAAAATACCTTGTAGATATTATTATCGGAGAAGCATTAAATACAGAGATCAGTGTAGGGAGAATTTACAGATGTAGTTATTGGATCTTTTCCTCTAAAAGTAGGTCCTACTATAATGCAAAATAAATTTCCTAACAAACCTCTTATTCACAAACTAAAATTAGGCTCATGGGAAGAGCAGTATTTGGGGCCAACTACTTAAAATCTGAACAACTTTGTAACTAGAGCAGTAATAGTAATTGTTAACACCAATCCGCATAAAACTTTAGCACAGTTAAAAGTATAATGTATAAAAATGTAGGATTGTATCTTTTAAAAAAAAGAGGCTAGAATGATAGCTGTCTCTAGGTTTGAGACAAGAGCAAAAAAAAAGGCTGGGTGGAGAGCCAGTTGTAGGCTCAACCCAAAACACAGCAACGCCAGGGAAGACAGTCTGGGCTTCCGCCGTGTCCAGAGAACTCCCAGTACAAGTGGCCGGGCGCAGTGGAGCCACCAGTGTGGGGCAGCAAAGCATTAGTTGGTTCTTGGGGGAAACGCTCTGTGAGCAGAGTGCTCTTTGTGCGATGCTGCCGCCACCTGTGGTCTTCACCAGTCACGCATTGTCTGACTCGTGTTACAGAAAAACACACCACGGTGAAGCAGGCGCAAGTTCTTCCTACTGCTCAAGTCTCTCTCTGTACCCTAGTGTGACTTTAAAGTTTTCTTCGTATACATTTTACACATTTCTTTATACGTTTATTCCTACATGTTTTATTTTCTCTTCCATTATATTTTCTGGCTGCCCGATCTGTATACCTGTTTTGTGCCTACTCATATTACTAAATTTTCCTACTGTTTATCATTTTTAAAGGAAATTCCTTTGGAATCCCATATCATCAATTAATCTCTACCCCTTGTCCACCTGCACCGGTGCCATCAGATGACAGATGTGGCATGACCCTGGCCTGACTCTAGTGCGCCTCCGTTTGCACAATTTGCTTTTGGCCTGGATATATGACTATGTTAAACAAGGGTCTGTCCATTTCAGTGTTGTTGTATTATCCACCTACGCTTGATATTTCCATTGAAATATTAAGACAGAAGCTTCGGTGCTGCTATGCCATTCATCCAGTGTATATGAAAATATACCAAGAGCATCTGCACTCACGCGCTGGGGCTTCAGAGGTAAACCAGGAGCCTGGCTCCTATCCTCATGGCATTTCTAGCTGAATATATGGAACTGACACTCAGCAGGAAATTGTTCACTGCAGTCACCCATTAGTTGGATGGGGCCATCTTCCCTGAGGACTTGGAAGGCTGGTCGGAATGAAAGGTCTCCTATAGGGAGTGTCCCCCTGAAAGGGGGAGGTGTTAGGAGCTCATTCCCAGGGGATGGACATGCTGCAGAAGAGCAAGTGGGGGAAACCAGGTTGGAGAGAAGGAAACACCAGAATAGCTGGCCCCAGCAGCACAGAGGGAAGGCGTCTCTGGACATTTTGGTGAAGACAGTTTCACAGAAACTGTTGCTGCAGAATCGGCTTCAGACTGAAGACACAAGCACCATGCCAACAGAGGTGGCCTCTGCAAACTGTGACGGAGCCAAGTCTGGCGTCTGGTGCCCTCCCTCACCTCTCAGCATTCCTACATCCACTTTCTTTGTATCTCTTTTCTTTTTTTTTAGTGAGGGAGAGAGAGAGAAAGGAAGGGAGAGAGAGTAGAAGCATCAACTTGAAGTTGCATCACTTTAGTTGTTCAGTGATTGCTAGTCATATGTGCCTTGACCTGGGGGGAGGTGTAGTGGGGGCTCTAGCTGAGCCAGTGACCCCTTGATCAAGCCAGTGACCTTTGGGCTCAAGCTAGGGACCATGAGGTCATGTCTATGATCCCACACTCAAGCTGGCAACCTCAGGGTTTTGAACCTGGGTCCTCACTGTACCAAGTCAATGCTCTATCCACTGGGCCACCACCTGGTCAGGCTTTTTATCAACTCTTTTTTTTTTAAGTGAGAGGAGGGGAGATAGTGAGACAGACTCCCACATGTGTCCCAACTGGGATCCACTTGACAATCCCCATCTGGGGCCAATACTCAAATCAACCGAGCTATTTTTAGCACCTAAGGCCAACACTCAGACCAACAAGCTATCCTCAATGCCTAAGGCTAACCCTCAGATCAACTGAGCCACTGGCTGTGGGAGGGGGGAGAGGGAAAGGAGGAGAGGGAGCAGGACAGAAGTAGATGGTCGCTCCTCCTGCGTGCCCTGACCAGGGATTGAACCAGGGAGATCCACATGCTGGGCGAATGCCCTATCCATTGAGCCAACCAGCCAGGGCCCTTACATCCACTCTTGATGCATCTAAAAGATGTCTGTTTTGAGTTCACTTAGATCAGCAGTTCTCAACCTGTGGGTCGCGACCCCGGCGGGGATTGAATGACCAAAACACAGGGGTCACCTAAAGTCGCAACCCACAGGTTGAGAACCGCTGCTTAGATAATGAGAGTGTTCCATGCCCTGTCTCAAAGTTTGTCAGGGATCAAATCTCGGGTAGAGTGAAGTATAAAAGACATTTTCTCATGCTGATTCTACAGAAGGGCAATTTTGTGGGCCAACGAATATGTAAGGAGAATCTGGCTGAACAAGTGGTGTGGAGCTCCTGGCCTCACCTGAACATACCAAGAAGACTGCCTTCTGGTTCTATGTCAACCCAGCTCATAGAATTCAACACACAGTCACTTCCATGTGTCCACACAGTATGTATCTTTTGGGGTAGGCACTGGATATAAGAAAAATAAAAATTGTAAGAATTCTGAGGAAATTATTACCAATTGCATTTTTACTTACCTAGCTCCTCCTTTACCTCAACAGCACCCACTTCCAATCCCAGTGTTGCTCAGCAGTCCGCTGTCAGATGGGTGCTCCTGTTAGGGCTGGTGGTCCACTGGTGTGCTGACACCCACACCAGCCCCCTCCTGTCTAAACAGGCGGAGCTCACAAGGGACCAGAGACTGGTAACATTGACTTCATCCTGTTTCCTTTGGTGCTCAATAAGCTCTGAATGCTTATAATCATTTAAATTAATGTGTATTAAAAACTTATTTATGGGTACTGAACACACAATACAGTCTATTGATGATGTACTGTGGGATGGTACACTTGAAATCTGTATAATTTTGTTAACCTGTGTCACCCCAATAAATTCAATAAAAAGGAAAAATAAATAGATAAATAACTTATTTACTTATTTATAAGATTCTTTGTTCTGGTATGCCTAGATCTTTACCAGGGCATGAAATTAAAATTTTAAAGATGAAGAAAAACAGGAAGTGTCCATTTTATTAAAGATTAAAAGAGAGCTTTTAAATCACAAAGAGACCAATAGTTGTTGGTTTGTCTCTGGTCTTCATATGTACAGTGGTACCTTGAGATGCGAATTTAATTTGTTCTGTAACCAAGCTCGTAAGTCAGTCAACTCGTATATCAAATTGCCGATACTGGACCCATGCGCAAACACGCCAACTAGCGGCAGCTTCCCAAATCACAACTCGTATCTCTGAATTTTGCTCAGATCTCGAACAAATATACGGACTGAGTCACAGCTCATATCTTAAAAAATTCATGTTGGTCTGTTTATATCTCAAGGTACCACTGTAATTATTTACCAGTGCAGCTGATTTATAAAAGCTTGTTAAATTTGCAGTGCAGTTATTATTCATTAAGCATACCTGCACAAATTACCACACACTTAGTGGCTTAAACAACAAGCATTTATTTATGATTTTATCGTATCTGTGGGTCAGAAATCTGGGCACAGCTTAGCTGGATCCTGTGGTTTGGGATCTCCAGAGGCTGCAATCAAGTTGTTGGCCAGGACTGGGGTCTCATCTGAAGGCTTGACCGGGGAAAACTCCACTTTCAAGCTCATTTAAGTGGGGGTGGAAGGAGTCACTCCTTTTTAGCCTGCTGGACTAGCTCCTCAGTTCCCAGGCAGCTGCTGGCCAGGGGCCGCCCTTGAGGTTCACTGCATGGCCCTCAACAAGATGGCAGCTTGCTTCATTTAAGCCAGCAAGGGACAGTGAGTAAGTCAGACTTGTAATCAAATCACAGAAGTGACATTTTAATCAACACTGAGCTATTAGAAGCAAGTTACTCAAGTAGAGGGGATCATACAGGACCATGAATAATATGAGGTAGAGATCATCATGGGCCATCTTAGAAACACCCTCCATGTTCCTCACTCTAATAATACTTATATACAAAGAAACTATTTTTGAATGTCACAGCTCTTAATATTTTAAAAATTATCTGTTCATTCTCTTATCCAAACTAAGGTAATATCGAAAGTGGCATAAATACACAAAAACTAGTGAACCAACTATTCTTTTTTATTTTTTTTAATAAAAACATCTTATTGATCTTAATTTATCATGTTTACACAGATTCTACTGTTGTCCTGAATTCATTCCCCCCTCTCCCATATTCCCTTCAACATCTCCCTTGCCCCCATCCCCACAGCACCCTCCCCCCTTCCCTTCAAGATTATCCCATCCTATCATCCCCTTTCCCTCTGTCCTCTTTTCCTCAGGTCCCTTTGATCCCTCCTCTGTCTAAATTCTGTTCCTCAGTTCACATTGTTCATTGGATTCCTCAAATGAGTGAGGTCATATGATATTTTTCTTTCTCTGACTGGCTTATTTCACTTAACATAATAGTTTCCAGGTCCATCCATGTTGTCGCAAAAGGTAGATTTCCTTCTTTTTCATGGCCCCACAGTATTCTATTGTGTATATGTACCAGAACTTTTTAATCCACTTGTCCACTGATGGACACTTGGGCTGTTTCCAGATCTTTGCTATTGTGAACAATGCTGCCATAAACATGGGGGTGCTTTTCTTCTTTTGAATCAGTGATATGGGGTTCTTCAAATATATCCCTAAAAGAGGGATGGCTGGGTCAAAAGGCAATTCCACTTTTAATTTTTTGAGGAATCTCCATACTGTATTCCACAGTGGCTGCACCAGTCTGCATTCCTACCAGCAGTGCAAGAGGGTTCCCTTTTCTCCACATCCTCGCCAGTATTTATTATGTGTTATTTTGTTAATGAGTGTCATTCTGACTGGGGTGAGGTGATATCTCATTGTGGTTTTAATTTGCATTTCTCTGATGATTAGTGATGTTGAACATTTTTTTATCTGCCTATTGGCCATCTGTATGTCCTCTTTGGAGAAGTGTCTATCCAAGGGTCCCCAAACTTTTTACACAGAGGGCCAGTTCACTGTCCCTCAGACCATTGGAGGGCCACCACATACAGTGCTCCTCTCACTGACCACCAATGAAAGAGGTGGCCCTTCCGGAAGTGCGGTGGGAGGCCAGATAAATGGCCTCAGGGGGCTGCATGCGGCCCGCGGGCCGTAGTTTGGGGACGCCTGGTTTCTTTCGCCCATTTTTTGATTGGATTGTTTGTCTTCCTGGTATTAAGTTTTACAAGTTCTTTATAAATTTTAGTTATTAACCCCTTATCAGATGTATTGTCGAATATGTTCTCCCATTCATTGTGTGGTTTCTCTTTTATTTTGTACATATTCTCTTTAGTTGTGCAAAAGCTTTTTAGTTTGATATAGTCCCATTTGTTTATCCTTTTATTTCACTTGCTCATGGAGATCAACTAGCAAATATATTGCTGCAAGAGATGTCGGAGAGCTTACTGCCTATGTTTTCTTCTTAGATGCTGTTTCATGACTTACATTTAAGTCTTCTATCCGTTTTGAGTTTATTTTTGTGAATGGCGTAAGTTGGTGTTCTAGTTTCATTTTTTTGCAGGTAGCAGTCCAATTTTCCCAACACCATTTGTTAAAGAGGCTGTCTTTACTCCATTGTGTGCTCTTACCTCCTTTGTCAAATATCAATTGTCCATAAAGGTGTGGGTTTATTTCTGGGTTCTCTGTTCTTTTCCATTGATCTATATGCTTGTTCTTATGCCAGTACCAAGCTGTTTTGAGTACAATGGCCTTGTAGTTTAACTTGATATCAGGAACTGTGAAACCACCCACTTTATTCTTCTTTTTCAAGATTGCTGAGGCTATTCATGTTCTTTTTTGGTTTCATATAAATTTTTGGAATGTGTACCTTTGAAGTATGTCATTGGTATTTTAATTGGTATTGCACTGAATTTTTTGGGTAATTGCTTTGGGTAATATAGACATTTTAATGATGTTTATTCTTCCTGTCCATGAACACGGTATATACTTCCACTTGTTTGTATCTTCCTTCATTACTTTTATCAATGTTTTATAATTTTTGGAGTATAACTCTTTAATTTCTTTGGTTAAATTTACTCCTAGGTACTTTATTATTTTTTTGTAGCAATAGTGAAGAGGATTGTTTCCTTAATTTCTCTTTCTGACAGTTCATTGTTGGCATATAAAAATGCCTCTGATTTCTGAATATTAATTTTATATCCTGCCACCTTGCTGAATTCATTTATCAGGTCCAGTAGTTCTTTGACTGAGACTTTAGGGTTTTCTATATACAGTATCATATCATCAGCAAATAATGATAGTTTTACATCTTCTTTTCCAATTTGGATGCCTTTATTTCTTCTTCTTGTCTGATTGCTGTGGTTAGGACTTCCAGAACTATGTTGAATAAGAATGGTGAAAGGGGGCACCCCACCTTGTTCCTGATCTTAAAGAGATTGCTTTTAATTTTTGCCCATTGAGTATGATGTTCACTGGGGGTTTGTCATAGATGGCCTTTATCATATTGAGGATGTTCCCCGTATTCCCACCTTGCTGAGAGTTCTTTTTTTTATCATAAATGGGTGCTGGATTTTATCAAATGCTTTTCTGCATCTATTAAAATTATCATGTGGTTATTTCTTCTTGCTTTTATGTGATGAATCACATTGATTGATTGGCAAATATTGTACCTGCCTTGCCTCCCCAGAATAAATCCCACTTGATCATGATGTATGATATTTTTTCCATGTATCCTGGATCTGGTTTGCTAATATTTTGTTGAGAATTTTAGCATCTAAATTAACCAGGGATATTGGCCTATAATTTTCTTTCTTTTTGTTGTATTTGCCTGGTTTTGGAATCAGAATTTTGCTCACCTTATAAAAGGAGCTTGGAAGTCTTCCCTCCTCTTGAATTTTTTGAAATAGCTTGAGAAGGATAGGAGTTAGTTCTTCTTTGAATATTTGGTAGAATTCGCCTGTGAAGCCATCTGGCCCAGGGCTTTTGTTTGTTGGGAGTTTTTTGATAACTATTTCGATCTCATTTGTTGTAATCAGTCTATTTAGGTTTTCTGTATCTTCCAGATCAAATTTTGAAAGATTATATGTTTCAAGGAATTTGTCCATTTCACCTAGGTTGTCTATTTGGTGTACAGTTCTTTATAGTATTTTCTTACAATTCTTTGTATTTCTGTTGTGTCAGTTGTTATTTCTCCACTCTCATTTCTAATTTTACTTATTTGAGTCCTCTCTCTTTTTTTCTTGGTGAGTCTGGTTAAAGGTTTATTGATTTTGTTTACCTTTTCAGAGAACCAGCTCTTGGTTTCACTGATCCTCTGTAATGATTTTTAGTCTCTATGTCATTTTTTTCATCTTTGATCTTTATTATTTCCTTCCTTCTAATACCTGTGGGCTTTACTTGCTGTTCTTTTCTCTAGTTCTTTTAGATGCAGGGTTGTTTATTTGAGCTTTTTCTAGCTTTTTGAGGTATGCCTGTAATACTATGAACTTCCCTCTCATGACTGCTTTTGCTGTGTCCTATAAATTTTGAGTTGTTGAATGCTTGTTTTCATTCATTTCTAGGAATATTTTTATTTCTTCTTTGATATCACTGTTAACCCATTTGTTATTTAATATCATGCTATTTAGTTTTCATATGTTTGAGTATTTTTCAGTTTTTCTGTTGTAGTTGATTTCTAGTTTCCTGCTGTTGTGATCGGAGATGCTTGATATGATTTCAATCTTCTTAAATTTGTTGAGACCCCTTTTGTGCCGTAACATGTGGTCTATCCTAGAGAATGTACCATGAGCACTTGAAAAGAATGTATATTCTGCTGCTTTTGGGTGAAAGGTTCTGAAGATATTTATTAAATTTAGTTGATCTAGTGCAGTGTTTGGCAAACTGCAGCTCGCGAGCCACATGCTGCTGTTTGTCCCTTGAGTGTGGCTCTTCCACAAAATAATACATGTGGATGCTACCTCGATAAAAAAATGTACCTACCTATATAGTTTAAGTTTAAAAAATCTGGCTCTCAAAAGAAATTTCAATCATTGTACTGTTGATATTTGGCTGTTAACTAATGAATTTGCTGACTACTGATCTAGTGTGTCCTTTAAGTCTACTGTTTCTTTCTTAATTTTCTTTCTTGAGGATTCATCTAGTGATGTTAGTGGGGTATTGAAATCCCCTACTATTAAAGTATTGCTGTTGATCTCGCCTTTATGTCCATCAAAGTCTGCTTTATATATTTAGGTGCTCCTCTATTAGGTGCAGATATTTATAATGGTTATATCTTCCTGTTGTATTGCTCCCTTTATCATTATGTAGTGACCTTCTTTATCCCTTACTATAGTCTTTGTTTTAAAGTCTATTTTGTCAGATATAAGTATTGCTAACCCAGCTTTTTTTAAATTTACATTTGCATGAAATATTTTTTTCCAACCTTTTACTTTCAGTCTATGTGTATCTTTTGTTTTGAGGTGTGTCTCTTGTAGACAGCATATAAATGGGTCCTGTTTTCTTATCCACGAAGCTGCACTATGTATTTGGATTGGATCATTTAATCCATTTACATTTAAGGTTATTATTGATATGTAGTTGTTTATTGCAATTTTATTCTTTAAACCTACATTCTTCTTTTACTATATTCCCCCCTTTGTTCTGTTTACAACAGACCCCTTAACATTTCTTGTAGCATTTGTTTGGTTGTAATGAATTCCTTGAGGGTTTTGTTTTTCTTTTTGTTTTTTTTTTTTTGGTCTGGGAGCTTTTTATTTCTCCTTCAATTTTAAATGATAGCCTTGCTGGATAAAGAAGTCTTGTTTGTAGGCTCTTGTTCTGCATTACTTTGAATATTTCTTGCCATTCCCTTCTATCTCAAGTGTTTCTGTTGAAAACTTGGATGTCATCCTTATGGGGCCTCCTTTGTAGATGACTGGACTTTTTTCTCTTGCTGCTTTTAGTATTTTTTCTTTATCTCTTAGCTTTGGTATTTTAATTATGATGTGTCTTGGTGTAAGTTTCTTTGAGTTTATCTTTAATGGAATTCTCTGTTCTTCTTGAACTTGTGAGTTTTTCCTGCATCAATTTAGAGAAGTTTTCAGCTATGATTTCTTCAAACAGGCTCTCTATCCCTTGTTCTTTCTCTTGTTCTTCAGGAAACCCTATGATGCAGATGTTGTTTCTCTTTATGTTGTCACAGAGCTCTCTTATTTTCCTCAGACTTTTTAAGACTCTTTTCTTTTTGCTGCTCTGCTTCTGTGCTTTTACCTTGTCAATCGCTGATTCAATTCTCTGCTTCATCCAGCCTACTTTTAATTCCTTCTAGTGTAGTCTTCATTTCTGATATGGTATTTGTCATATCTGACTGGTTCTTCTTTATTATTTCAATGTCCTTATTGATGCTTGTTACCTCTTCATTTAGGTGCTCCTTGTGTCCATCGATTGTTGCTCTAAGATCTTTAAGCATTCTAATAATCATTATTTTAAACTCTGCATCCAGTAGTTTGGTTATTTCCATCTCACTCAGTTGTTTTTCTAGGGATTTCTCTTGTTGATTCATTTGGATTGCATTTGTCTATGTATGCACTCCTCGTTTGGGTGTGTTGTTTGTGAAGCTAACTAAGTCTAGGGTTGGTATTGTCTGCCTCCAATTTTCAGTTGTGTTATTCCTAGGTCTTCTGGGGTTAGCATCAGCTGTTGTTTGTAATCCACTGTGGGCTACTTCTCTGCTATCACTGTTCTTTGTGCTGTTTTGTGTTGGTTTTTTCTAGGTCTTAGCTGGTATGAGGAACCCTTCCTTAAGCTTCCACTCTAACAAGGGTTGTTAGGTCCTGAACTGGTGCTTTCCGTATCTGGCCACTGAATGTGTCTGCCCTGGACCTCCCTGTCTGGGGCCTGGTGCAGGTCAGTGGGGGTCACTGCCTATGACTGCCTCTTATCAACCTTTTTGGAGCTACAGATGATCCAGATCTTGTGGCTGCCTCTGCTGGGCCCAGGTGCCATTGTAAATATTAGCTGCACTTTTAGGCTTGCTTTTATCTAGACTTAGCCTGGGGGAAGTTCCTTTAAAAGTTCAAGTTCCTCTGAACTTTTCTGTTGCCTCTTTTTGCTGGCTACGTGTTGGGCTCAGTACTGTAATTCAGTGATTAGGTACAGTATTTTTTTAATTATTTTTATTTATTCATTTTAGAGGAGACAGAGAGAGAGAGAGAGAGAGAGAGAGAGAGAGAGAAGCGGAAGGAGCAGGAAGCATCAACTCCCATATGTGCCTTGACCAGGCAAGCCCAGGGTTTTGAACCAGCAACCTCAGCATTCCAGGTCGATACTTGATCCATTGCACCACCACAGGTCAGGCTAGGTACAGTATTGGATGTGGCCTGCCTCTTAGCCTCAGGTGTCATTCTATCCAGACTTTTTATTTATTTAATTTGAAGTTGTTTTTTTCTTTTTCAGCACTCAGTAGGGTGTAGTCACAGGGGTCCAGTGGGTGTGGTCCCTGTGCACTCATTATGTGTTCTGTCCACTGGCCCATTGCTGCTACTGCTGCCTGGGTCATTTGGGCTCAGGTGCTTCTGGCGCCAGTCCGCCTCCACATCCATCAAGGCCTCCGCTGCCCTGGGTGGGCTTGCGTGCACCCACCTGCGCCCCTTTGGACGACTTCCAAGGCCACCCTAGCCTCTGGTATCAATGAGGATGAGCATGCACTGGGAGCAAGTTTGAACACAGGCTTGGGCCTCCACAGCATCTGCCATGGCTTCCACCTCAGCAGGTGGGCCTGCACATGCCCGCTTCCACAGCTGCCTCGGCCTCTGCTGCTGCAAGGGCAGGTCTGCATTGTCGGGGGGTTTGTGCACTGGCTCAGACCTCAACAGCTGCTGCTCAAGCTGGTGACCTCGCAGTTTCGAACCTGGGTCCTCCACATCCCAGTCCGATGCTCTATCCACTGGGCCACTGCCTGGTCAGGCCCACTGTGTGTATTTCTTGCCCACCAGGTGCAAGCTAGGATTAAAGCTAATGGCCCACCAGTTCTTGGCTCCGTTGTTTCATTACCGTCTATCTAAATCAAATGCGAACCTGCATGGGTCAGATGGCTGTGATGGTGGCCGTGGCTACTGGCTTTACAGCTGAGAAGTGCTGTTTTGCTTGTAGGGGCCTGTGAGTCTGGGTGAGTCCTGAGGGAGAAAGGGAAGTGGTCTTCCCTGCCTGTTTCCTCATCCGCCTTTACAAGACTTTAATAAACGGAATGGCCCACCATTTTCTGGCTCCACAGTTCCTTTATCATCATCTGCCTGAATCCAATGAGAACCTGCATGGCCACAGTGGCCACTGGTCATACACCCAGTGTATGGGTAAAAGCCAACCTAGGTGTGTGGCTTGGTATTTCCATGTGGACCTGGACCCAGCAGAGGCAGTCACAAACTCTGGATTGCTTGTAGTTCTAAGAAGGTTGCTGAAGGCCAGTGACAGGCAATGTCCCCCACTGGTCTGCACCGGGTTTTTCCAGAGAGGCCCGGGGCTGGCATATCCAGCGGCCAGCTGTGGAGAGCATTGGTTTAGGATCGACCCTTGTTGGCAGCATGTCCTAAGGAAGGGCTCATCACACCGTGCCCAGATGAGGCAAGCTACACTTTCTATGATCAGCACCAGCACAGCAACACGTGTGTATTGGGCAGCATGGAGCTTCACAGTCAGCTGGCCTGGTCCTAGATATCCTGCCTTGCTGGGCTAGGTTCCACAGAGGAAGGGAGAGAGGCTTGGAGCATGGATGTGTATGGTCCCGGTACAAGCTAGAGCCATTGGCACCTACACAGTACCTATGCCAGTGATGGGCAATCTTTTGAGCTTGGTGTATCAAACTTCGCCAAAAAACCAGGCATAACACTGGTGGTATGTCACTTCGAGAAAAAATTCATAATTTTGCAATATTTATAGTTTAAATAACAAAAATGTATAATGTAATTATAATGTAATATATAACTGTATTTAATAAACCAAAAACTAATTATTTAACTTACCTGCTTAGTGACTTTTGTTCACCTGTCAGTTGGTTTCTTTTGTTGGTCTTGATATCATTTAACTTGTATGGGGTGCTGTGAACTAAGATAAGTGAGGGGGACGGGGAATTCTTTAACTAACCTGCCTATTAGTGACATTTTTGTTGCTGAATTTCACTGGCTAAATCTTCAATTGAAGGTTGGTATTTTGTACACTTCAAACCAAGCAAGCACTACTAACTTCATCTGTCAATCTGTTTCTTTTGTTGGTTTTGATATTATTTAACGCTGAGAATAAGGTCTCACAAAAGTACGTGGAGGGAAAAATTGTGAATAAAGCCATTGCTTTATTTTTTCAGGGTGCTAAAAATGTCTGGTAATTGGTTCCAGGCACTCCTCTTGATTCTCTAAGCGGTTCCTTTCCCGATTCTCAAGTTTTGACCTCAAGTTGACAAACACCTGAGCCCAGATGCTGTCTTGAAATTCTACAAGTTTCATCTTATGTAAATTAAGATGGCTGCGCTATTTCTAGTAGCAGGAAATGGCACCCATAGCACAGGCCTTTGCCTCTCCCAGCCTCCTCCTCACTTATCTCAGTAACGATGGTCAATTAGAAATCCACGACACCCCAGAACAGTAGATTGGATGATGATGGTTGCTGTGGTTATGTGGTTGCTGGTAATGGTGATCACAGGGCCCCCAGAGATGCATCCCCCGGGGCATTCCACTGCTCCCTGCTCCACCACCGGAAGTGAGGTCAAAGATCCCCTAACGGCCTAACTGGAAGTCTCAGAACTAGACGTTGTGCTGGAGTTCTGTTGTTTTGGCCTATAGATCTCCGGCACAGAGTGTCTACACTATAGCAAATGTCCTTCTCAGCATGTGGCCCCATACTTCTCTGGTATGCGGCCGCGTGTTATCGAAAATGGTTACGCATGTCAGTGCTGACACGAGTGTCATAGGTTCGCCATCATGGACTTATGCCAAAGGACATGACCCAGAAGTAGGAGTGCATGCAGTGCTGCCCCCACAGTTATATAACCTGCTGCCTTTTCTAGAGCTGATTCAGCAGGAGGAGGAGGCGCATGCACGAATCCTCCTGGACTGTATAAAAACTGGCCTTGAACAATAAAGTGTGCTGCAGCTTTGTTGCCTTTTGTCCTCGATGTCAGCTGCGTATGCATTCTTGTCCCTTGGTATCACACCTCCCAAGGAGTTCCTGGATCCCGACAGTGGCACAGCGAGCAGGGTAGGTAAGATGAGGTGAGTGGTACTAGTGGACTCCCCGCCCCTATGGAGGAGCAGCCCCAGGTGGAGTAGGCGAAGAGGTGGCCCCGTTCTCCTTGTGGTACCCAGTAGCAGCGTACCTGATGAACTGGACGCTGCCAGTGGACTGGGACACAGTATCCCCCGCAGGATGAGGTCCGGAGAACTCTGGACCAATTGGAGCCGAATATCCTGGCAGCCCACCAAGAACGGCCAGGCCCGGTAGCTTGGCTGCAGCCGCTATAGCACACGGAAAAAGACTTAGAGCAGCGCCTGGGCAACGTGGAAGTGTGCTGCCAGGGCCAGCCCTCCCAGGTGTGAGGGAGCAAGAGGCCACACCCACAAACCAGGAATGGGAGGGCCAGTACCATGAAAGGAAGTGCCGCCTGAAGCAAGGGACTGGGACTGAGCACATGCCCCTGAAGATCAACAGGCACCAGCTGTGGAGCGATTTGCTGGCAGCAAGATGCATTAAAGCAAAATGACATTCTGCTTTCATTGTGGAGGCAGCTGTCTCCGGAGCAGTAGTTCTTATTTTTGCCAAAAGATGGCAGCAAAGTCTGTAAAATCTAGGCGAGGGGACTGGCTCTGGCTATTTGCCTGACTGGGGGGAGGCCAAGGGCCCCAAGAAACAGGGGTCCTGGGGGACAGGAGGCTTCACGTTGAAATAACCATTTATTGGTCCTCCCGCAATGTCCAACACGTTCTGGACTTGATGGACACAGGTGCAGACTCTTCTTTTGTTTTTTGGCAAACCAGACCTGTTCTGGGGACCCTTGGCGACCATAGAGGGCTATGGGGGACACTAGATACAGATCCGCAAGACAACAGTGACGGTGGGGATTGGCAGACTGTCTCCTAGGGCATACAAGGTTTATATAGCCCCTATTACCAAATACATCCTGGACATGGATGCACTAGCCTGGCTGGCTGTGAGCACCACCCAGGGAGAATTCAGAAATAAACCCATGCCTTTATGGTCAATTAATATTTGACAAAGGAGGCAATAATATACAATAGAGTAAAGACAGTCTCTTTAATAAATGATGTTGGGAAAATTGGATAGGCACATGAAAAAATAAATAAAGCTAGACCATCAATTTACACCATTCACAAAAATAAACTCAAAATGGATAAAAGACTTAAATGTAAGTCGTGAAACCATAAAAATCTTGGAAGAAAAATCTTGGCAGTAAAGTCTCCAATATCTCTCACAGTAATTAATTTGTCGACACAGCTCCACAGGCAAGTGAAATAAAGGACAAAACAAACAAATGGAACTATAGCAAACTAAAAGGTTTTTGCAAAGCAAAAAAAACCATTAACAAAATAAAAAGACAACCCACACTATGGGAGAACATATTTGCCAATATATCTGATAAAGGGTTAATAAACCAAAATTTATAAAAACTCTTAAAACTCGCCTGATCTGTGGTGGTGCAGTGGATAGTGTCAACCTGGGAACGCTGAAGTCGCCAGTTCAAAACCCTGGGCTTGCCTGGTCAAAGCACGTATGAGAGTTGATTCTTTCTGCTCCTCTCCCTTCTCTCTCTCTCTCTCTGTGTCTCTCTCTAAAAAAACAGAATGAAGTTAAAAATAAAATAAAATATATCTTAAAAAAATAAAAATAAAAAACTCTAAAACTCAGCATCAGGAAGTTAAAGAACCCAATTAAAAACTGGGCAAAGGAACTGAATAGAAACTTCTCCGAAGAGGACATATAAGCATATGAAAAAATGTTCAACATCACTAATCATCAGAGAAATGCAAAAAAACACAATTAGATAGCATCTCACACCTTTCAGAATGGCTGTTTAACAAATCAACACCGAAGTGCTGGCAAGTGTGGAGAAAAGGGAACCCTCCTGCACTGCTGGTGGGAATGCAGATTGGTGCAGCCTCTGTGGAAAACAGTATGGAGATTCCTCAAAAAATTAAAAATGGAACTGCCATTTGACCCACCTATCCCACTTTTAGGAATATATGCTAAGAATCCCAAAACACAGACTCAAAAGAAGAAATGCACCCCCATGTTTATTGCAGCATTGTTTACAATAGCCAAAATCTGGAAACAGCCCTAATGTCCGTCAGTGGACGAGTGTATTAAAAAGCTGTGGTACATATACACACAATGAAATACCATGCAGCCATAAAGAAGGAAATCTTACCTTTTGCAATGGCATGGATGGACCTGGAGATTATTATGCTAAGTGAAATAAATGAGGCAGAGAAAAACAAATATATGATCTCTCTTACATATGGAATCTAATGGACATGGAGATCTGAGGAACAGAATAGAGGCAGAGGCGGGGACACAGGGATCAGAGGGACAGCTGTCAGAGGGGAGGGGGATGAAGGGATGAGATAAGAGGTAAAAGGAATTGTGAAATTATAAATACATAACACAGAGATACAGATAACAGGATAGCAAACCCCAGAGGGAAGGGGGGAGGGAGTCCGGGGGAGAAGGGGAAAGGGGGTGTAATGGTGGGCATGTTGTTGGGGGGTGAGATGTTATATTGAGTGGGACACTTGAATTCATGTTAACACAATAAATTTAAATTTTTAATTAAAAATAATGTTAAAAAACATGAAGGCACCTCAACTGATGTACAATATTTAGAATTGGAGGACAGTATTAGTGAAACCAACTCTGAGTTTTCACCAATTGTGTTTCTAAGCAAAAGAAAAATGAGGTGGAAGAGAAAAAAGAATTTTTCTATCTCAAGCTCACAATCATTGGTTTTAAACTGCTACTGGGTATAAGTCATCTAGGCAGGGATTTACCAATGCCGTCGTGGTCTTCCTGCTCCATCAATAATATCCCACTGTGATCACCCCAACCTCAGCACACAAAGCTCACAATCTGGGATTGGTACTCCAAAGGCGACGCTGCTAGTTGAGGCTCAGACATCTTTATCAGGAGACTTACTAATAATGGTTAAGAAGCTATTAATAATCGTATCCCTCCTGGGTAAATCTAGGTAACCATGTCACCTTCTCTACCTCACCCGTCCCACAGCTCAAGATATCACAAAAGAGCTTTTCTGTCTGCTCAGTGACTCACCGCTCTGACCTCACTGCTATCTGCAGAGCCTCTCCCTTTTAATTTATTGCTTTTAGAAAGACAAAAAGAAATGGAGGAGGAGAGGGAGGGAGGGAGGGAGGGAGAGAGAGAGAGAGAGAGAGAGAGAACGGAAAGGAGGGAGGGAGAGAAAGAAAGAGAGAGGGAAAGGGAAGGAGGGAGAGAGGCATTCATTCGTTGTTCCACTTAGTTGTGCATTCACTGGTGGCTTCCCGTATGTGCCGACCCCAGCATTGAACCAGCAATCTTGGTGCTTCAGGACGACGCTCTGACAGGGATAACCAGCCAGGGCTGCAGAGGCCCCTTCTAGGGCCAGATTATGGAGTTGTCTCATCTGGATTTATTTACAATAAATGCTATCTTAAAATACATCAACCTCTCCAATGTATTTACATAGAATATAAAGATTTTTCCCACTCTGGAAGAAAACAATTTCATTAAAAGTAAACTCTCCTTTCTCTGGGCAATTAGCTGAAGGACAGAAGAAAGGAGAAGGAATTTGTCAGGGGAAAGGAAACTATGTAATGGAAGAGAAAAATCACAGAACAGACCCAGGCGCTTGAAAATACAAATAAAGGAATGTTCTGATTTCTGTATGACATCATATAAAAAAGACAAGTTCAGTGAAAACAACTTTATTTCTGGACATACCACATTAAAATATAAGCCATATTTATTCAGAATATCATAATCAATGCAAAAATAGAACCCTCTTCTCCCCTGTACAAATAAAGAATAATACCGAAGGCTAGAACATGGTATTTTAGTCAGGTCTTCAGTATTAGAGTCTCAAAACAATAACTACTGTTTACATATCTGACTTATCCTACAAAATATATACAAAAGAATTGCAGTGTACAAAAATGAAGAAATTACCAAAATATAATTTATGCCATTTACTTTACACAAAATATAGTTAATATTTTTCAAAAGCTTCACCAATTAGTCGAATAGCTACACTCTTGCCTTCATCTGTTTGAGTAATAAGCAAAGCTTCAAATCTGCCCACAGACTTGGGTCTGAACCGCACAGGCATGTTGATGTAATGCTGGGCTCTGCAAAGAGAAGGGAAAATGTCAGCAGCCTGATGCTAAGGCAGCAAACAAGTCACCGGCCCCAGGTAAGCACAGTGCCTGGCTGAGAGCTCAGGTTTTTTGATGGAAGAACCTAGTCTAGTTACACCCAACCTAAACTTATTTCCCATTTCTTTGATGTTATTATTTAATACAAATGTGGCGCAAAGGAAAGACAGATCTAAACTCTGCATGTGTATCTTGGCTAACCAATCAGAACAGGAAGAGGAAAGCAGGGTGGGTTCTGACCCGTGATGCATGGGGCTTCACAATCCTTCTGCAAAAGCCTGTCCACCTAGACAGGAGAGGCGCACCCTACACATCCTGACCTCCACCTCGGAGGAACAGAAACTGTCACACGCCCAGCATTAACAGGACTGGATAGCTTTTGCTCCAAAATTCATATGAAACTCTTATTAAAAACCTTCTTGAAAGATTATTTCGGAGGGAACTGAGGCAGGTAAGGAGTGCCCTATGTTTAAATGTAGTACACTGGCAGGTTTGTTTCTGTTCATAAAGTTAGATCCCAAGAGCTTCAAACAAACACATTTATTCTCATGGTGAATGTGACTATGTACACTTGATCACAGCCCGTGATGTTATCTACTTTTAGTCAACCATTTTTAGGTGAAAACTTCTAGCTTTTAGCCCTCCCCCAGAGGGGAGGTGCTGCATCCCATTAGTCTCACCTCAGAGCTACATGATTCGAAGTTCAGCAATCAGGACTGATACATGCTTTTGTTTCCAATGGCTAGAAATTTAGGAAATAGTTTAAGTATTCCAAAGCCCTTTTCCTAAATGTAGCTGATAATCAGACAAAAACTTATAGTATGTGTGTCCATATATATTTAAAGTCTTGGTTATTTTCTCCAAATGAATTAATACCTTATTTCCCCCAAGTCAAAACTAATGTACCTTTAAAAAAAATAGTACCTAGTCCATGGCATTGACAAACTACAATTTTCTCTTTCACGTTATCATTTTAATTCTCAGAATAATGTTGTACAATATGCCACCTTACATAGACAAAAGAGAAGTGGTTGCCAAGGGAGGGGGTGGGAGAAGGGGAGTTAAGGGGACAAGTACATGGTGACAGAAAATGATTTGACTTTGGGTGATGGGCACACAATGCAATGAACGGTTCAAATGCTATAGAAATGTTCACCTGAAACCTATGTATTGTTATGGACAAATGTCACGCCATTAAATTTAGTTTCTACAATAATTAATTAATTCTCCAGACAGAAGAGGCCAAGAGTGCATGCATGTCAAGATTTGTATGTCCTTTACCAGTGTGTGATGGTCAGGGGACAGGGATGGTGGAGGAGGGTACAGAGGTGTAAGTGATGAACAAAGACTTGACTTGGGCTGGTAACTATACAATACAGTGTACAGAGATGTTTTGTAGCATTGGGCTCCTGAAACTTGAATAATTTTGTTAACAAGTGTCACCTCAATAAATTCAATTACTTAAAAAAAAGTTTGCTAACTTAAGAGGCTTTAAAATTTATGAATTACTAAAAGTAATTATCCAAAATAAATTTCTGGAAGATACCATTATTAACAAATTTCAAAATGGAATAAAAAACTTCTATATACAACTAAGGAAGTTTTTGAAAAACATTATGATGCACATCTATCATCTACTTGAGATTTACACATACTTTGAATAAAGTGAAGTGCAATTTTAATAAGAACCATGAAGTGGAATACAGCTATAGAACACTACCAGTAAGATGGACATTTTAAAAAAGTCATCTTGTACTATTATTAAAAACTGCTTTAATCTCTGTCTGTCTACACACAAAAGGTAATAATAGTAAAGTATGCTGAACCCAGTGGAGTGGTCTAGTTCAAAATCTTTTGCTAGCTAATGACTAATTTTATAGCAAAGCACACAAAAGCATGGACACATCAGGCAAGCAAAGAGGCCCTCATGGAAGTACACTCTAAACTGCCTGGTTCACTACATGCTCCCACAGACATTTAAAGGGCTTATCAGAAACTATAAATTACATAAACCATAATTCTTTTTAATTTAAAAGGAATACTTTACGTAGGAAAAACCTAACACACTAGCATAGCCAACGTACCATCATTATCCAAGAAAAACATTGAAGAGTAACAAATCGCTGGTTCCTGTGTGTGAGTGAAAAGTACCAACAGCTCAACTACAGTGTTGTTCCCTGCCTGTAACTTTGTGAGAACTGTCCTTCCCTCTCAGATCACAGGGCAGGGTCTGTCAGCTCGGAGGCTGCGGACGACCAGGACCCAGGATGTGGTGTGCACGGAGACCTAGCCACAGGGGAGGAGAAACACAGGAGTTCTCACTTCTCAACAGATAGAGACTTGAATACAAGAGGTTAACAGAATGATTCTTTTCAGGGCTAAGGGGAAACATGAACAAACTCTTCTCAAAAAGATGTGAAGGGGACGGGCACCTGTGTAAAGAATAGTTCACATGCTATGGACATGTACCCTTGAAATTTCTGGGACCCTATGGACCAATGTCACCTTGTTAAATTTAATTTCTAAATTAAAATAATAAAATAGAGCCCAAAACAAAACATTTACAAAATACTTAATGCTTCCTTTTCCTTTCTTTGTAATCCATCACTAAGTGGGTTAAACACCCCAGCATATATCCATGCTCATACACCTCTGCATCAGCCAAAACCCGTGGGACTTCTGGAGGGAAACCCCTGCCTCCTCATGCTGCAGTCCAAGTACATCCCACAAGGTAAGTGCTGCTTCTGTGTGTCAATCCTGACTCAGCACGTCTGAGCCTACTGAAAGCAGCCCCCTCGGGCCCCACAACAGCGTTGGGAAAGGTACGTCTCTGTAAGGCCATTATTACCTCATGTGCCCTACAAAGGACTCACGTCACATTATTACTTTGAAGTGGACAGTTAAGGTCACAGAGCAGTGTTCTAATAAAAAACAATGTAATTAATGAAAGGCAGGGAATTGTTTCTCAAGATTTTCAGAAGAGATTTTATTTCATCTGTCAAAACAAGCTAATTGCTGCTCTCAACTAGCAGTTATATTTCATGAGCCTTTGTCCAAAGTCAAAGTGTCTAAAATTTGGGACATACACAAGAACACTCAACACATGTAATAAGAACAGCATCCACTATTTTAGTTTTGTGGTAAAAATTCTCAAGTGAGATTCTTCTCCAAAACTGAAAGTCATTCTTATGTATAAAGAAACTAACTTTTCTACCTTCCTTTATGTAAAATTTAAGCCTATGGATGCATCAAGAAACAAGTTTTCTATAACCTACAACTTACTTCATTTGGTTAAACATATCCGAGTTAGTACTTTACACATAAGATTTTCTTATTCTTATCAAATTTATATTGAGTTGCTGCTGAAATTTGTAACATTACATATTTATCTGAAGTTCTATAATGACAGTTAATATGGATGAAAACCTGGAAACTCATCGTGCTCAGAATAAACAGCTGCCACTAATGAAGCCTAAAATTATTTATCTTCAAAGCATAATATTTAAAAATATTTTAAAGTAATATGTTCAAAGGGTATAAAACAAACAATATGTGTCTTGTGGTGCTACTTTAAATGCTAGCTTAAGTAAATTGCTCCAATTTTGCTGAAATTAAGAATATTTTCTCATGTTTCCAAATTCTTTAAAAAAAAATCTTTCCCACTGATTTGAGAGAATGAGAAAGGAAGAGAAAGAGGAAGAAAGAGAGGAAGAAGGTGGGAAGTAGAGGAGAGAGAGGGAGATGGAAGGAAAGGAAGACAGGGAGACAGGAAAGAGGAGGGAGAGGGGAATGAGGAGCAGAGGGGGAAGGGGAAGGGGAAGGAGAAGGGGAGAGGGAAGAGGAGGGAGAGGGGGAAAGGGAGGGAGAGGGGGAAGGGGAGGGAGAGGGGGAAGGGGAGGGAGAGGGGGAAGGGGAGGGAGAGAGAAGCATCAACTTGTGATTCCACCCAGTTGTGCATTCATTGGTCACTTGTACGTGCCCTGACAGGGGATTGAAACGGTAACCTTAGCACACTGGGATGCTCAATCCACTGAGCCACCCTGCCAAGGTCTGTTTCAGGTCATGTTTAGATCCTATTAACATGACCTAGGTTTAAAAAAAAAGCTTAAAATTTTCTAGCACTGGAATGGTAATGTTAAGTCAACAATTTCAACTCTTTAAAAATGTCTACTTTCCTATGGCTAGCAATGAACACATGTCACATTTCAAAATTGTTTTTAAAAAAATAAGTTGAAGCTGGCCCTGGTGGCTTGAGTGAGTTGGCCCCAGATGCTAAAGATGGCTCAGTGGACTCCATCTCAGGCGCTAAAAACAGCTCAGTTGTTGAACAACGCCCTAGATGGGCAGAGCACTGCCCCATAGGGGGCCTGCTGGGTGGATCCCAGTCAGTGTGCATGCAGGGAGTCTGTCTCTGCCTCCCCTCAATTAATTAAATAAATACTGAAACTAAGCAAAATGCCAACTCATTTATAAAAATTGAGTTTCTCATTAAAAATTTTTCATCATATCTATAAGACTGAAGTCAGGACGAACATGAAAAAGAGGAAGAGCAGTGGTAGCAGCTCCTTCTATTGAGATAATTATTAAATCTAGAAAAAAACACTGGTTTGTTAAAATTTTTAGGTGACAAAAAAATAAAGATGCCTAATATGAAAATAATTTGACATTTTAATTGCCAAAATTATACCCAATTTTGCGTAATGTCAGTATTCTACGAATTCATAATACCTCAGGGACAACTACCGTAACTATAGGAGCACTGCCACGCCCAGTTCTCCCGACAGCCCTCTCACTCATTCCTTCTTGGTCCTACACTCCACGTTAGGAACAGACTCTGCTGCTTGGAACACTTACAATGGAATAAGTTTAGGTTCTTTTTTGCAAATTAAGCAAAGAATATAACATCAAAAGAGAATTTAAAACCATGATGTATTCAATGATAAAAGTTGGAAAATAAATGTTTAACTCCAGGTGTTTTGACTATTTCTTCCTCTAGCCCAGGCGTAGTCAACCTTTTTATACCTACGCCCACTTTTGTACCTCTGTTAGTAGTAAAATTTTCTAACCACCCACCAGTTTCACAGTAATAGTGATTTATAAATTAGGGAAGTAACTTTACTTTATAAAATTTATAAAGCAGAGTTACAGCAAGTTAAAGCATATAATAATAATTACTTATCAAGTACTTTATGTCGGATTTTCGCTAAGTTTGGCAGAATAAATCTTTATAAAACAACTTACTATAGTTAAATCTATTTTTTTATTTATACTTTGGTTGCTCCGCTACCACCCACCATGAAAGCAGGAATGCCCACTAGTGGGCGGTAGGAACCAGGTTGACTACCACTGCTTTAGCCTTAAGATAATAGTGACATAACAGCTTAACGCCTGTTTTAAATAACGTTTCTTTACCAAAACTATAAATGAGCTGAATGCTCATCTTTTTTTTTTTTTTAAAAGGAGGTACAAGGTTGTTCAAGGAAATGCAAAGAAAAAGAACTGTAGGATTTCCTAAAACTTTTTAAAGCTTCAGAAAAAAAACAAAACCCCACCATCTTTTTATATAAGAACTCCTTGAAACAAAAATCTGAAGCCCTCCAGGAAGTTCTGCCAGGTGTGTGCTAGTTTACACAGAAGGACTCCACCCACTATACTTTGTGTTTTGAAATACACAAACTGCATAAAGCTGGTTTAAGATCAGGAATGTGAACCAGACAGAGAATAAAGGGAAGCTGAATTAATAATGCAATTATGATGTAGTTCAAACTCAGATAATAAAAGTGTTCAGGATTGATCATTTACTCAGTATCTATTTGTACTCAGATACTAAAAAGTTACAATTAGGAATTTAAATGATTTATTTTTAAATAAACTAATTGCTTCTACAGTTACGTCACTATGTATTTAACTGTACGAACCCATTATAATACACTAGTATAACATTACTGATCTTGAACCAGTCAAGGTAAACAAACCTTCAATAACTGAAGGGGCCCAGAGACTTCTGGGAAAAAGAACTCTGTCAGAGCAGAGAAGCTTTCCAGCTTCTCTTGGGTTTAGTAGTCTTTTAAAATTTGGCCTTTCTCTTCTACACAGTTACTGAAAGGATTAAATGGGAAAGCACCAATAGGAAACCATGAGCTTATATCAAAATCTCTGGAGTTAGTCTTGCCAGATCCTGCCACTACGGCCAACTTAAAGAAGGACTTTATTAATGATGCAGACGATACCATCGTCATGACCGGGAACTAACACTCACACATCTCTATGTACTCCTCTTACAATTATATGCTATCAGGAGCACTATCATCTCCACTTTACCAGTTAGGAAACTGAGGCTTAGAGAAATTAAGTCTATGATAATTTTGGAGATGTATTCATCGTTGAATTTGCAGTTTGCCTCCCGGAGAGGCAAAGGAAGTACTTATCTTCAAGTACATCAAGAGCATGTCTTATAGCACCTAGGTTGGGGAAGGGGTGGTGAGAGATGAAAAAATGGAAAGAAAAGATAAGAGATGAGGGAAATGGGCCTCGCAAGTCCAGTGCCCAGATGTCCATATAAGACATCCTGTCCTAGAGCACAGCACTGTGGGCTTAGTAACCTAGTAAAGACAGTCCCAGAATGTTTGCTGAGTGTTCTGAGCGTTCAAGAAATGTAACATGTTTTGGGGAGAGTCTTCTCATGCTATAATGAAAGATCTTATAATTAAGTGATTTAATTAAAGGTGAAGAAAAAATTACTCTTCAGTATCAAGTCCAATAAAACTTAACAGGGACAAACAAGTTTCATATTACAACTTAAATGAACTTCAAGTGGAAAAAAAAAACTTTGCAAGAACAATAAGAAAAGGAGGACCTGCCTGACCTGTGGTGGCGCAGTGGATAAAGCGTTGACCTGGAAATGCTGAGGTCACCGGTTCGAAACCCTGGGCTTGCCTGGTCAAGGCACATATGGGAGTTGATGCTTCCAGCTCCTCCCCCCTTCTCTCTCTCTGTCTCTTTCTCCTCTCTCTCTCTCTCTCTCTCTCTCTCCCCCTCTCCTCTCTAAAAATGAATAAATAAAATTAAAAAAGGATAAAAAAAAAAACTTTCACTTGCCAGAATTCACTCTCTAAAAAAACTATTGAAAAAAAAAAAAAAAAAAAAAAAAGAAAAGGAGGACCTGATTTAAGAATAATATAGGGTATTTGAAGAATGACAAATGAAAAATACCCTAATGCAAGTTTCCCTAATTAATCTTGAAAATTAAGTTTTGTCCAAATTAGTGAAAATTTAACCCCCTGATTCTCAGCATAGTGAATGAAGCGGGAATTATTCTAAAGTTAATCACAAAATAATTAAGGTTCTATGTATTTATGTAGCTGGCACAATACTGGGTGACAGAAATCATACGTGAACTTTGGGTTGCTACACCTTCAAGTACACTAGTGGTCAGTCATGAAATGTCTTCTCTTCTCCAATTTAAGAAGACCCACGTGTTCACTGCTCTGTGGTGCTGGTGAGGAAGATGAGGAGCTGCGACAGAGGGAGCCTCACATATCCTGACTCCCAAGAGAAGTCCTGATGTTCCAAAAACAAATTCCTAAATGAGAACATTTTGATTTAGGATAAACTCACCTCAAAGAATATTTTGAATGCTTGATGTAAAAGGGCTCTCTGGGACTTAAAAACTTCAGCTGCAATTTAACAGGAAACACTTTATGAAGTGATGCAAGTTCGGTATTTGAACATATATCTACATTTTAAAATTTAAGATAGCCAGAGAATTAGGTAGTACAATAAATGCTCATAAAAACACATAAAAGAAAATTTTAATACGCACTTACTTTAGTTTTGACTAGAGTAAACGTTATGCAGAAGTAAGTTGGTCTGATAGTACAGAACAAAGAGGAAAAATAAAAAATATAAAAAACAAGTGCTAGTTTTGATTTTTAGGAAAGGGTCGTGAACTTTCCATGAGTTTCTTTTCAAATATGGTATTTAAGGCATTAAAAAAACTAACTCATGGCCCTGGCTGGTTGGCTCAGCGGTAGAGCGTCGGCCTGGTGTGCGGGGGACCTGGGTTCGATTCCCGGCCAGGGCACATAGGAGAAGCGCCTATTTGCTTCTCCACCCCCACCTCCTCCTTCCTCTCTGTCTCTCTCTTCCCCTCCCGCAGCTAAGGCTCCATTGGAGCAAAGATGGCCCGGGCGCTGGGGATGGCTCCTTGGCCTCTGCCCCAGGCGCTAGAGTGGCTCTGGTCTCGGCAGAGTGACGCCCCGGAGGGGCAGAGCATCGCCCCCTGGTGGGTGTGCTGGGTGGATCCCGGTCGGGCGCATGCGGGAGTCTGACTGTCTCTCCCCGTTTCCAGCTTCAGGAAAAAAAAAACAAAAAACTAACTCATTATTACAACTTAAAAATCTACAACATAAGCTTTTAATTATTAGCAAAATGTTTATCAAATAGTTGAATACATTTACTTTTCTAAAACCCACTGTAGTACTTCCAACTTACCGAGTGTGTAATAAAAGATTTATTTCGCAAATTGACTTTTAACGTCCTTGATTCCCCAACTCTAGTTGGTGGAAACCGATACACATCTTCTGGGGCATAAACTCCACGGTGGGTCAAGTCAAGCTGTCTGCTTTGGAAACAGTTTCAAAGTCATCTATTTAAAATCATAGTAATTTCAACTATTTAGATATATTAAATAATGAAGTAATGCTTTAATTTGTTTTCCCCTACAACTCACTTAAGAAATAGTTTTGTAAGGGCCATTTCACTAAGTTGTCTAAAGATAAAACGCTGGCAGCAGGAGCCCTCTTAGAGAGTGCCGAGTTCGCCAGGATGGCAGCACCGCCTCTGCCCTCTCACTAACGCCGACTCTCCACTCACTGCAAACCCAGTTTTCAAGGCGGTCCTTTCACCTTAGTTGTTTCACTGCCTACGCACAGTGCAGTGCACTGATCACCTTCATTTTCTCCAGGAACGGACTAGCCTGCGAGCATGACACAGCTCTGCCTCTTGGTAACATGTGGCAGCAGGGACCACTTCCTCGCCTGGCTTCCAAACTCCACGCTGCTGACTTTCATTTCCCTGGCCACTTGTCAGTCTGTGCGGGCTCATCTCTACTCCCTCGACTCCAAGGCTCTGTCCCACGAGGCTCGCCCTGGACATCCTTACCTGCTCACACGACACACTCCTAGTAATCCCATCTCAGGATCCAGAGACCTCACATTTATGTGACTCCCAGATTTGTTTCTCAGCTCAGACTGAGCATCTGAGCACCATATGCAATCACCTCACAATTACCACCTACGGCTCCACAAATACAGAATAAGCTGGTGATCTTTCTCCTCAAACCTGATTCTCCATCTTATTTCCTGTCCAGGGGAACAGTACCTGGGAGTTGCCCTTGACCCCCTTCTTCCTCATGCCCCTGATCCAATTCATCACTGAGTCCCTCAAATTTCCTTCCTATAAATCTCAAGTATCCATTGCCCATCATCTTCCTTGACACATCTTGGCCCTGAACTGCCAAACACCCTCTGACTGGTTTCACCATAGGTACTCTTGCCTCCTTCTAACTGGTCCACTTCTAGCCAGAAGGACTTCTCTGTAATATGCGAACCCGATCATGGCATCAACAGTTTCCAGCAGTTTTCCAGACAACCGCTGAAGCACAAGGCCCTGAGTGGTCTGCACTCTGCCCCTCACCCTCTCTAGACTCACCTCACCTCACATCACCCTCTCTGCTCTGCTCTAGGCCCGTGGGCTGCTTTCGTTCCATAAGAGCCGACCATCCCCATCATCCTGGTCACGCACCTAGGTCCTTTCCACTCATTCTCAACTTAAAGGTCCCATTGTAGGGAGGTTCCTTCCACATATGGTTTTCCACATTTCCATTTATTTCCTTCCTGTCCTTTCCACAGGCTGGAATCAAGCTTGTTAGTGTGATTACTTGTGATGTGGCTCCTCCTCCACAAGGGGGAGTCAGTGGAGGCAAGGACACAGGCATTTTGCATATGTCTTACTGCCACTGCCCAGAATACAGTGAGCAGGAGATGAGCGGATGAGTACTGGGCATAGCGTGTGATGAGTACACATGCTCTTTAAATTTTAAAGCACTCTGATTTCTTACAAAGTGCATTATGTACTGCTAATAGAAATAAATGACATTTATATTGAATTCAGCAGATATTTAACATTCTTACAATCATCTTCCTCCAGAACTTAGACCTAAATATTAATTAATTAAAGATTATTAGAAATATTTCATTAGATAAAATACTTAAATATACTGCTCACAAAAATTAGGGGATATTTCAAAATGAATATAAAGCTATAAAATATCCCCGAATTTTTTGAGCAGTATATTATCATTAAAGTTGTATAAGTTGCTCGTATAAAATACACTTTCATAGATTAAAAAAAAACACCTTTTAAGAATGTAAAATGGCATACCACTTTATAAAAAGTACTCTGCAGTTTATTTAAAAGTTAAATGTATGCTTGTCATATGACCCAGCAATTCTACTCTTAGGTACTTATACCCACCCACTAAAAATAAAAAACTATGTTTAGCCCTGACCGGTTGGCTCAGTGGTAGAGCGTTGGCCTGGCGTGCAGGAGTCCTGGGTTCGATTCCTGGCCAGGGCACACAGGAGAAGCGCCCATCTGCTTCTCCACCCCCCCCCTTCTTTTCTGTCTCTCTCTTCCCCTCCCGCAGCCAAGGCTCCATTGGAGCAAAGTTGGCCCGGGTGCTGAGCATGGCTCCATGGCCTCTGTCTCAGGCGCTAGAATGGCTCTGGTTGCAACAGAGCATTGCCCCCTAGTGGGATTGGCTGATGGATCCTGGTCAGATGCATGCAGGAGTCTGTCTGCCTCCCTCTCACTCCAGAAAAATAATAAATAAAAAAGTATGTCCGCAAAAATACACACACAATAATGTTCATGGCACCTTCATTCATAATGGCTTCGAATTAGAAGCCACCCAAATATCAACAGGTAAATAAATTATAATAAGCTCACAGAATGAAAAACTAAACAATAAAAAAGAAAACTATAGATATACTCATCAACATGAATGAATCCCCAAAAATATGTTAAGTGAAAGAAGCCATATGGAAAGAGTATACATGCATATGAACAAAGCTACCCTATGGCAATAGACTAGAACAGAACAAACCCTGGGGTGAGGGCGAGGGCTGACTGCAAAGGGACACGGCAGAACGGGCTAGGGGGCAGACAAACAGCCTTTACCTTCACTGGAGTGGTAGTGACACACGTCAACATATAGGCAGGGTCAGTGAACACTTTACTGAATAAATTACATCTCAAGTACTGAAGAAAAGTTTTTAGGAATGATAAAAGCAACATACCTAGGTATGAGGGCAGAAGCTTCTTCTGATACAGCTTGTCTTTGAGGCTTAACTAAATTATCTATTTTAATAAGAGTATTTGTAGAAATGCATGAATTTTCAAGCTCTTTTTCTGCTTTGACACTCTGTATATATATATATATATATAAAAAATCACATGGTTGGAGAGAAGAAAAATAGTTTAGGAAAATACATTTACCTTTTTGAATTCTACTATTTCCTTCACAATTTTTTAAAAGAAGATGTATGATTTTTAAATTCTCTAAATCACAAACCCTACACTTTCCACTGTTCAGTTTCTTAAACACACACACACACACACACACACACACACACACACACACACTCTTATGTAATCAAGTCAAACACAGACTTCATAAAGCCAAACCCAGACCTCAAACATGCCAATCAATAAAGATAAATGAGAAAATTAAGCTAGGCTATACAGCAGAATTAATGAAATTAAAATACCAGGAAAATATTCTGCATTTTCAGGCCAGTTTTTCATGTCAGATTCACTTGGTGTTTTAACCCACACACACAATTTATTTAAATTTAGTGTAATACTCACTTGTCCACAGAGTTGAAATCTCAAGGTATGCTTCATATGAGGCTCTTTAAGGGGGTGACATTCAACATCCCAAAACTGGGCATAATCCCCTTTATCTCTGGGCAAAAATGTGATGGAGACCTACAAAACAACACACCCCAGAAAGAAGTTTGGACACCGAACCTTACACATATGTAGCTAGATTACCAATTCAAAATGGTGGTATGAACAATTAAAGGAAAAAATATTTTTGCATTGACTAGTTTAGCCACTAATTAAAAAATAATTTGGACAATCCTATTTTTATTGGGCTAGCTAATGCAAAAAATTCTACAGCTGTCAAATTTAAGATCTAAATGAGGACAGTCCACCTGCAGACACATAATCCAGTCCTTCAATGCAATTCTTTTTTTTTTTTTTTACAGAGAGAGAGACAGATAGATAGGGACAGACAGACAGGAATAGAGAGAGATGAGAAGCATCAATGATCAGTTTTTCCTTGCAACACCTTAGTTGTTCATTGATTGCTTTCTCATATGTGCCTTGACCGCGGGGCTACAGCAGACCGAGTAACCCCTCGCTCGAGCCAGCGACCTTGGGCTCAAGCTGGTGAACTTTGCTCAAGCCAGATGAGCCCGCACTCAAGCTGGCGACCTCAGAGTCTCAAACCTGGGTCTTCTGCATCCCAGTCTGACACTCTATCCACTGCGCCAATGCCTGGTCAGGCAGGAAGTTGTAATATTCAAAAACAGTATTTTATAAAGTTTACCAGTTGTTAAAAGCTTTCTTTATCCAAGAATTCAGTGTTAAAAATACTGACTACTAGTTAGGGTGACAATCAGAATTTGAGCCTGGATTTAACATGAAAACACTTAAAGTGACCTAATTTCCGTTACTATTGTGTAGCCAGCAAGTCGCAGAGATTGTAGGCAAAGGTAGAATACTGCTGAGGAGACGAGAGCATCAAGAGTAGAAGTTACACTGTTGTTTTTTTTTGTTTGTTTGTTTTTTCATTTTTCTGAAGCTGGAAACAGGGAGAGACAGTCAGACAGACTTCCACATGCGCCCGACCGGGATCCACCCGGCACGCCCACCAGGGGGCGATGCTCTGCCCACCAGGGGGCGATGCTCTGCCCATCCTGGGCGTCGCCATGTTGCGACCAGAGCCACTCTAGCGCCTGAGGCAGAGGCCAAGGAGCCATCACCAGCGCCCGGGTCATCTTTGCTCCAATGGAGCCTTGGCTGCGGGAGGGGAAGAGAGAGACAGAGAGGAAAGCGCGGCGGAGGGGTGGAGAAGCAAATGGGCGCTTCTCCTGTGTGCCCTGGCCGGGAATCGAACCCGGGTCCTCCGCACGCTAGGCCGACGCTCTACGGAGTTACACTGTTAAAGATGACAGGGACACTGAGAACAGGAAAGAAACCAACCATGTCCTAGATGATGAAAATACACATTTTACCAGGGACTATCTGGTCAGTACCATGTTATTAGTCAAATTTTACTTAAGACTTCCTTCCAACAACAAAAATTAAAAAGGAAAGAAAACCTAGTATTACTTCACATTACACTGAAGGAACATAATGGAAACTGTAACATTCATCAGCTCATTTAATCCCATATCAAACTGACCAATGTTTCAAAAAATTGTGTAATCCTTTAGTCTAAGAATTAGGTTGTAACTAACTTTCCCCTACTATTAGTATTATTTTCCGTGACAGAAAGACGAGGACAGACAGACAGCAAGGGAGAGAGATGATTAACTCATAGTTTTGTCACTTTTGTTGTTCACTGACTGCTTCTCATACGTGCCTTGACTGGGGGACTGAAGCTAGTCAGTGACTCATTGCTCAAGCCAGTGACCTTGGGTTCAGGCCAGTGACCTTCAGCTTCAAGCCAGTGACCCTTGGGCTCAAGCCAGCAACCTTGGGATCATGTTAATGATCCCACGGCTCAAGCTGGCAACCCTGCACTCAAGCTCGTGAGCCTGTACTCAAGCTGGATGAGTCCACACTCAAGCTGGTGACTTTGGGTGTTTGAACTGCCCCACCACCAGTCAGGCTAAAACACTATTATTTATATGTATCAGTAATTGAGCTATTTGGTAATACTTCTCAAAATGGTTCCAGAAAGGTGTGCCTTGCTCCCCCCACCCCACCTTAAATGAAGAAATCAGACCTAGAATTCACTTGACAAATGTGATTTGACAATATACAAGGGTTTGGGCCAGTGAAGAAAACAAAAATCATGGAGGTTACACTTCTATGATAAGTACTGTGTGAAAAGAAATTCCTGGGAGACAATTTAGTCTTGCACCCTCATTTTTCTTTACTTACAGCTTTGCTGATATATAATTCATATACTCTACAGTTTACCCATCTCAACTACTTTGTTAGTGTATCTCTAGAACTATGCGACCATGACCACAAAATTACGGTATTTCCCCATGTAGAAGACACACCATTCCCAGAAAATTTGGGGTCTAAAAACTGAGTGTACCTTATACAGTGGTTGTAGATTTTTTTTTACTTGCATTTCCTGGTTTTTCACGCTTGATGAGGATTTGTATGAATTTTATGATGAATAAAACTTGAATTCAATAACTTTATGTAATACTTTTTTTTCTCCAAATTTTGGGCCCCCAAATTAAGGTGTCTCTTATACATGAGAGCGTCTTATACATAGGGAAATGTGGTACTGTCTGGATAAGAGCTGTTGAAGCATGCTCTAAGTCCTAGCAGCCTGCAGCCACTGAAGTGCTCATATCACAGCGTACATCAGTCACAGCACTAAGTATGGTGCTTTGGTTTGTTGTTTATAGAGAGCAAGACATTCTGCTGCAGGAAGCAACCCACTGCCTGTGCTGAGCCTCTTCTCCTGGGAGCCTGGCTGTGAACAGCACTGGTCTAGGCAAGGCAAACTACTCTCTGGCTATAAAAACAATGTCAAAACTCACCTTTTGGATTCCATGGCTTTCCATTATTCCAGAAATAGGAGAACATCTGAATGCTGCATAGGTAGCTCTAAAAACATCTCCACTTTCATCAACTCCCTGCAAAATAATCATTTAAACAATCAAATGAAAAAATGTAAAAGTTAATGGAACAATTCTGAGTGACACCCTTAACCTGTGTGGTTATCGAGGACACACAAACCCATCTTGTTGTGGACAAGGAGAACTCAACGACACTGTCGTCAGAGGAGGGTGCTGTCAGACTCGCCCCCACACCACCTCACACAACTGTCCTCCCTATGTCAGCAGCCAGTCCTCCCTGCCTACCGTGATCTTTAGAATGCTGTTCATGTTTAAGGACTTCCTTTTCTAAAGCAGATTCTGAAGAACCTGCTGAATGTGCATTTAATACCCTATGCAATCCCAGTTTATTTCTCTTCAGTAGGTACAGCATTATCTTTTGCACACATTTTGTCAATATTATGGTGCACAACTGTTACCCTCACACAAAATATACTGCTCACAAAAATTAGAGGATATTTCAAAATGAATATGAAGCTATAAAAAAATCCCTTAATTTCTGTGAGCCGTATACATGCCAAAAAGGCCATGGTGTTCTAAACAACACACATGACAACACATTCAATTCAGGCAGTGCCCTCCTGCAGTGTACAGTATGCCAACACTCAACAGCAAAGAGCATTCAGTTCTCTCTCCTGCACTAGCTCCCACTGGTGGAATGCATGCGACAGTACTCAGAAAATGGGTGAGAAAAATGTGCCTGTATGTGCACACACATACAATGCTCTATTCTATCACAGCCTTTTTATATATTTTTCAAAGTAAAGTTATTTCAGATAAAAATCAGGGCTGTAGGAGACAGCATTAAATGGAGCAAGAACATATTTTTAGAGTGATTCTCTAATTTGACTCTCAAAACCACTGTGAAAAAGACTGGGCAGGTATTAGCCCAACCTTTAGAGAAAATCAAATAAATGAATTAGTGGAACAAAAATCCAATAATCTCGACCTATATTCATAATTCAATTTTTAAAACACCCTACCTAGAGTTTAAACGTGGAAATAAATATACTCGCAGCAATTATTACTGACCTTGACATAAGGTGGAGCCAAGGATGACAGATACCATTTCACTTCTGTGTTACCGTGATTCTCAAGCTCCAAATAATTTCCTATAAGGAACACATGTATAACAACTCAGACTCTTGGAGAGCTAAGTAAACAAGCAGATTACTGTGATAATCACTGTGGTTACCTCATCATAGAGAAGAAATGCCATCACTAGATCCCTAGAGGAGTCTAATAGGAACAACAGGATTTTCTAACAAAATCACATCTGACAGGATCCTATTTTGGATTTAATCAAAGTGCAAAGCAAAGCTATCAAAAGGCTTAATTTTAAGCAAGGGAACAGTAAGGTGACTTATATTTTTAGGAAATGACTGGCTGCTGTGGAGAAGAGACTGCCAGGGGGCCCGAGGGAAAGGAGCCCGGTGAGAGGTCCCGGCAGTTCGGCTGAGGGATGGCACGGGAGGTGCCTGCATCAGGCTTGACCCGTGGCAACGGTAGGAAAAGCGGGGGGTCAGATGTGGGATTTATTTTGAAGACAGACTGCAAAGGACTAGCTAGTGGACTGGACAGAGAGGCAGGGAGGGGAAAGAGAGCAACTTCCAGGAATTGGGCTCAACCAAACGGGCAGACAGTGGTGCCGCTTACTGACTGATATAGGTGAGGCTGAAGCAGCAGAAGGTTTTGTGGGTAAAATAAGAGTTGTTTCTGTCAGATGCTCATGCAGAAGCTGAGCAGATGCTTGCTGTGCACATCTGGGGCCTCGGGAGAGCAGAGAGAAGAAAAGGAACACAGGCATGTCCAGGAAGAAGAGTCAGCAGCAGAACCTGAGAAGGGGTGTGGGAAGCAAAGGAAAACCAAGAGGGCTTCCAAGGAAGAGTGGGTGACAATGTTGAGAGATCAAATTAATAGACACCTAAGAGACCCGGATTTGGCGATGTGCTGCTTTTCAGTGACCTGGATAGCGGCGGGTTCAGAGCACGTTGGTGGTAGCAACTAACGGGTCTGAGGAAGGTGAGGCGGGAGCATAATTATTTCAATAGGAAGGAGTGTTGAGGAAGCCACGCTGCAGCAAGGCTGAGGAAGGCACTGCTTCCACAGGAGGAAGTAGAGTGCACTGTGTGCTGACGGAAATGTGTCAGCAAAGAGGGAAAGACTGCTGACACAGGAGAGAGAGTGCCGGAGGAAGTCCCTGAAAGGGCGGGAAGAGATGGGCCTAGGTTCCAAGCAAAAGAGTTCATCTGTGACGGAGCCAGAAGCCTTTCCTTTAGCCTGATGGCTTCTGTATTTTCAGTGACGTGTGAGGCAAAGTAAAGAGTTGGAAAGTGTGAGAGCAGGAGTGGGGAGGATGGGGAGTAGGAGCTTTAAGAAAGGAACTGCTAAAAACTCTTAGAGCTGGGTAAAGGACACATACTAAAAAGAGCTGGGAGAGATCCTAGTGTTGTTGATCTGAGAGCTGAGCTCAGTCAGTCAGTCAGAATGGTTTTCTTCAGGAATGTTCTGCTGCTTAGGAAGAGACATGGGGTAGGTAGACAGCTGGTTTTCACGAGGGCTGGGATATTGCCAGACAGAAATGTAGAGGGTAGAGGACACTAGGCAGTTAAGAATGCAAAGCAGCAATTACAATGACAGAACACAGAGTTCAAGAAGGGTTAGCAGAGAAGTGGGATGTGAATGCGGGGAGTGGGGAAGGCAGTCTGGTCAGCAGCCCAGAGGTCTGAACGAGGTCAGAGAACTGCTGTTGCCTCCTACAGGAAGTGATCTGGAAAGACAGAAACGTGACGGTCAGGAAGGGACAGGCTTGAGACTGAGAGTGAAAATACGGTATAGCTCTTGGTCACGACAAAATCCAAGAGGGGACCTTAAGAGTAGGAAACTGAGCTTGTGTGGAAGACAAAACCAGTGAAAGAGGCCAGGAGACAGAGGGCCAAGTGACAGATGGTCTCAAATTCCTTCTAATAGGTCTCACATACAATCCTAGTCCTTCAGACTGAGCCCAGAGAGGAGACACACACACACACTCTCTCTCTCTCTCTCTCTCTCTGTCTCTCTCTCGCTCGCAAAGACACAACAAAAAGTGACGAAGATGCCAGGCTCTACCAATTTCCTTTCTTCTTTAGCTATTAACCAACTGATTAGAATTCGATCCAAAGATCTAGTGAGAGTAGGGGAAGGATGGTTCTGAGCCAACAAAATGTAAGACTCCTGGAATACATAGCTTTGTTAAACACCTAGATTTAAATTTACAATTTTTAAGTTTCTCCAAATCCATCTCATCATTGAAATAACTGCCAATAACTACTTGATTCTGGCCTAAAATAAGGAGGTAATATTTGTACTTATCACTAACATATAATTAACCCGGAAAAAAGAGTATTACACTCAATATATCAGTAGGCATTTGAATTGAATAATCCTTAGAGACAGTACCTGAAGTTTCACCAGGTTCTGTTGGAGGAAAAGAAACAGTCTTAGTTCTTATCTCAACTTTTGTGGAAGGTGGTCTTTTCATTGGTTTTACCAGATAACTAGTTAAAGGCTCAGTAACTGAAGAAAACATTTCAAATTGGCTGGAAGCCAAACGAGTGAGAAGTCCTTTTTGAGTCAAGTCTTCTCGAATTTGAACACGCACAATTTTCTGAAAGGAGCCAAATACAGGGACAAGACACAAATGTAGCTACAATTTTTAAAGAATTCCTATTATTAAGTCATGATAGCAAAAAGAAATACAATACAAAACACTGATGAATTTAGAAATTAAAGCTTATTCAGATTTCAAAGCAAATCTTTGACTTTATCCCTTGTCTCAAACTCCCTTTTTTCAAAGCAGATTTTGCAAATCAATGGCTTCTCGGTCCCCCTCCATTTCTGCCCCCATCCAGGAGAGTCATGCAGATCACTAATAGAAAATCTCCACCCTAAATGCTGTATTTAAATAAGTCTAGTTAGACTATAAGACAAGACACCCTCCTCTGATTTCTGAAAGGATTACATTTCAGATACAATACAAATTATAGTAAGAGAAATGCTTCTCCAAAAAAAATTTAAAAAGTACCTTTTGTCCATCGTCACAGTGTATATAGATTAAACCACTCCATGGGAACATTGAGGGTTTTGTGGATGAGGAGGAATTCGGACTCACAAGAATTTGTAGCTTACTCCTTAAAAAAAGAATTTAATAATGAAAACCAAGAATGTCCTATACTTTAATAGCAATAACCACAGCAGTTATAAATACTGTCCTATCAATAACCAATCATTTCCTTATTGCTCAGAAAGAGTAGATAATGGAGATGAGCTCCCATACACACTGGAGTTTGCATCAACCCCAACTCAGAGGCTAATAAGTAACTAAGTAGCAAGAACCCATGAACCCAAGAGCAATCTCCTATGGAAATAGTCCATACCATAGAAATACCATTTGAAAAGCAATTCCAAATTAAAATTTCTAAAGCAGAAGACCAATACAAAAAAGCTCTGATTTACTTGGTAATGAAGAATAATACTGGTCCTGGCCAGCTGGCTCAGCGGTAGAGCATCGGCCCAGTGTGTAGAGGTCCCGGGTTGAATTCCTGGTCAGGGCACACATGAGAAGCGACCAGCGACCATCTGCTTCTCTATCCCTCACCCTCCCCTTCTCTCTTTCTCTCTCTCTCTATCCCTTCCACAGCCATGGCTCAAATGGTTTGACCAAGTCAGCACCAGACACCGAGGATGACTCCATGGCCTCGCCTCAGATGCTGAAATAGCTCAGTTGTCGAGTAACGGAGGAACTGCACCAGCTGGGCAGAGCATCGCCCTGTAAGGGCCTTGCTGGGTGGACTCTGGCCAAGGCGTATGCAGGAGTCTGTCTCTCTGCCTCCTTGCCTCTCAATTAAAAAAAAAAAAAGGAATGATACTGAAACAGTACAAAGAAGCATGACAGATGTGGAGAATACTGAAAGAAAAGGAAGATGAAAAATGAATGAAGACTGCTTCTTTTTTTTCAGTTGCTAAAATTTTCTGTGTTCATTGTTCTCTTCAAGAGCAATAGCATGTCAAAGAAGACTTAAATATGATGATATAGTCAGATTTGTGACTTATAAACAATCCTCTGTTACAAAAACTCTTTCAGTACACACGTCAAAAATGACAGAGAAAGCTTGGCCTGTGGTGGCAAACTGGACAGAGCATTGACCTGGAACACTGAAGTCGCCAGTTGGAAACACTGGGCTTGCCTGGTCAAGGCAGATACAACAAGCAAGCAATGAACTAAAGTGAAGCAACTATAAGCTGATACTTCTCACTAGTTCTTTTCCCCCCAACCCTCTATGCAGAATCAATAAGTAAAATCTTTGGGGGGAAAAATGGCAGAGAAAAAAATATTATTTTCTATTGCTAATAGCTAAACACATGGGACAATGGAAAAAGTTGTTTATAAACAACCTGTCCTGGCCTGGGCTGGTAGATCAGTTGACACAGGGTCGCCCTGGCATATAAACATCCCAGGTTCAATCCTGATCATGGCACACAGGAGAAGTGACCATATGCTTCCCCCCCTCACCCATTTCCTCTTCTTCCCCTCTTCCTCTCCCGGAGCCAGTGGCTTGATTGATTCAAGTGTGGCCCTGAGTGCTGAGGATAACTCCGTTGAAGAACATCAGCCTCAGGCAGTTGAAATAGCCTGATACTTGACCATTGGCCCAAGATGGGGCTGCCAGGTGGATCCTGGTTGGAGCACATGAGTGAGTCTGCCTCACTACCTATCCAGATCTTACCTAAAAATAAAAACCCCACAATAATCAAAACAGCATGGCATTGGCAGAATAAAAGTGACATACAGATCAATGGAACAGAATCGAAAGCCCAGAAATAAAGCCACATATATATGGACAAATAATCTTAGAAAAAGGAGCCAAAAACACACAATGGAGAAAAGAAAGCCTCTTCAATAAATGATGCTGGGAAAATTGGAAAGCTACACGCAAAAGAATGAAACTTGACTACACTTTGGCCCCCTGTACAAAAATTACTTCAAAATGAATCAGACCTAAATATAAGATCTGAAACAATAAATTACATAAAAGTAAACATAAGTACTAAACTCATGGACCTTGGCCACAGAGAACAATTTATGAATTTGACCCCAAAGACAAGGGAAGTAAAGGCAAAAATAAATGAATGGGACTATATCAAACTAAAAAGTTTCTGCACAGCAAAAGAAACTGACAAGAAAACAAATAGGCAGTCAACTAAATGAGAGATGATATTTGTAAACAACAGCTCTGATAAGGGGTTAATATCCAAAATAAATAAAGAACTCACAGAGCTCAGCAATAAACAAGTAAACAAACCAATTAAAATATGGGGAGAGGACCTGAATAGATACTTCTCCCAAGAAGACATACAAATGGCCAACAAATATGATATATGAAAGGATGTATATCTTCACTAGCTATTAGAGAAATGCAAATCAAAACTACAATGAGATACCACCTTACCCTCTGTTAGATTGGCTGTTATCAACAAGACAGATAATAACAAGTGTTGAAGATATTGTGGAGACAAAGAAACTTTCATTCACTGCTGGTGGGAATGTAAATTAATACAACTATTATGGAAGAAAGCATGGTGGTTCCTCAAAAAAGAATAGCCTGACCAGGGGGTGGCTCCGTGGATACAGTGTTGGGCTGGGATGTGGAGGACTCAGGTTTGAAACCCGGAGGTCATCACTGGCTTGAGCGAGGGTTCATCTGGCTTGAGTGCAGGGTTGCTGGCTTGATCATAGTCAGTGATCATGCCCAAAGGTTGCTGGCTTGAAGCCCAAGATCACAAGATTGAGCAAGGGGTCACTTGCTCTGCTGGAGTCCCCTGGTCAAAGCACGCATGTGAAAGCAATCAATGAACAACTAAAGTGCTGCAACAAAGAATTGATGCTTCTCATCTCTCTTCCTTCCTGCTGGTCTGTCCCTCTCTCTGTCTCTGTCTCTCTTGCTTAAAGGAAAAAAAAAATGAAGTGGTTACCAGGGAGAGGGGGATGTGAAGGTGAGGGGGGGAAGGTATAAAGAGGGACAAATATACAGGGATGGAAAATGACTTGACTTCGCATGATGGGTATACAACATAACCAACAGTTCCAATAATATAGAAACCTTTACCTGAGACCAGTGTTACTGTTATTGACCAATGTCACCCTGTTAAATTTAATTTTCTAAATAAAAAAAAACAAAAACAAAAAAAACACCTGTCCTATCATTTCCCTATATTTTCTTTTTTTTGAGGTGGGGTTGAAAAAGATAGAGAGAGAGAAAGGGACAGATAGGGACAAACAGGAAGAGAGAGAGATGAGAAGCATCAATTCTTCATTGCAGCTCCTTAGTTGTTCACGGACTGCTTTCTCATATGTGCCTTGATGGGGGTGGAGGGGGTGGCGCTACAGCAGAGCAAGTGAACCTTTGCTCAAGCCAATGACCTTGGGCTCAAGCCAGCAACCTTGGGCTTCAAACGAGTGACCTTCAGGCTCAAGCCAGTGACCATGGGGTCATGTCTATGATCCCACGCTCAAGCTGGCAACCCCTCGCTCAAGCTGATGAGCCCTCACTCAAGCAGGTGACTCTGGGGTTTCGAATCTAGATTCTCTGTGTCCCAGTCTGAAGTTATCCACTGCGCCACTGCCTGGTCAGGTTTTTTCCCTACATTTTCAACCATTAATTAGTAAATGTTAAATTGACTGCTTTGGTCCTAGCAATGTTTCTCTGGAATGCCTCTAACCATACTTTACACCTCAGGTCTTACTCAATTAACTCCTAAAATGCATACTACATCATTTTGCAAAAGTAAATAAACTTCATGCTGTTCTTCTGCAAAGCTGCTATTCCTAAATATGCGGTGACTTCCAAGTGTGAATGTGCTGTGAGGAAGCCGCAGAGCTGTGGCCTTACTTCCATCAACAGTAAAGCTGCACACAGAGGGCCGCTGCGTATCATTAGGCCCACAAAGACTTCCTTCCAACTTAGAATATTCTTTGCAGAAAATGGCAAAATAGGTTTATAATTCTGACATATTAAGTTAGGAAGCTTTGTCTATAAAATGCACATTAAATAAGAACAGCAGAGTAAGTGAGCAAAATCCAAGGTAATAAAAGGCAGAACCATTTGGGTGTTGGTGACCATCACCCTTCATCATAGGCCTCCTAGTATCCCTTGCTTTGTAATTCTGTAGTCAGAGCAATATGTCAGAAAACATTCTGGTGTCTTTTACTCCAGGGACTCTTTCCCATCTCACATGCCTTTCTTGACCGTGTTAGGTTATATACCACATTTGGCTACGGTCATGGCTTTACTCCACTAAGCAGTGTGAGTCCTGAACTCAATATAAGTTCCACAGAACCACACATGGTGCACTGTACAGAGTCGGCATGTGGCAAAGTTCTACTGAATAAATTATATTATCTGATCCTTAAAAAGTTACCATGCCAGTATCTGAAAAACATACTTAGAAGACAGAGAAGGCATACTTACTTTGGCTGGATAAATCCATGTTGTGGTGTTACTGTAAGGCAATGTGCTGGCCAGTACAGCTCAAATTTCAGTATCCTAAGAGAATTATTTAAAATCTGGAAGCGTCTAGTTTTTGCCAAATCACCTATTATATCAAAAAAATAAATGTTGTTAACATTTAACATTAGTGAAAAAGACATAAATTGTAAAAATAAATTTTAAATAACTACACTACTAAAACAGTTTATTTTGCTTTCTCAATTGCCCAGTTACAGGAATTTCAAATCCCTGTTAAAGCAAAACCATCTATCTGTTTACTCTTAGAAACTACAGAGATACTGAACAAAGGTAGAGAGAAAAAAATCTAGATTGTTACCACCTGGTCTTATCTTGGGTACATAGAAAAATACCACTGTTATTCTTACCCTGAACCAACTATGTCAATGTTAAGGGTAAAAAAAAGGCCAAGTGCCACCTGACAGAGCATCGGCCTGGGATTCTGAGGACCCCGGTTCAAAACCCCGAGGTCGCCAGCTTGAGTGCAGGTTCACCAGCTTGAATGCAGTGTCACTGGCTTAAGAGTAGGATCATAGACATGACCCCATGGTCGCTGGCTTGAGCAAGGGGTCACTCCTCTGCTGGACCTGCCCCCACCATCAAGGCACATATGAGAAAGCAATCAGTTAACTAAGGTGCTACAACAAAAAATTGATGCTTCTTGTCTCTCTCCCTTCCAGTCTGTCTGTCTCCACCCCTGCTGAAAAAGCAAAACTAAACAAAACAAACAAACAAAAGGCCAAGTGCTGGCCCTGGCTGGTTGACTTGGGTAGAATGTCGGTCCAGTGTATGGATGTCCTGAACTTGATTCCTGGTCAGAGTACAAAGTAAGAGATACCATCTGTTTCTTCCCTCCTCCCTCTCCCTCTCCCTCTTCTTTCTCTCGTCCCCTCTGCAGCCAGTGGCTCGATGGGTTCCAGCATTGCCCCGGGTGCTGAGGATAGCTCAGTTGGTCTGAGAGTCAGCCTCAGGAGCTAAAAACAGCTTGATTGATGCAAGCATCAGCCCCAGATGGGGTTGCTGAATGAATCCTGGTTGGGGTGCATGTAGGAGTCTATCTCCCCTCCTCTCACTTGGGGGGAGGGGAGGAGGCCAAGTGCCACATGTGTTCTTTGGGGCAGAGGATGTGGCGGAAGGAACAGATCATAGGTCATAGGTGGCTTTGCCGTACAGGGAACTGGGAAGTGGGAACTTGGACTGAGGGTCATGGCCCTGTGTTAGAATGATGCTGAGGTCGAGTCTTAGTAGATGAGAGGAGGACCTTTGCAAGTCATTGGTCATGTGCATAAAGTTCACATATATATTCCAGATGAGCCATAGGTACAAACAAGTGCAGACCTGGGTCTCAAGAGTTCATTTCGGTTGGGTTGTTGCTGACATACTCACAAGTAGAAGGGGCTACCAAAATCAAGTGTTCAGGTTGGACAGTCCACAATTCTTCAGAGGATGACTCATCCTGAGGTGGGTGAACAACTTGTGAAAGTGGAAAACTCTGAGGATCTTTAACTGGTAAAACATCCAAAGAAACATTGCAACCATGTTTTCCAAGACTGTCAGATTCACTACAGAAAGAAAGGAAAAAAAAAAACAAATTAAAAGTGATAGAAAGCCAGATTGTTGCAAATTAAAAGTGACGGAAAGCCAGATTATCTTTATATTCTTCATAAATTTAAAAACGTTTAGATGAAAGTTCAATGCATACTGTGCATTTTTCAGCGAATAAAAATCCTTCATTGTCTATTCTTAATGTATAAAAAATACCGTGTAAGTCAAATACTATTATACAAATTTTTACTTAGAATACTCAATGATTTAAATTCTTCCTGCCTTGACTTTTGCAGGCCATATGAAGTCTCTTATAAGGGTTTACTGGAAAATTATCCAGTATTAAGAATTTAAAAACAAAACAAAACTCTTAATGTATTTATAACTGGTTTCATGATGCACACACACACACACACACACACACACTATCCTGAGGAAAATACCAAAGTAAAAAAATGCTAATAAAGTTTAGAAAGCTTTTAATTAAATGTTGAAATAGCATTTTCAAATAAGCTTTAGATTACAAAAAACTGTAATTCAAATAATTTTATATAACCACAAAAGCACATGACTTAATTGAAGTTCAACTGTGCAAAATCTGAATTCTCCTATCCTATAGTAAAACATCTTTAGGTCCACACAGCAGACGGAAATCCCTTTCTTTACCTTTATCCATTGTCCACCCACCCCCACTCCTTTTCAAAGCAGACCTCTATTGACTCAGGGGCATAATGAAGGCACCTGCCAAAAGTCAGAAATAATTTTAAAAAATTAAAAAGTTTATTCTTGGCTTTTTAGCTTCCAAAGAACCAGTTCCTCACAATAAGTGATTTTCAATATAATGTTTAATTATGTAACTATCTTTAATTCTTTCTTTGATTGAATATCTTAGAAGAAAATTAACATTATAATGATGGGGTAAACAAAGCAAGCTGACAGGAGCTAGAGGTACTGGGGTAACGGAGGTGGGTGGGTGTGAGTCAGCAGTGAGCTTAGCTGGTGGCGCTGGGATTTGCAGGGAACTTTCAGGCAGTATGAGTTGGCAACACTGAGATCAAGGAGACAGTTCATGTAATGAGCAGACTGGTTGAAAACAAAAGGATTGAGTAAAATGTAAACATAGTGTGGACAATATGACCAGGATTCTCAGTATTAGAGAAAAAAGGTAGAATTAGGGAAAGGAAAACAGGAAAACACTGTGTTATGTTATATTAGACTTGGAAGTATCAGTGTAAACTCACAGTTCCAACATATTTATAGACAGATAAGGATGCATGTGGATTTATATGTAAATGTATTATTTCCTATGTTTGTCCACTGAGAGAGCCCAGAAGTAATGACATCTCAAAATCAACAGCATACCTATTACCCATATCCTGGTTTCAATATCGTTCTCTACTTAAAGAAAGCAGGACTTTTAAGAGAAGTCCCAGCTAGTCTAGGGCCTGGACAGCGAAAACATAACATGAGCCTAAAATATCCTGTTGTGCCACCGAATAAGAAGGTGCTCAAAGAATGATGTGGGCATATCAAAAAAATCAAGGAGCCTGACCTGTGGTGGCGCAGTGAGTGGATAAAGCGTCAACCTGGAAATACTGAGGTTGCCAGTTCAAAACCCTGGGCTTGCCTGGTCAAGGCACATATGGGAGTTGATGCTTCCTGCTCCTCCCCCCCCCCTATAATAAATAAATAAATCTTAAAAAAAAAATTTAAAAAAAATCAAGGAGCCAAATTAAGGACCACATAATAACAGTAAAGGATTAATACTGAACCCATGAGTTCATCTCAAGTGAATAAATAAGTAAAAGAGGAAAAGTATATCTCTTCGTCATACTGGAAAGATAACTAATAAATGTAGGAAAATGAAATTGGAAAATCACCATTTGGTGTCCCTGGCCAGTTGGCTCAGTGGTAGAGCACCGGCCTGGCATGCAGGAGTCCCAGGTTCAATTCCCGGCCAGGGCACACAGGAGAAGTGCCATCTGCTTCTCCACCCCTCCCCGTCTCCTTCCTCTCTGTCTCTCTCTTCCCCTCCTGCAGCCGAGGCTCCATTGGAGCAAAGTTAGCCTGGGCACTGAGGATGGCTCCGTGGCCTCTGCCTCAGGCGCTAGAGTGGCTCTGGATACAACAGAGCATCGCCCCCTGGTGGGCATGCCGGGTGGATCCCAGTCGGGCGCATGCAGGAGTCTGACTGCCTTCCTGTTTCCGGCTTCAGAGAAAAAAAAAAAAAAAAACACAAAGAGGAAGGGGAAAGAGACAGCTTCTGTTTATTTATTTAATTATTAAGGACATTATTGGGGAACTGGAAAAATTTGAATGGAATCTGTGGACTAGATGGTAGTACTGACTGTTTGAATATTACTGTCCTAATTTTGATGGATTTACCATGGCTATGTAAGAGAGCTGTTGTGTTTCGAAGAAACTTAGGGCTAGCTGGTCATCATGCCTACAACTTACCCTTAAATGGTTCAGAAAAAATGTTATGTATACATAAAGAATAAGGTAAATGTGGTAAAATGTTAACAACTGAGGAATCTCAATGCAGGTAGTATATGGGAGTTCTCCGAACAGTTTTTTGTTTTTGTATTTTTCTGAAGCTGGAAATGGGGAGAGACAGACAGACTCCCGCATGCGCCCGACCGGGATCCACCCAGCACGCCCACCAGGGGCAACACTCTGCCCACCAGGGGGCGATGCTCTGCCCCTCCGGGGAGTTGCTCTGTCGCGACCAGAGCCACTCTAGCGCCTGGGGCAGAGGCCAAGGAGCCATCCCCAGCGCCCGGGGCCATCTTTGCTCCAATAGAGCCTCGGCTGCGGGGAGGGGAAGAGAGAGACAGAGAGGAAGAAGAGGGGGAGGGGTGGAGAAGCAGATGGGCGCTTTTCCTGTGTGCCCTGGCCGGGAATTGAACCCGGGACTTCTGCACGCCAGGCCGACGCTCTACCACTGAGCCAACCGGCCAGGGCCCTCTGAACAATTTTTTAACTTTTCCATAAATTTGGAATTATTTCAACTAAAACCAAAATAATAATAATAATAATAAAGTACAGAAGAAAGACCAAGTAATGAATCAAGTAATCTTGAAAACTGTTGACAGATGTTTTCTTTGTTTTACCTTTTAGATTCTAAGTTAGCATTGGAAGAAGACTGAAGAAATTTTCTGCTAGAAATGGAATCTCTGAATTCCCCAATTACTGAAAGTATAATTTTCTGCATGTTTCCATAAAAGAGTTGAACATCTTTAGGCTGTTGGGGAAGATCATACACTGAAACAGAAATAATGTTTGAAATACATGAATCCACATAATCACATCACAAAATACCAGATAAGTTTATATATATTTTCCAGCCACAAAATATTATTGCTAGATTGGGAGTAGGTAACATTTTGATTTTTAGTACTGCTGACAAGCATCAAATCATAGGCAATTCAGTATCAATCATGCTCCAGCCTTGGATTTGAACCACAACCTTGCTAATCATTAGCTCTGTAACCTTTGGCAACTTAACCTTTCTAAGCTTTAATCTCAAGTATAATATGGAATCACAATCTATCTCAGGGGTTGTTGTAAACATTAAAATATGAACATTTTTAAAGTTATACGTGACACAAACATTTATATAAAGCTTGCTGTGGGCTAGGCACTGTTCTATTTCCTTTTCATGTGTATTAACCTAGTTGTTTCCACAACTCATGGAGATAGGTATTATCTCCACATCAAAGATGAGGAATCTGAAGCACAGAAGTTAAGAGTACCCAATTAAATAAGTGACAGTCTCGCAGAAGTTTAAGCAAATCAAGTAACTAGCAATATTGATATAATATTGTAGATTAATAAAATAGTGCTAGAGTTGAACATCTCCTAGATTAGTCCACCAGAATTTATAAATACAATAAATTTTATAGAACATATCTGTATTCTATATATAAATTAGGTGTTCATTATATTTTTAAAACATGGAAATTAAAAAAAACACAGGAAGTGTAAACCGAAATTTGTAATAACTAAGACAGCTGATTATGAAAGTTGAAATCTACTGTGAAAATGTTTGCCACTAATTACATATTTTACAGAAGTGAGATTATAAATTCTTATAATAGTAATATACTCAAACAAATGTTATTGAAAATAATCATTTACAAAGTAAAACTGCAGCTGTCATAGGTAATGTTTCCTCTCTTCATCTGGATGATAAATATATATACCATCTTGAGCAATCCAATATTCCTTGAGGTAGAATCTGGTGTTCCAAAGACCCCCCCGAAGTCCCAACTCAACCCCGTCTTAGATGGATGATCTTGGCATGTTATTTATCATTTGGCTGGATTTATAAACATGACCTTCAATTTAACACATTTATTGAAATTTTGTACATGAGGCTCCCTTTCCCAGGAACATCCTTCCCCATTTGTTTCTTCAAGATTCCTCAAAAGTATCCCTGGCAGGTTAGCTCAGTGGTAGAGCGTCGACCTGGCATGCAGGAGTCCCGGGTTCAATTCCCAGCCAGGGCACACAGAAGAAGCGCCCATCTGCTTCCCCACCCCTCCCCCTCTCCTTCCTCTCTGTCTCTCTCTTCCCCTCCCGCAGCCGAGGCTCCACTGGAGCAAAGTTGGCCTGGGCGCTGAGGATGGCTCTATGGCCTCTGCCTCAGGTGCTAGAATGGCCCTGGTTGCAACAGAGTAATGCCCAGATGGGCAGAGCATCGCCCCCTGGTGGGCATGCTGGGTGGATCCTGGTCGGGCACATGCGGGAGTCTGTCTGACTGCCTCCCCGTTTCCAACTTCAGAAAAATACAAAAAAAAAAAAAAAAAAAAAAAAAAAGATTCCTCAAAAGTCACCCCATTCTACATGGGGTAACCTTCTTCTGTGCTCTCCCAGATTCCTAAACACAACTCTGCCACAGCACTTTTCATACTGTACCTTAATCATCTGTCCCCCTAAGCCTGTAAGCCTCTAAAGAGCAAGCACTCCATCTTTTACTTCTATAGACTGCACCCTATACTCTCCATAGATGTCCAGTCAACCAATGAATGAAATGTTGCTGAATCATGAAACTATGCCAAGCTCTGAACCACTACAAACTCAGGATATCTACTTTCAATCAGTCTTCACTGTTGTTACAATATGTAACTAAATGTTTGTGTGCCAAATAAATAGTACAGTTCAGTTTAACTCTTTCAGTGGGATCTTCCTTAGAAGGAAGAAATAAGGAAAGGTGAAGCTCAGGGGAGCTGAAGTTGCAGAGATGGGTCTTGAATTGAGTTTCAACTCCAAATCCAAGGTTCTTTCCATACTCTACTCCCTTAGACACTGTTCACAAGACCCACTTCAAATATTTTCATTAATTTTAACTAACCCTTGTTACTGCATTTCCTCTGAGCAGACGTTTTAGACTCCTAATTACTGAAAAGATTACAGACTACTCTAGATTAGCTCTACACAGATATAACTATCCTTCTTCCTTTATCGTATTTCAGAAGCTATATATAGTTCATCATTGAAAAAATAAAGACAAAAATAGGGCAGGGAGCACTATCAACTGAAATTCTTCCAACAACATAATCACTGTTAATATTTTGATGTGTATACTCTTGCAACTTTACCTATGTAACTGTATAAATGCACTATATTATTTTTATACCAACATGGGATCTTACTATGCAAACTTTTAAAATAATTTTTATCAATAAATCGCTTTCCATGTTATTAATATGAAATCACATCATTGTTTCAATAGCTTCAAAATATTATACTATATAATTAACACCATACTGGCCTAACCAGGTGGTGGCACAGTGGATAGAGCGTAGGACTAGGACGCAGAGGACCCAGGTTCGAAACCCTGGGGTCGCCAGCTTGAGCGTGGGGTTGCTGGCTTGAATATGGGATTATAGACATGAACCCATGGTCGCTGGGTTGGGTCCAAAGGTCACTGGCTTAAAGTCCAAAGTTGCTGGCTTGAGCAAGAGGTCACTCACTCTGTTGTAGCCCCCCAGTCAAGGCACATATGAGAAAGCAGTCAATGAACAACAGAGGTGCCACATGAATAGTTGATGCTTCTCATCTCTCTCCCTTCCTGTCTGTCTGTCCCTATCTTTCCCTCTCTGTCTCTATGTCTCTGTCACAAAAAACAAAAAACCCATAAATCCTGTACTCATGGGCATTTATGTCATTTCAAATTTCTTGCTATCATTAACAATACCACGTTGAAAATCTGTACATCTTTACACAATTTGTACGTCTAAATACATATCTTTTTTTTTTTTTTTTACAGAAACAGAGAGATAGTCAGAAAGAGGGATAGGGACAGACAGACAGGATAGGGAGAGAGATGACAAGCATCAATCATTAGTTTTTCGTTGCGACACCTTAGTGTTGTTACTGCATTTCCTCTGAGCAGAGGTTTTAGACTCCTAATTACTGAAAAGATTAGGATTGGTTTCTCATATGTGCCTTGACCACAGGCCTTCAGCAGACTGAGTGACGCCTTGTTCAAGCCAGCAACCTTGGGTCTAAGCTGGTGAGCCTTGCTCAAGCCAGATGAGCCCACGCTTAAGCTGGTGACCTTAGGGGTCTTGAACCTGGGTCCTCCACATCCCAGTCCGATGCTCTATCCACTGCGCCACCACCTGATCAGGCTGAATACGTATCTTTTGTATCAGTAATAAACACCATTAAATCCTTGAATAGTGGGATGACGTCAGAGTAATGACAGCAGGAGAGATACTCTTGATCTCTCCCCTTGAAATTTCAACTAATTGAACATCTACAACACAGTGAAAGAATGCCAGATGGGCTTGCAGACTTGTCTGAAAAGATCCGCTCACTGAATTGACTAAAGGTGGGAAAGGTTGAGAAGGAGGGTGGAAGATGACACACATGTGTGGTTGGCTCTAGAGAGGAGAAGAACCCAGCTTGACTGGGTTTTTGTATACTGGAGCTCCAGAGAGAGGAGAAACTGAGAGTGACTGTGTCGTCTCCTGCCAGGAGGAATGGAGAGATAGGGGGGCAGTTGGAAAGATACTAAAACAAAGTGGCAGCAGAATGAGGGGTCACTGCCAGTATTCCCATGGCCTGCCAACTGCTGCACTTGACACAGAGACAGAGAAAAACAAATCGTGATCGTCCAAACTCTCAGATCCCGCCTACTTCCCCTTGAAGGGTACAGAGAGTAGAAGAGACATACCCCACAGCTAGTGCTCAAGGGCCACTCTTTCTCCTAAAGACCAGAGGTGCTCTGTGACTGGTCCACTGATCTGTTGAAACATAGGGAGAAGTACCTGGAGGCCTGAGATCCCTATTACTAAAGCTGTCAAGTCATAAACTGTCACAACAGACCCCACTCATATCATGACTACAGTGCCCCCTCCATCATCACAGAGGAGGTCACCCAGGATTTTCAGAGCTAAATCTTGTAATCCAGCATCACCTACTAGAAGAAACTAAATACAGAAAAACCTTTGGGAAGAGCAACAATTTTTTTCTTTTGAATTCTATTTTATTTATTATTTATTTTTAATTTTTTTGTGACTTGTTTTTATTATTGTTTTTTGAGATTTTTTCTTTTACTTTTTAAAGTTTTTCTATTTTTATTCCTGTTGTATTTTTATTTTTTCTTGTAGTTGTTTTTTGTTTGATTTCTTAACAATACCACTGTCCAATGCCATAACAGAAGAAGAAAACTGCTACCATGGCTACTCAAGAAAGAGATGCAGTTCAGAAAAAAAGAAAAATATCTCCAGAAAGCAATTATCAATCACATGGAAATTTTGTAGTTAAATGATACAGAATTCAAAATTAAAGTTCTAAAAGTACTCAGCAAGATGTGATAAGTTAAGGAACTCAGAAAAAAATTAATAAACAAAACGAGCATGTCACCAAGGAGACTGAAACTTTAAAAACAGAGATAAAGCCCTGGCCGGTTGGCTCAGTGGTAGAGCGTCGGCCTAGCGTGTGGAGGACCCGGGTTCGATTCCCGGCCAGGGCACACAGGAGAAGCGCCCATTTGCTTCTCCACCCCTCCGCCGCACTTTCCTCTCTGTCTCTCTCTTCCCCTCCTGCAGCCAAGGCTCCATTGGAGCAAAGATGGCCCGGGTGCTGGGGATGGCTCTGTGGCCTCTGCCTCAGGCGCTAGAGTGGCTCTGGTCGCAACATGGCAACGCCCAGGATGGGCAGAGCATCGCCCCCTGGTGGGCAGAGCATCGCCCCTGGTGGGCAGAGCATCGCCCCTGGTGGGCGTGCCGGGTGGATCCCGGTCGGGTGCATGTGGGAGTCTGTCTGACTGTCTCTCCCTGTTTCCAACTTCAGAAAAATGAAAAAACAAACAAACAAACAAAAAAAACAGATAAAGAACTCAATACATGGGCCCTGGCCGGTTGGCTCAGCGGCAGAGCGTCGGCCTGGCATGCGGGGGACCCGGGTTCAATTCCCGGCCAGGGCACATAGGAGAAGCGCCCATTTGCTTCTCCACCCCCACCCCCTCCTTCCTCTCTGTCTCTCTCTTCCCCTCCCACAGCCAAGGCTCCATTGGAGCAAAGATGGCCCGGGCGCTAGGGATGGCTCCTTGGCCTCTGCCCCAGGAGCTAGAGTGGCTCTGGTTGCGGCAGAGCGACGCCCCGGAGGGGCAGAGCATCGCCCCTTTGTGGGCAGAGCATCGCCCCTGGTGGGCGTGCTGGGTGGATCCCGGTAGGGCGCATGCGGGAGTATGTCTGACTGTCTCTCCCCGTTTCCAGCTTCAGAAAAATACAAAAAAAAACAAAAACAAAAACAAAAACAAAAAACCTCAATACATGAATAGAAAAATGAGGTAGCAAGTTTAGCTAATAGAATAGGCCAGCTAGAGGAGAGAATCAGTGACATCGAAGACAGGCAACTAGAGATGCCACAGAAAGAGAATCACAAATAAAACAAAATGGTAAAGCTCTATGAAAACTGTCTGACTCCATCAGATAGAGCAATGTAAGAATAATGAGGGCCCAGGCCAGTTGACTTAGTGGTAGAGTGTCAGCCAGGTGTGTGGATGTCTCAGGTTTGATTCTGGTTAGGGGAGATAGGAGAAGTGTTTCTCCATCTTTCCCCCTTCCCATCTCTTTCTCTGCCTCTCTCTTCCCCTTACACAGCCATGGTTCGACTGGTTCGAGCACATTGGCCCTGGGCAATGAGGATGGCTCTGTGAAGCCTCTGCCTCAGGTGCTAAAAATAGCTTGATTATAAGCATGGCCCCAGATGGGGAGAGCATAAGCCCCAGAAGGGGTTGCCAGGTGAATCCTGGTTGGAGCACATGTGGGTGTCTGTCTCTATCTCCCCTCCTCTCTCTTGGAAAAAGAGGACCAAAAAAATTGTGAATAATGGGGTAAATCAGAAGAGGAAGAGAGGAAGAATGGAGAACCTCTTCAAACAAATAATTGATGAGAGTTTCCAAAGCCTATGAAAAGAGTTAGATCCTTAAATCCAAGAAGCAAGCAGAACACTTAGTTACCTCAACTGAAACAGACCTTTTGCAAGGCACACTATAATAAAAATGTCAAAATTCAATAACAAAGAAAGAACCCTCAAGGCAGCTAGGGAAAAGAAAAACATAATATATAAAGTAAAGCCCATTAGGGCTTTAGATTGTCAGACTTCTCAGTAGAAATTCTATAAGCCAGTGACCCCAAACATTTAAAGTATTGAAAGAGAGAAATAAGCAGCCAATAACAGTATACCCATCAAAGCTATCCCTCAAATATAATGGAGAAATAAAAACTTTTCCAGACATAGAGAAGCTGAGGGAATTAATTAATCACCAGAAAACCCTCATTTCAGGAAATACTTAACTCTACTGAATATGAAGAACAAAACTACAGGTAAAAGCTCCAACAAGGTTACAATTTAAGCAAGGATAATCTATGACAACAAAAACGTAAAGGGGAGAAGATAATGGTCTGCAGTGGTAAAGAAGGATGGATTGCTCAGGACATGTATATAGAAAAACTTTTCTCTTAATAAAGAGTGATAAAAAAAATAACCTAATGGTAATCACCCACAAACCAAAACTGAAACACACAGTTTTAAAAAAGAACACAGGGAAAAGACGTAGGGAATATGACCACGCAAAAACAACAGACAGAAACACAAAAGAGAAGAACCAAAGGAGAATTACAACTACCAGAAAACAAAACATAAAATGGCTATAGGAAATCCTTAAGCATCAATAATTACACTAAATGAAAATGGACTGAATTGACCATAAAGAACACAGAGTAGCTGACTGAATAAAAAAACCAAACCAAACCACATGCTGCCTTCAAAAAACACATCTAAGCTGCAAGGACAAAAGTAGACACAAAGTGAAAGGCTGGAAAATGATTCTCCAAGAAAATAATACCCAAAGAAAAGCAGGTATAGCCATACTCAGATCTGAAAATGCTGATTTCAAGACAACAAAGATAAAAAAGTCAAAGATGGACATTTCGTAATGATAAAGGGGACACTAAGTCAAAAAGACATAACGCTTCTCAATATATATGCACTGAATCAGGGAGCACCAAAATATATGACATCTTCTAACAGACCCTCCCCCAAAAAAGAAAAGAAACAGACAAAAACAAAATCATACTTGAATAACTCAACACACCATTGACAACTTTATACAGATCATCCAAAAAAAATCAATAAAGAGATATTGGCCTTAAGAGACACACCAGGCCAAATGGACATAATAGACATTTATAGAACATTTCATCTTAGGACATCAAATTATACATTTTCCCCATGGTACATGGAACATTCGCAAAGATAAACCATATGTTGGGCCACAAAACTAACCTCAACAAATTCATGAAGATTAAAATTATACCAAGCAAATTCTCTGACCATAAGGTTCTGATAGAATTACACTCCAATAAGGAAGTAAAGAAATCCACAAAAAATAAACAATATACTTCTAAAAAATGAATAGGTCAAAGAAGAAATAAAAGCAGAGATCAAAAGATATACACAGAAAAACAAGAAAGACTACACAACATAAAATTTCTAGGATGCAGTGAAAGCAGAAATAAAAGAGTTTATATCATTACAGGCTTATACTGAGAATCAAGAGAGATCCCAAGTAAATAACCTAACATCACTTCTGAAAGAACGAGAAAAAGAAGAACAAAGGCAGCCCAAGGTAAGCAGAAGAAAGGAAGTAGTAAAAATTAGAACAGAACTAAATGCAATAGAAAAAAAAAACTGTAGAAAAAATTAATACAACAAAGAGGTAGTTCTTTGAAAAGACCATAAAATTGACAAACCCCTGGCTAAACTCACTAAGGAAAAAAGAAATGACTCATATACACAAAATCCAAAATGAAAGAGGAGAAATTACCAGATACCACAGATATACAAAGGATCATACTAGAGTATTATGAAAGATTATATGCCACCAAATTCAACAATCTAGATGAAACTGATAAGTTCCTAGAACTATACAATCTTTCTAGACTGAATCATAAAGAACTGAAAAACTTAAAGCCATAAGCAGAAAGGAAATAGAAACAACTATCAAAAGCCTCCCCAAAAATAAAAGTTCAGGACCAAATGGCTACACTAGTAAATTCTACCAAACATTTAAAGAAGGGTTGGTACCTGCCCTTCTCAAAGTCTTCCAAATAATCAAAGAGGCAATAATACTTCCTAACACATTTTGTGAGGCCAACATAACCCTGATACCAAAACCTGGCAAAGACAACACACAAAGAAAAGAAAACTACAGAACAATATCTTTAATGAACATAGATGCAAAAATCCTAAACAAAATACTAGTAAGTACAACAATACATTTAAAAAATAATAAATCACCATCAAGTGGGAATCATTCCAGGAGCACAAGGATAGTTCAACATATGCAAATCAATCAAAGTAATACACCACACATCAACAAAACAAAGGACAAAATCATATAATCCTATCAATAGATGCAGAAAAGTCATTTGATAAGATACAACATCCCTTCATGCTTAAAACACTCAATAAAATGAGTATAGAAAGAAACTACCTCAACATTATAAAGGCCATATATGACCAACCATCAGCCAATATCATACTAAACTAGGGGTCTCAAACTCAACTCAGCATGTGGGCCGCAGAGCAAGATCACAGCCATTTGGCGGGCCGCACTAGGTGTACAAAAGGCAACTGTTACGCAACACTTTTCTCACTGCAGTTGAAAACAAAAAAAAATCAGTACAACAAGCACAATCGTACATGCAGTTTACTCAGTGTCACAAAACGACCAGAAACTGTAGTTCGCATCACAACTGCTGTTAACTAAGCTAATATCTAGCTAGGATGCTAGAGAAATGAAAAATACAAGTAGGCCCCTAGGCTTACTTAATTTTATCCAAAATATTTTGAACTTCGTGGATTAGTCTGCGGGCCGCATGCGGCCCGCGGGCCGCGAGTTTGAGACCCCTGTACTAAACTGTGAAAAACTGAAGGCTTTTCCTCTGAAATTAGGAACAAGACAAGGTTGCCAACTCTCTCCACTCTTATTCAATACAATACTGGAAATCCTAGCCAGAGCAATCAGGCAAGAGAAAGAAATAAAAGGCATCCATATTCAAAAAGAAGAAGTAAAGGCATCACTTTATGCAGATGACATGCTCCAGTATATAGAAAAGCCCAAAGACTCCACCGAAATACTATTAGTAACAATAAATTAATATAGTAGTCACAGGGTACAAAATTAATATACAAAAGTCTACTGCTTTCTTATACACCAACAATGAAACTTCAGAAACTGAACTCAAAAATGAACTCAAAAAATAATTCCTTTTACAATTGCAACAAAAAATACCTAGGAATAAACTTTTAAAAAAAGATTTTATTTATTCATTTTAGAGAGGAGAGAGAGCAAAAGAAAGGGGAGGGGGGCAAGAAGCATCAATTCCCTAATATGCCTTGACCAGGCAAGCCCAGGGTCTTGAATCAGCAACCTCAGCCAGTTGACGATTTATCCACTGCACCACCACAGACAGGTAAGGCAGGAATAAACTTAAAGGATGTGTAGGACCTATATACTGAAAACTGCAAAGCATTATTGAAATAAATTGAAAAAGACACAATGAAATGGAAAAATATTCTATGTTCATGGATGAAAGAATCAACATAGTTAAAATGACCATATTGCCCAAAGCAATACACAAATTTAATGCAATCCCCATTAAAATCCCAGTGTCATTTTTTAAAGTAATAGATGGAACAAAAAATCACCAATTTGTATGGAACCATAAAAAACCTCAAAGAGCCAAATCAATCCTGACAAAAAAGAATGGAGCTTGAAGTTACACTATAGAGCAGGGGTCACAAACTACAGCCCCGCAGGCCACATGCGGCCCCTTGAGGCCATTTATCCAGCCCCTGCCGCACTTCTGGAAGGGCCACCTCTTTCATTGGTGGTCAGTGAGAGGATGCATCCTGCAGTACTGTTTGTGGCGGTGCCACAAAGTGCGGCGTCGCTCACATACAGTACTACAGGATGCAAGCCTCACGGCTCCCGAAGCCCGTCATATGACACACATCCGGTCTGTGGCTGCGGCGCCCCACATCACCGGAAGCAGTGTGAAATAACAGCAGAAGTAGGAAGAAAGGCAAAGCACTATAACCATTACTACACAGTACAATGGTCCCCATACTCCCCCAAATGTACAACAACATAATGGCCCCTATAACCTCCCTTTGCCCAAAAGTCTCCCCCCACATTACTACACACCATGTTTCCCCCATTATAAAACCCTGTCTTATATTAATTTTACCCCCAAAAGACGGGGGCTGCCTTATTTTTAGTTCCCATTGAAATACTGGTCAGTTTGTTGATTTAAATTTACTTGTTCTTTATTTTAAATATTGTATTTGTTCCCGTTTTGTTTTTTTACTTTAAAATAAGGTATGTGCAGTGTGCATAGGGATTTGTTCATAGTATTTTTTATAGTCCGGCCTTCCAACAGTCTGAGGGACAGTGAACTAGCCCCCTTTGTAAAAAGTTTGGGGACCCCTGCTATAGAGCCACAATAATCAAACAGCACAGTATTGGCAGACAAACAGACTAATTGAATAGAACTGATAGCTCAAAAATAAAGCCACATATTTATGGACAAATTATCTTTGACAAAGGAGCCAAAAGCACACAATGTAGAAAAGAAAGCTTCTTTAATAAATGATGCCTATAAAATTGAAAAGCCGGATGTAAAAGAATGAAACTTGACTACAGTTTGTCCCCCTGCACAAAAATTAATTCAAAATGGATCAAAGACCTAAATTAAGACCTGAAACAATTACATAAAAAAACCATAGGTACTAAACTTGTGGACCTTGACCATAAAGAACATTTTACGAATTTGACCCCAAAGGCAAGGGACATAAAGCCAAAAGTAAATGAATGGGACTAGCCTGACTGGCGCTGGTGAAGTGAATAGAACACTGACCTGGGATGCAGAGGTCCCAGGTTCGAAACCCTGAGGCTGCCTGCTTCAGTGCAGACTCACCAGCTTGTGAGCATGTCTACTGGCCTGTGGGATCATGGACTTGATCCATGGTCACTGGCTTGAGCCTAAGGTCGCTGGGTTGAAACCCAAAGGTTGCTGGCTTGAGACCAAGGTCACTGGCTTCCTGCACACACACCCCCATCAAGGCACATATGAGAAGCAATCAATGAACAACTAAAGTGCCACAACTGTAAGTTTATGCTTCTCTCCCTGTGTGTCTGTCTGTCTGTCTCTCACAAAATAAGAATAAAAAATATAAATGAGTGGAACTATATTAAACTAAAAACCTTCTGCACAGCATAAGGAACTGACAACAAAATAAAGGGCAGCCAACCAAATGGGAGATATTTACAAACATAAGTTGTGATAAGGGGTTAATATCTAAAGTATATAAAGAACTCACAAAGCTGAACAATAAACAAGCAAACAATCCAATTAAAAAATTGGAAGAGGACCTGAATAGACACTTCTCCCAAGAAAACATACAAATGGCTAACAGGTACATGAAAAGATTCTCATCTTCACCAACTATTAGATAAATGCAAATCAAAACTACAATGAGATACCACCTCATACCTGTTAGATTGGCTGTTATTAACAAGATTGATAATAACAAGTGTTGGAGAGGTTGTGGACTAAACAGAAACCTCAAATAACTACTGCTGGGAGTGTAAAGGAACAGCTATTATGTAAGACAGTATGGCGGTTCCTCAAAAAAAATTAAGAATAGAATTATCATATAACCTAGTAATCCCTTTATTGGGTATCTACCCCCAAATCTCGAAAACACTGGTACGCAAGAACACATGCACCATGTTCATCGCAGCATTATTCGTAGTGGCCAGGACATGGAAAATATCAAAGTGTCTCTCGATAGAGAACTGGATAAAGAAGAAGTGGTACCTAAATGGAATACTAGTCAGCTGTATGAAGTAATGACATACTGCCATTTATGACAACATGGATGAAATTTGAGAACATTTTACTAAGTGAAATAAATAAATCAGGAAAAGCTAAGAACTATGTGATTTCACACACAGACGGGATATAAAAACGATACTCATGAACACAGATAAAAGTGAAGTGGTTATAGGAGGGGTAGTAAAAAGGGACACATATACAGTGATGGAAAATGATTTGACTTTGAGTGATAGGGATACAACACAATCAACAGTTCAAATGCTATAGAGATGTTCACCTGAAACCTATGGACTCTTGTTGATCAATGTTATGCCATTAAATTTAATTTCTAAATTATTTTTTAAGTGTTAAAAAATTCTTTAATTGTATCAAACAGAGCTAAACATCTAAGTTAGAGTCACTGCATCACTAGATTTTGCCACGATCACATCCTCCAAAATTATACAACAGGCACAAAAGTACAGAAATCTCAAAATGATCATAAGTTTGTAACAATTAAATCTTAAATAGTAATTAAATAGTTTAATAACCATTTTTCTCCTCCTGTTTAAAAGTCTACCCACAGAATAGGTGCAATAATATATTAAAGACATCTAACATTTACACTATATGGATAAGAAATTAGATATTATTGGCCCTGGACAGTTAGCTAAGCAGTAGAGTGAGTGGAAATATCAGGTTCGATCTCCAGTCAGGGCACACAGAAGAAGCGACCACCTGCTTCTCCACCTCCACTTCTCTCTTTCCTCCTCCCACAGCCATAGCTCAAATGGCTTGAGCAAGTTGGCCGCAGGCTATGAGTATGTCTCCATGGCCTCCAACTCAGGCACTAAATTAGCTTGGTTGCCGAGCATCATCCCCTACTAGTGAGCTTGCTAAGTGGATCCTGGCCAGGGTGCATGCGAGAGTCTATCTAACTGCCTCCCGCCTCTCATCCTCTCACTTATTATATATTATTATTATTCTCACTTTACAGAGAACACTGAACCTCAGTGACATAGTCTAAGTAATATAGTGGAACTGTGGCTCAAACACAGCATGACACTATAAGCAAATTAATGCTCTTCCTGCTTATTACATCACTGGATCTAGATATTATTACAAATGACTCAGGACATTTAAGACATGTTGAAATTCTTACCTTCAGTTACTAGTAGCTCATCTTGAAATGCTTCAGCAAAATCAATGTTCCGAAACACACTGTGCTCTGGAAGTATCTGTTCTAGAATCCCTGGTTCATGCAGCACAGCTCTGCTAGGAGAAATTTTTATTCAAAAGTGGTTTTACATATAAAATGATGTTATTTTTTTAGTGTATTTCACAAATCCAACTAATAGCATCATACATTATTACATACATCTCAAGTCTTAAATCGTAATAAGTAATATAAAAAAGAAAATAGGTTTTGGAAGTTCTCTTAAAAGTTACAGTAGTCCAGGCCTGACCTGTGGTGGCGCAGTGGATAAAGCGTCGACCTGGAAATGCTGAGGTTGCCGGTTTGAAACCCTGGGCTTGCCTGGTCAAGGCACATATGGGAGTTGATGCTTCCAGCTCCTCCCCCCCTTCTCTCTCTCTGTCTCTCCTCTCTGTCTCTCCCTCTCCTCTCTAAAATGAATAAGTAAAAAAAAATTTAAAAAAAAAGTTACAGTAGTCCAACCATCAGTTTCAGTGCAATATATTTTTTTCTTTGTGACAGAGAGAGACAGAGAAAGGGGCAGATAGGGACAAACAGACAGAAAGGGAGAGAGGTGAGAAGCATCAACTCTTTGTTGCAGCACCTTAGTTGTTCGTTGATTGCTCTCTCGTATATGCCTTGATGGGGGGGGGGAACGCTACAGCAGACCGAGTGACCCCTTGCTTAAGCTAGCAACCTTCGGTTCAAGCAGGTGAGCTGTGCTAAAACGAGATGAGCCCACGCTCAAGCCGGCAACGTTGGGGTTTTGAACCTGGGTCCTCTGTGTCCCAGTCCAATGCTCTATCCATTTGCCACCGTCTGGTCAGGCCAGTTCAATATTGACATCAGAACAAGAACTCCCTAATACAAAAGTAGAAACAAGAATAGGATTAGATTCTTTTCAGGTCTTATACTTTTATATTGTGATTATTTGGTGACAGAAATTTGCCTCAGGAAAAAAAGACTATGTCAAGAAAATAATACAAGCCTGACCAGGCGGTGGTGTAGCAAATAGAGCATCGGATGTCTTGTGATGTCTTATTTGAATCATTTTCTTTCTATTGTGTGTGTGTGTGTGTGTGTGTGTGTGTGTGTGTGTGTGTGACAGAGAGAGGGACAGATAGGAACAGATGGACAGGAATGGAGAAATGAAAAGCATCAATTTAAATTACCACATAACTATATTTACCTCGCCTCTTTCAGAGAATCTTTTTTTTCCCTGAAGTGAGAAGTGGGGGAGGCAGACAGACTCCCGCATGTGCCTGACTGGTATCCACCTGGCATGCTCACCAGGGGGTGATGCTCTGCCCATCTGAGGCGTTGCTATGCTGTGACCGGAGCCATCCTCAATGCCTGAGGCAGAGGCCATAGAGCCATCCTCAGCACCCAGGCCACCTTTGCTCCAATGGAGCCTTGGCTGTAGGAGGGGAAGAGAGAGAGAGAGAGAGAGAGAGAGAGAGAGAGAGAGAGAAGGGTGGAGAAGCAGATGGGCGCTTCTCCTATGTGCCCTGACCGGGAATCGAATCTGAGACTTCCACACCCTGGGCTGATACTCTACTGCTGAGCCAACCAGCCAGGGCCAGAGAATCTTTAATACATAATAGTGAAATATAAATTTCTCTGTAATACTCAGATGTTTACAAACAAAAGAAATTTCATTACTCTAAATCTTTGGCAAACTGGAGTTCTAAAACAATTCCTTGATTTCTATATTTGAGTGGTGAGAAAGTAAAAAAAAAATCTGGTAATCTAATTTTTCCAAATGTTAGTTTTTACCTCTAAAATAACTGAGAAAAAAAACTAGGCTCAAAGCTGAGTTCTTTTTTCTTTTTTACAGAGACAGAGTCAGAGATAGGGATAGATACGGACAGACAGACAGGAATGGAGAGAGATGAGAAGCATCAATCATCAGTTTTTCGTTGCGACACCTTGGTTGTTCATTGATTGCTTTCTCATATGTGCCTTGACTGGGGTGCTACAGCAGACCAAGTAATCCCTTGCTCAAGCCAGCAACCTTGGATCCAAGCTGGTGAGCTTTGCTCAAACCAGATGAGCCCGCGCTCAAGCTGGCAACCTCGGGATCTCGAACCTGGGTCCTCCGCATCCCAGTCCGACGCTCTATCCACTGCACCACCACCTGGACAGGCAAAGCTGAGTTCTTTAAGTTGAGTAGAGCTGGGTCTGCTGTAACATCATGTGGCGACTTACCACTATTCTCTCTCTTTTTAAATATTCTAATAATCCTCAACAGATTAAAAATAAATTTTTTCTATATTATGCACCAGAATAAAGCACAGCAGAGCACAAGGGTTAGAACAACGAAAGACTGGAATATGCATATACCCTCCACTACTGGGAGTTAATGATTTCCTGCTAACATATTAAGCATCTTGAACTTCACACATTTTATCTTTAGCTTTCTAGGATAGAAATTTTATAATATAAAAACTCTGAATTCAGTATGCAAGAATATAAGTTACCTATGTACCTATATACCTAAAGTTGACAAAATTTCAGCACATTAAACTATATTTAAACTAGATGTACCGCCATCCTTCGCCATAACATGGTTCACATTTTGTGGTCTCACTGTAGAGCGAATTTTTAAATTATGTATATCTTATTTTGTATCGTGAATTTTTCACTATATCGCAGGATTTTGAGTTACACAGGTATTTTTATATATTTATTAGTTTAATTATTTTTGCGGTAAAATAAGCATTTTCTAGCCTAAAAAACTGAAAATATAAAAAATATTAATTAAAACATATTAGTATTCACTGGTTAGTACTCATATAGAATTGACTATGTTGTTAAAATTACACAGGTTTAAAAGTGTAGAAAGTGTTTAAGAGCATAGGAAGTGTTTATAAGAGTGTGGGGAAAGTTAATAACAGTGTGGGAAAGGTTTATAAGAGTGTGAGGTTTATAAAGCCTTTAAAAGATATATAAGTAATAAAGTAAATATAAGGTCACTACTTCACAGATTTTTGCCTATCGCAGGGGGTTCTGGAACCTAAACCCCGTGAAGGATGAGGGACCACTGTACAATTTTCTAGAAGCACATCCTGTAATTAACTAGGTAAGTTAAACATTCTACACACTTCTAAAATTCTTTACACATAATTCATAACATTCTCAGAAATAGTCCAAATACTTTTAGTAGTTCTTAAACCTTATCTGAAATTGATCTACTATCACTACAAAAATGGTCCTATTATAAAGTCTGACACTCTTATTTATATATTTACTTTTATTATGTGAGAGGTGGGAAGGCAGAGACAGCCCCGACAAGCGCCCCAACAAGCCTACTAGGGATCCACCCGGCAAGCTCACTAGGAGGTAATGCTCTGCTCATCTGGGGCCAATGCTCCTCTGCTTACAACTGAGGCTTTTAGTACCTGAGGTGGAGGCCATGGAGCCATCCTCAGTGCCCAGGGCTAACTCGCTCAAACAGCTTGAGCCAGGGCTGCGGGTGGTAAAGGAGAGAAAAAGAGAAGGGGGGGGGAGAAAGGGTAGAGAAGATGGTCACTTCTCCTGTATGCCCTGACCTAAACCAAACCTGGGACATCCACACTCTGGGCTGATGTTCTAACACTGAGCCTTCAGGTCAAGAACAGAGGCTCTTATCTGAGTAATGGAGAAGAGGCACAATACAAGTGTTTAGAAAAGAATGCACCTTGTGAATACAGATGAGTTTTCTACAGGCGTTTCTTTTTAGAAGCTACACAAATTTTACCAAGATTTTTTATCTAACAGTTCACTAACAAGTAGTGAAACATTTTCTTTTTTGTTGTTGTTTATTTTCAGTGAGAGGAGGGGAGGCTGAGACATATTTCCTCATGTGCCAAGACAGGGATTCACATGGCAAGCCCACTAGGGGGCAATGCTCTGCCTATCTGGGGTGTTGCTCCATTGCTCAGCAACCAAGCTCTTCTTAGAGCCTGAGGTGGAGGCCATGGAACCATCCTCAGCACCTGGGGCCAACTCGCTCTAATTGAGCCATAGCTGCAGGAGGGGAATAGAGAGAGAAAGAAGCAAGAGGGGAGGGAGTGGAGAAGTAGATGGGTACTTCTCCCATGTGCTCAGCCTGGGAATCAAACCGGGACTTCCACATGCTAGACCGAAACTCCACCACTGAGCAAACTGACCAGGGTCAGTAGTGAAACATTTTCTATAAATTCTAAATCCCAAACCATTTTGTAAGCTTTCATTATTTCTAATGAACAGTTTCCAATACTATCTAAGATAAGTAACCCACCTTCGATACTGCTGTCTTGAAATTTCATCTCCACCAAAGAAGTATACAGTTGATAGTTCTGCTGTGGTTTTGTAATTGCTATCTCTGTCTGATGGATTATATATTATAGTAACATCCTGATGCCAAGAAAAAATAATCAAACTGAACATTAAATTTTTTTGAGGAAGTTATTTCATTCTTAATAAACTGTCATATGAGCCAACAGCCAGTATAGACATAAATGGATATGTATAGCATTTCTAAGAAGTACCTCTACTCCTACATACATTTTGCATTTTTTAGGTTTTGACATAAAATATACAATTATTAACCTAAAAATGAATTTATACTTTTAGCACAGAGACTTTTATACTTACTTCTTGTGTTTTTTCCTTGAGCACAAATTTATCTGGAAATATCCTTAATACTTTAGGATCCAGAATAACTTTTTTCTGAAAATCCTTAAAACCTACAGCTTTAACAAAAGCTGCCCGAGAGCCAGTGTTACGAACAGAAAAAACAATTCTACTTTCTTTGCCAGGTATTAAGTCGTTCACTGTTACCATGTAATTATCAGATACTTTTTTAACATCTTCCAAAATAAGATTACTTGTTCCACCATATCCAGACAAAGGTATCTGAAAGCACAGAAAACATATAGATACAAAATTATTTTTATGTAAGCAGAAAGAAGATTAGATTATGGAGAGAGAAGAAAATACATATACTGGATTTAAAACAACTAAAAGTATTATTCTTTATGTACTTTGGGTAGTAGTTAACTTACTTTCAGTCAGCATTATATTAAAGACTCTGTCTTAAGAGAAAAAGATACTAAAGAGCTGCAAAAATTATTTTCCTCTCAATATACTAAGAATAATTACTTCATTGTTATAAAAGCCAAGCTTAAATAATAAAGTAAAAGATTAGTATACATATGCTTGCTTAGAAGTATTTACAGTCAAACATTGATGTTTGTAATTTACTATAAAATGCATTTTTTTTAAATTGAGAGGCAGGGAGGCAGGCAGACAGTTTCCTGCATGCGCCCCAACTGGGATCTATTCGGCAAGCCCCCTACCAGGAGATGCTCTGCCCATCTGGGGCTGCTGCTCCATTGCTCGGCAAGTAAGCTATTTAGCACTTAAGGTGAGACCATGGAGCCATCTCAGCATCTGGGGCCAACTTGCTCGAAGCATTCAAACCATTGTTGTGGGAAGGGGAGAGAGAGATAGAGACAGAAGGGGGGAGAAGAAGATGGTCACTTCTCCTGTGTACCCTGACCAGGAATTGAACCCAGGACTTCCACATGCTGGGCTGACGCTTTACCACTGAGCCAAGTGGCCAGGGCTGTCAATAGATATTATTAATTGAATGAATAAAATTTACTTATAAACACAATATCTTAAACAGTTTGATCTGTATTTGCCAAAAAATGTGTTCCTGAAAAGCTAGGTATATTTCAAAATTCTCCAACTGAAATGAACTTAAAAGTATTACAAATTACTTAGAGAAATACTATGGTGGCTGCTTTTAAAACATGACAATTCTAAAAATATATAATTATTCCCTAATTTGTAAATCTAGACAATTACATTTTTTAATTATTATATATTTATTGATTTCAGAGAGGGGAGAAAGGGAGACAGGGAGAGACAGAGGAACTGAAGGAGGGAGAAAAGAAGAGAGAGAGAGAAAAACATCAATTTTTGGTTGTTCCACTTATTTATGCATTCATTGATTGATTCTTGTACATGCCCTGACCGAGGATCAAACCCACAATGTTGGTATGTATATATATTGTATTGGGCAATGCTCTAACCAGTGGTTTTCAACAGCCAGTCTGCCAGAAATTTTGTGCCAGTTCACAAGAATTAACCATCCAGATGTGTTATATGAACATTATACAGGACTACATCAGGTGGTTAACTCTTTTGCAGACTGGCATAAAATTTCTGGCAGACTAGTATGGGTCCACAGACCAGTGGTTGAAAACCTCTGCTCTAACCAAATGAGCTACCCTGGCAAGGTCTCAGCAATCACCTATTTTGATTTATAAAAAGCAGAGTATATATAGTTTATTAATATTAAATCAATAGCTAAAATGTGTCATAAATTCCATGGCAGAAAAAAAGAATAATAAACTTATCTTACCATGAACTTAATACCTGACTGTGATTGAATTCCAAGTTGTTTAATTTCTAGTTTAGCCAACATACATGATAATCGAGTAGGTGAAAATAATACAAAGATGTTAATGTCTTCTTTTGGACCAATTCTGATCTCACAGTTACTGGTTAATCGCTCTTCTGAACCAAAAGTGTGCTGAAGCTACAATTTAAAAATAATCACTGCATAAAACATAATACCACAGCACAAATACAACATACTGTTAACACAAAGTCTACAAAGACAGCACGAAATGACCTGCATAGTTAAGTGCTGTGGATTCAGACAGAACATAAAACAGAACAAAACCAAGTACTCTACAAACCTGAAAGCAGTCCTGATCTTGTCCTCTAATTAGCAGTCGTAAGTGCTGGACTGTAGATGTAGAATTATTTCTTAAAGCTAGCTTCTGAAGCCTAAAAACAAACATTTTAAATGTGGTTTTCCTCCATGGGCATGACTACAAGTATAAAAAACAAAGTCAACTGCAATGTTTAGAGATGACTGATTGTACATTATGCCATTTTAGCAGCCTGTTAATTCACAGACCTAGAACTCTACATTTCTGAAAACATATGCTGAAAACTCATCTTACTGGAGAAGATTTCTGGTTCAATCTGTCTTTTATTACAGGTCCTTAGCTGCCCTTATTATCTATACATTAAGTATAAGTATTATCTGTCTTATAACACATTAGTCAATAAAAATCCAGATTAACAAATTCATTAAGTCAATACAAGCTTGGCTCAAATATTGAGCTTTAAAGTAAACAAGGGGTCCTAGGCACATTGCCCCGATTTTTCACTCTATGAAGCTCATTTGTACAAAGTAGTTCTTTAAACAAACACTGAATGAACCTTACTTTCAAAAAGTTACAATGCAAGTAGAATGGACACATGAGTAGCAGTTAGCTGGTCCTTCAATCTCTGAAAGTATATGAACTTTATATTAGAGTAAATATCTACTTTTCTCAAATTTTAAAGGTGGCACAGTGGATAGGCCTTAGACTGGGACGCAAAGGACCCAGGTTTAAACCCCTGAGGTAGCTAGCTAGAGCACGGGCTTGTCCGGCTTGCGTGGGGTCGCTGGCTTGAGTGTGGGATCATAGACATGACCCCATGGTCTCTGGCTTGAGCATGATAGGAAATAAATTTGCTGATTTATCTCCATGGGCAAGTGAAATAAAAGACAGGATAAACAAATGGGACTATATCAAACTAAAAGGCTTCTGCACAGCTAAATACAATATGAAAAAAATAAAAAGACAAACCACACAATGGAAGAACATATTTGACAATATATCTGATAAGGGGTTAATAACCAAAATTTATAAAGAACTTGTAAAACTCAACACCAGAAAGATAAACAATCCAATCAAAAAATGGGCAAAAGAAATGAATAGACACTTCTCCAAAGAGGACATATGCCAATAGGCATATGAAAAAATGTTCAACATCACTAATCATTAGAGAAATGCAAATTAAAACTACAATGAGATATCACCTCACACCAGTCAGAATGGCGCTCATCAACAAAACAACCCAGAATAAGTGCTGGCGAGGATGTGAGAAAAGGGAACCCTCCTGTACTGCCGGTGGGAATGCAGACTGGTGCAGCCACTGTGGAAAACAGTATGGAGATTCCTCAAAAAATTAAAAATGAAACTGCCTTTTGACCCAGCTATCCCACTTTTAGGAATATATCCTAAGAACACCATATCAGATTCAAAAAAAGAAATGCACCCCCTTGTTTATGGCAGCATTGTTCACAATAGTGAAGATCTGGAAACAGCCCAAGTGTCCGTCAGTGGATGAGTGGATTAAAAAGCTGTGGTACATACAATATATACTATGGAATACTGTGGGGCCATGAAAAAGAAGGAAATCTTATCTTTTGCGACAACATAGATTGACCTGAAAACTATTATGTTGAGTTTAGAAATAAGCCAGGCAGAGAAAGAAAAATAACATGTGACCTCACTCCTTTGAGGAATCCAATGAACATTGTGAATTGAGGAACAGAATGGAGACAGAGGAGGGATCAAAGTACCAGAGGGAAAGTGGACAGAGGGAAAGGGGATGAGAGGATGAGATCAGAGAAGGGAAAAGAAATTGGTGAAATTATATATACATAACACAGCATTAAAGAGAGCAGAAAAGCAATTCCTGGAGAGAGGGGGGAGGGTTTTGGGGGGAGGTGGACAAGGGGGATGTTGAAGGAACACAGGGGTGGGGGGATATATTCAGTGGGACACTTGAATCTATGTAAACAGTAAATTTAAATTTAAAAAAAGGAACTATACAAAATAAAAAGGGTTAACACCTTTATTAAATAAATATTCCACACAAAAAAGAAAAATATGAACATCCTAACAAATAGCTAACGTACTGTTAAGCAAACTCATGAGTAAATAGAATGAATGAATATATAAAAAAACATATAGAAAAATACATAACTTTTAGAAATCTAAAAATATCAAGTTGAAATGAAATAGCACTTGGACCACTCTATCCATAGAAAACATAATTTTAATTTATTAATTATCATTCCTGTTTACAACTGAGGCAAAACTCATTAACTACATGAGAAAGAATACTGTCCCCCGAATTATATAGTATTAATTGTTCCTTCATACTATGGAAGAAGAGCTCTTTAAATGAAGGCAGGGCATGGAGTGTGCAAGTACCACACAGGGAAAGCACCCAGTAGGGCATCATCATTTCCTAGTTTGTTTGAGTCCTCTCTCAGCAATTACTGAGTCACAGCCTCCATCTGCCTCCTAGGATATTTCATAGCAGAAAAGAAAATATTAGGTCCTGCCTGATTGGTGGTAACGCAGTGGATAGAGCAGGGGTCCCCAAACTTTTTACACAGGGGGCCAGTTCACTGTCCCTCAGACCGTTGGAGGGCTGGACTATAAAAAGAACTATGAACAAATCCCTATGCACACTGCACGTATCTTATTTTAAAGTAAAAAAACAAAAAAGTAGTACTGTATGTGAGCGACACCGCGCTTTGCGGCACCACCACATACAGTACTCCAGTGACCACCAATGAAAGAGGTGCCCCTTCCGGAAGTGCAGTGGGGACCGCATGTGGCCCATGGGCTGTAGTTTGGGACCCCTGGGATAGAGGTCAACCTGAGACACTAATGTCCCAGGGTCAAAACCACGCGGTTGCTGTCTTGAGCGCAGGCTTGCTACCTTGAGCAAAGGGTCACTGGCTTGGCTTGAGGCCCCAAGGTCAAGGCATGTATGAGAAGCAATCAATGAACAACTAAAGTGCTACAACTACAAGTTGATGCTCCTCGTCTCTCTATCAATAATAATAATAATAATAATAATATAATAATAATAATATTTCCTAAGCAAACAAATTTTCTTTATCACGAACTTTGCTGCACCATCCTTATAGAGGAGTAGCAGGAGCTATTTGTGAAAGAATAATTATTGTTCTGTGCAGGCCACCAAGGCAGGGTGAGGAGAACTAAAGAAACACAAATCCGTAATTTAGCTAGGCACTACACTAAATACATCCATTAATGTGTTTAATGTCCATTTAATGCTTTGCAATTGTCATGTTCACAAACCTACTTTTAGCCATCCATGTGTACCATCAATTGAGGTAGAACTATTCTCACAGGACTGGCAAGCTCCTCCAGGCTGAGGTAAGGCATCTAACCCACTTACTGTAAACAGGGGACACAATAGACTTTTTGGGTCACTTCCATGCACCAGCATATGACTTATACATCTGTTAGATCAGGAAAAACAATGAATGTCCATGAGGAAATGAAGTCAGGTAAAGGAGAGCCGAAGGCCCTTCACGCAGGAAAAGGCTAAGGAAAAATGCTGCTGACAAGCCAAAAGCACTTACAAAACACTGTCCCTATTTTCGACTTAACTAACGTAATTTCCAATTTTAAAAAGGTTTGGCACACGTTAATTTTGTTTTAGATGTGTTGTAGGTGAGATTTCAAGATGGTATGGTATCTGAGAAGCAACTGAATTTTAGGAATCATCTCTACCATGTTAATCATTTATTACAAATTTTATCACAATGCAGGAATTTCTATCAGGAGCATAAGGATGTCCATGGCTCTTCATGAGCTTTCTTCTGCCTTTGGCTTAATGGACAAGAGCAGTTATAGGATAAGTGCTATGACTGCTAAAGCATACTGAAGGTCATTTTCTCTTTTTAACTTGGACATGAATGGCTGAGCTGAACAGCTTAATAATTTTGGCCATATTACACAACTATTAAAGGCCTCAGTCAACTATTTGTACAAGCACTGGAGTAGATCACAAATTGATGTCTTGAGAACATTTCTGGCATATAAATACTGTTTAGGTTCAAATGCACAGAACAAGAAAAACCTTCCCTTATAGGGACACATTCTTGTCCAGTCCTTCCCTTCAATATAAATGTCAAGCCTGATTGATTCCCTCTTAACTGGCTGCAAAGAGCATGTGATACAGATAACCAACGACTGAAGAGGGCAGTGTACCTCACACTCACTGCCATTCAGGACTTTAAAAAGTCTATAGCCGAGAGAAATCTTTAGAGTGCTGCTTAAAGAACACACACATAGTCTACATATTCTTCTAAAGCCTAAGCTATCTAAAAATCAAAGCACCACATGCTTCAGGCCTCAGAGAATGCCTTCACTTGGGTGTTTGGGTGTGTCATGCCTAGTTAGACTGGAGCACCTCAAAGGGGAGCACCCTGATGGAATAGTTACTATGAAATTGTTTTTCCTTGAGATGTACTATATTATACAAATTTCTCTGTAAAAGGACCCCTGAAAGAAAAATCTCTCTGAAGTCTGTATCAGGAATGACTACACTCTCTCCCATAGTTAGTGGTTTGTTCTGAACCTCTGAATACTGAGACTCCTGTCAGAACCAAGCCCAAATCCTGCATCAAGGCCAGTGCACAGGGTCTCCCACTGAGACCTTTATGAGGACTGTCTCATTTTCCCACACAAGTCATTTCTCTTCACTGTTTTTATCTCAATGTGTCTCTTTGAAAGCTGCTTTTGGAACAAGACAAGGTGCATATGGGCTACATGAGTGATTAAGCAGAGGTGTGAATGCTATATAAAGAAGGGACTTTCCATTAGATCCTATTTGCATTGACAAACTATAATTTTTTTAATGATTTTTAATTTTTATTTATTTATTTATTTTTTACAGAGACAGAGAGTGAGTCAGAGAGAAGGATAGACAGGGACAGACAGACAGGAACGGAGAGAGATGAGAAGCATCAATCATTAGTTTTTCATTGCGCGTTGCAACACCTTAGTTGTTCATTGGTTGCTTTCTCATATGTGCCTTGACTGCGAGCCTTCAGCAGACAGAGTAACCCCTTGCTGGAGCCAGCGACCCTGGGTCCAAGCTGGTGGGCTTTTGCTCAAACAAGATGAGCCCGCGCTCAAGCTGGCGACCTCGGGGTCTCGAACCTGGGTCCTCTGCATCCCAGTCCGATGCTCTATCCACTGCGCCACCGCCTGCTCAGGCGACAAACTATAATTTTAAAAAAGTAATTTCTTCACACCTGTAGTAGAAATCCATCCAGAACCTTAACTGTTAGGTACCATGAACAGAAATGTACAGGTAAAACATCTAGGCTAAACACAGAAGTATAAAATATGAAAGAGTAAACATTTATGTTTAATAATTACCTAGGATGTTAAATAGAAATTTTACCGATAAGAAAATATAACTATGTTGCTAAGCTTATGAAGAGAAAAATATTATACATACTATATATTATGTTAATTAATTTTATTAACTCAGTTATCCATAATGTATAATCAATAAAAACATAAAAATAAAATTAGAGATATAACTCACCTTAACCTATAACAGAATGTATCTGCTCTATTAGAGACTCCTAATAACCTTTACTTTACAAAACAAAGTATTCACCAACTAGTTTATAAATTCCTTAAACAGAATGCAATGTCTCTGATTCTTTTCTTCCTACCTTTTCATAGTACTCTCCAAAGAAGGAACACAGATACTCTTCATTATCTAAATTTGTAAATCAGCAAAGAATTCACCAAAAATCAAAAGAAAATTGAAACCTATTTTTTTTTAGATTATATTTAAAAACAGGTGAAAATTTGAATTTTCTTCATGATAGGAAGATTAAGGAATATAAGAGATTTATCCATTCTAAAAATATTAACATGGTCATAACTAACACAGCAGAGAATAACATCAGGCGATAAGAGCAAAATCTCAGCACTGAGAGGCTGCTATGTGCATACTCACTGTGTTCTACCAAGAGGGACACCACCCCAAGCCAAAAACTGCTTGTTGGATAAAACTGATGGAAGATCTGAGCAGCAAGATCCAGGTGCCAGAGGTTTATTTACTGAAGAAATTACTTCACCTTTTAACACTACTTCATACTGTGGTCCAAATGGCTGCACAAATATTTTCAAGATCCTAATGAAGAAAACCATTGAAGTTGAATGTCGAGCATTTATTTCTCTTGGTAACTATTTCCTACATGTCTCCTTTGTCCAAGAGATTGAGCTGGGTGCTGAGGATACAATGCCCTTCCCACCACGAGAGGAGACTGCAGATGAGGACAGAAGCTGTCACACTGCTATCTACTAGGTAGGAAAGAAGTTCAGAGGGCTACAGGAATACTAGTAAATACTATTTTTAGGGATTTGGGGAGAGTTGAGGAACGCTTCCCAGATGAAAGTGCTAACTCAGTGAAGTTGAGGGCAAGTGCTACAGACTAAGCTCTTTAAGGAGTTCTGTAATCCAGGCAGTAGGCAGGTCATGTGAATCAGGACAGCATGGTACACTAGGTTTATTAAGCAGGGTCAAATACTAATGGTAATGGTGTTCTGACCATGGTACAGTGATATTCACTCATTCATGACTTTGGTGCCAAAAAGCCACAGGCCCAGAGAAGGGGTGGAGAAAACTAACAACAGACAAGGTCAGCCAATGGCTTCCTTGGAAAGAGAAAACGTTCATGAGAAACATCAAGAGTTACATTCCATTATTTACTTTTGTTAAAATATACTTGGAAATGGGGCTTTTAAAATTTTCTGATCAGCTGGTTTTAAAAGAAATTTTCAGTAATCCCAAGAAACTCTGAGGCTAAGTGAAAGAGGTAAAACAAAGCTATCATAATAGGTGAGGTAAAACAGGTACTCTATCATTCAGGCTGAAAAGACTTGTTTTCATAAATACTTTCATATTACCTTTCCTCGCAGGCTTTGGGATCCTTTGGAGTAAATGAAATGATAACTTCATGTTCTTCTCCAGGTTTAAGGAATAGAGTCTCTGGAACCACTGAAAAGTGACTTCCTTGATCTGGAATCTAAATATTTATACAATTAAAACCAAATGCCCACTTCTGCAAATATGGCTTTACCTCAGCTACTCTTCTTGTGACACGTTTCTTTTCCTCTTCCTTCTTATCTATCACTGTCCCACCTTGTCTTATTATCTTAAAATGATATTTCTTTTCCCTTCTTCTACCGCAAACTTTATCTTCTACCCTATCCCTAATTTCTGGTCACTAATACTCTACCCTCATACTCAACCATGTGTCTCAGAGGTAATGTCTGTATGTAGATCACTCTCTTTCAATTCTACCTAGCCAAAACAGAATAAAAATTTTTCAGAAATTAATCAAGAACTTGGTTCCTCTATGTAAAATATTAGATGTTAATGTGCCTTATCATCTATTTTATACTAGAATAACACTCAGCTTTTAAAGCACTCGCAAAGATTCTTCCATTTGATCTCTACAGCAGTCTCACCAGGGAGGGAGCAGATAACCTTTAAGAATATGAGAAGAGGCCCTGGCCCGTTGGCTCAGTGGTAGAGCGTCGACCTGGCATGCAGGAGTCCCGGGCTCGATTCCCGGCCAGGGCACACAGGAGAAGCGCCCATCTGCTTCTCCACCCCTCCCCCTCTCCTTCCTCTCTGTCTCTCTCTTCCCCTCCCACAGCTGAGGCTCCACTGGAGCAAAGTTGGCTCGGGTGCTGAGGATGGCTCCATGGCCTCTGCCTCAGGCGCTAGAATGGCTCTGGTCACAAAGGAGGAACGCCCCAGATGGGCAGAGCATAGCCCCCTGGTGGGCATGCCAGGTGGATCCTGGTCGGGTGCATGCAGGAGTCTGTCTGACTGCCTCCCCGTTTCCAACTTCAGAAAAATACAAAAAAAAAAAGAGTGTGAGAAGACACAGTCTCATAGTCTCAGGAAATACTATGTCATAGCACGGATACAAATTCATACCTTTATATCTAAGGAAACGTCAATATTCCCAGCATTTTTCAAAGGTAAGTGCTGTTTGGTTGAGGAAGCCACACTGGTAAACAAATGTATAGTCTAGAGGATGGGGTAAAACAGGTATTTTAAAAAATTGCCACAATTAGAATGAAATCAACCTGAACATAGAATAATGGCAAAGAGAAGAGTTTAGAATACCTGTAAGTCTTTTGGAGCGTGTATCCTAGCTATTCCTGTTCTTGCTCGAAGACTAATACTTTTAATGACTGGTGTAGGGTTTGGGCTATCAACTTCTACATCAACTCTTGCCAAGAATTCTTCTGCTGACTCTAGAATCTCTATAAAAGTTCATTCTTTTAGTTTAGACATCAGAGTTATTTAATTCTAAATTACATAAGTGGTCAAACACTATGCCCTCAGGTATCACAAGAAACCTTAAAAACAAGACTAAGAGACATGGACAAGAGTATGATGGTTGGGGGGACAGGGGAGGAGGGAGAGGGGGAGGGGAGAGGAAAGGGCACAAAGAAAACTAGATAGACGGTAACGGAGGTCAATCTGACTTTGGGTGATGGGTATGCAACATAATTGAATGACAAGATAACCTGGACATGTTTTCTTTGAATATATGTACCCTGATTTATTGATGTCACCCCATTAAGATTAATAAAAATTTATTTATTAAAAAAAAGAATTTTTTTAACGAACAAAGAGAAATAGAGGTGAAGGAGAGAAAGAAGAAAAAGAAAAATGTCCAATTGGTAGATATAATAAAATCAATGAACAGAAAAGATCCTATAAAGTTTTTAGTGCTACTTGCTTAAGTTAACCACAATTACAAGGATTTGACCCAAAATAGCATACTCTCTGCTCATTTTTAAAACAACATAAAATATCTGATAAATTACTCAAAGCATTCATATTTACTGACAAAGGAGACAAGCCTCAACCTTATAACTTATTTAGGTACAGAGTAAAGCAAAAGTAAACATGATACCTGAAGAAGTGATCTGTTTCTTTGGACTATGGAAAAGAACCCAAATTATCAAAAACTCTGGGTCCTGTAAAATAAAAAAATTAAATGAATATCAGCAATTAAGATTAGAAGCTTAATGAAAGAAAAGTAGTTTAAAAACTCCACTTCCTTTGTAATCATAAACCAGTTCTTGGACCCATCCAGCTTACCTGTCCATCATCGCTGGCAGGCATCACGTGAGTGATCACAGAAGGAGCTGCTAGCTGGGCAAGTGCTTCAGCGTACGGAGTCGTGTACGGAGCCACTTTCGCAGAAGCGCAGACAGGCTCCTTGGAAAACGTGAAGCAGCGCCAGGCTATGGCATTCTGTTCAGTAGCGCAAGAATTTGTTTCAGTAAAGCCAATAGTTGGTAAAATGTTAAACTTAAAAAAAAAATTACTTTTGTAAAGAAAAGTTAACCAAGAATGATATTAGCAGTGTCTAAAATTCAGAATCAATGTGCTGCGTGTAAAGTTTCTTGCTTTTAGTACTTACAGCATTAATAATAAGTCTGATCGGCACAATGGCATGTGTCTTGTTTATCAGTTTTAACGGGAGAGCTTTCCAGCCTCCATAAATCACATCACCAAAATCAAGAGCATCCTTCTTCTCTGTTTCTACCTAATGATGAAAAAAAGGGACTGATTTATACAAAGCAATATATGAACAAATATCACAGCCTGTGTTCTTATCGCTGCTCATTCAGCCCCAAGAGTCAATATTAAAGGCAAACTTACCTAAGTTTCTCCAGGCTATTTTACAACTGCAATTTCTAAAAACAAATAAATGTTAAATCCTTTCTTTGAGGTAGTCTATGTACTCATAATTTTATAGAACAAAGCCACATCTTAGGTGCTGTTGCTCTGAAAAGACTATTAGATCTTAACACAAACTGACAATTTCATAAAAAATAAAAGCCTCTCTTTAATAAATTCTTTTATTATAATGTTGACTTCTCAATTTTCTTCAAACATATGTTGGCATTTTTATATTATAAACTTCTGGCAAAATGTTTAAAATGAAATCAAAACAGACATACCAGAAATTTAAAATGAATGCCTATCATCTTGACAGACTGACTTCTTTCAACAAGGGAGACCAATCTAACACAGAGCCTTCACACCCACACACGTTTAAGTGCTAAGTAATATTTAATACACACAAAAGACTGCTCTTTGTCTCTAACTTCTTTCACTTAGCAATACATTCTAGGTCCACCCGAGCTGCTGCAAAAGGTCAGATTTCATTCTTTTTTTTTTAGTGATAGAGACAGATAGGGACAAACAGGAAGGGAAAGAGATGAGAAGCATCAATTCTTTGTTCTGGCACCTTGGTTGTTCATTGATTGCTTTCTCATATGTGCCTTGACTGGGGTGGGGGCCTCCAGCTGAGCAGTGACCCCTTGCTCAAGACAGTGATCTTGGGCTCAAGCCCGCGACCTTGGGCTTCAAGCCAGCAACCTTTGGGTTCAAGCTATGATCCCACACTCAAGTCAGTGACTGTGCCCTCAAGCTGGTGAGCCTGCGCTCAAGTCGGGGTTTTGAACCTGGGTCCTTTGCACCCCATGCTGACTTATTCTTTTTTATAGTCAAGTAGTAGTTCATTGTGTAAATGTAGCACAGCTTTTTTTATCCATTCATCTACTGATGGGAACGTGGGATGCTTCCATATCTTGGCTATTGTAAATAATACTGCAATGAACATAAGGGTACATATTTCTTTTTTTATTTATTCATTTTTAGAGAGGAGAGAGGAAGAGAGAGAGACAGAGAGAGAGAGGAGAGAGAGACAGGAGGGAGGAGCTGGAAGCATCAACTCCCATATGTGCCTTGACCAGGCAAGCCCAGGGTTTTGAACTGGCGACCTCAGCTTTTCCAGGTTGACGTTTTATCCACTGCGCCACCACAGGTCAGGCAAGAGTACATATTTCTTTATCAAATTAGAGCAAAAACAAAACAAAACAAAAAACAAAACAGAAACAGACTCACAGATACCAAGAAGAGACTGACAGCTGTCAGAGGGTAGGGCGTTTGGGAGACTGGGTGAAAAAGGTGAAGGGAGTAAGAAGTACAAATTGGTAGTTACAGAACGGTCATAGAGCTGTGAATTACAGTGTAGGGAATACAGTAAATAATATACTCATAACTATGTATGGCCAGGTGGGTACTCAAAACATCTGGGGACCACTCTATAAAGTACTGCAGATGATTTTCTAACCTCTATTCTGTACATCTGAAACTAAGACGGACAATATTTACTGTAACCTGTAATTTAAAAAGTAAAACATAAAAAACACACGTATTTTAAAGACTGGTAAATTGGAGCTAAATTCACAGTGGCCCATGAAGGTGTGGGGTGGGCTCACCTCCAAGGTAGTTAGTTGAGCACAAAAGATACCTTCCTGAGAGTAAGATAGGACCTTGAGCTTATTGCTGGCAGAGTGAGCCTAGAATGGAATTTGAACTCCATGCACAAGGTACAGAAATTCAAAGAAATGTCCTCTTTATGAAAACTGAAAAAATTCTGCGTACATATCCAAAGAGACAATAGGGAAATGTGTCCAGGGATAAGTGGGCATTGCAAAACCATTCGCACGACAGTGAAACCCTAAGCCTTTGCCATACCAGGTATGGGAGCTCCAGGCTGAAGGTCACACCTTTACTGCTCTCATGCAAAGTGCTCTCCAGGGACACACTGGAAAGCCAAGACACATGGGATTTGTATAACTAAAAGCATGCTCTACAAATGTGAACTCTCATTAAAATCTTTAAAATATCGGCCCTGGCCGGTTGGCTCAGTGGTAGAGCGTTGGCCTGGCGTGCGGGGGACCCAGGTTTGATTCCCGGCCAGGGCACATAGGAGAAGCGCCCATTTGCTTCTCCACCCCCACCCCCTCCTTCCTCTCTGTCTCTCTCTTCCCCTCCTGCAGCCAAGGCTCCATTGGAGCAAAGATGGCCCGGGTGCTGGGGATGGCTCCTTGGCCTCTGCCCCAGGCGCTAGAGTGGCTCTGGTCGCGGTAGAGCGACGCCCCGGAGGGGCAGAGCATCGCCCCTGGTGGGCGTGTCGGGTGGATCCCGGTCGGGCGCATGCGGGAGTCTGTCTGACTGTCTCTCCCCGTTTCCAGCTTCAGAAAAATACAAAAAATAAAAAAAATCTTTAAAATATCAATTATAATTAGATACCACATGAAAAAAATAATCAGAAGAATTATCACTCAAAGGACAAGAAATAACGTCAAATAATCAGAGTTCATAAAGTAGGAAAAAAACCAGAAGGATCCAAGAAGCGATGGTGAATAAAAAAAGAAGAAAAAGAATAAATAGCTTTATCTGTTAAAAATTTTTTAATGTTGGGGTTTAAAAACCATATGGAACTATAAAATATTTTGTCAAAGACAATATGGAAGAAAAAGATCAGCATTAAAATGACTCAAGCTTCTTGTGTTGTTTGAGAATAAATAGAACACAGCACTTGATTAATTTCACTGAAGTAACCAATTTAAAAAGGGGTATGGGGAATAGAAATGTGAAACTTCCAAATTAATGCAGATGCTAAAGAAGGATGAAAAATTTAATCCATCTAGTGGGAGTCAGTAAAGGTAGAAAATGACCCAGAATTTTTAAAGAGATATTATGACAAAATAGAGGTCAAAGAATGAAAAATAAAGAGATGGAAATAGATAATACTCCAGCAAATTACTAAACAAAAGAAAAGATGACATACACTATTACCACTGGACAAAACAGACTTTAAGACAATAGGTATAAAGAGAATCAGTACTTAAAAAGAAATCATTTCACTTAGAGGATAAAATGATCCTGAGCCTAAACACATGCAACAATAGAGCTGCAGAATATTCAAGACAAAAATCAACAGAATTATACAGAGAAAGTGACACATCCACAATCACTTCCTTAGAGGTCAAAGGACTAAGCAAACAGAAATATTAGAAATAATACAAAACATGTAGCTATAGAGTTACAAACAAGAGCTAAGAACCACATAAAAGAACTCTGCCCCTAAGAGAAAGAAGAGCCATTCTTTTTAAGGACACAAGAAACATTAACAAAAACTGAACACAGAATACCAAATCTCTTTCCCCTCTCCCTCTCTAACCCACATTCACCACAAAGTTGGGAGGAGATGGGAAGAGATAGAAGGCAGCTGAAATAAATACTCTTAGGAAATAGAAAATGTACTTTAAAATGCACAACGATCCAACTTCCCAAAGAGAAGATCCAGAAAGTCTTGTTGGCCAACTTTTTTTTTTTTTTTTTTTGGTATTTTTCTGAAGCTGGAAACGGGGAGGCAGTCAGACAGACTCCCGCATGTGCCCGACCGGGATCCACCCGGCATGCCCACCAGAGGGCGATGCTCTGCCCACCAGGGGCGATGCTCTGCCCCTCCAGGGCGTTGCTCTGTCGCCTGGGGCAGAGGCCAAGGAGCCATCCCCAGCGCCCGGGCCATCTTTTGCTCCAATGGAGCCTTGGCTGCGGGAGGGGAAGAGAGAGAGAGAGAGGAAGAAGAGGGGGAGGGGTAGAGAAGTAGATGGGTGCCTCTCCTGTGTGTCCTGGCTGGGAATCGAACCTGGGACTTCCGCACACCAGGTCGACGCTCTACCACAGAGCCAACCGGCCAGGGCCTTGTTGGCCAACTTTAATACACAAATCTTTAGCAATGTGCATCAAATACCTAACTGACTATATTCACCAGTGTTGGTACATATACATGAAATACGCTAATACAGTATTATTACTGTATTAAAATCATTGCATATTAATTTTGAAATACTGGCCCTGGCCATTGGCTCAGTAGATAAATATCAGCCTGGCATATGGATGTCCTGGGTTCAAGTCAGGGCACACAGGAGAACTGACCATCCGCTTCTCTCCTCTCATTCACCTCTTCTCTCCCTCTTCCCTTCCCACAACAAGTAGCTGGGTTGATTCAAGCATCGGCCCTAGACAGGTTGCTGGATTAATCCCAGTTGGGGCACATGCGGGAGTCTACCTCACTATCTCCTGTCCTCTCACCTAAAAAAAAAGAAAAACAAAAGGAAACAACTGTACTCAAACACAGACTGTCAACACTAGTGACTTCTTTATCACTAGAGATACTTTCTGAGCTGTCTTCATGAGTCCAGAATGCTTAGTCTGTATGTGCTTCCAAACTGATACTATGGCTGTTTTTAAATCTGTATGCAATGCCATCACTGAAAGGTATTCCAAGTCGGGAACACTCACTCATAAAACACAGTGTAGTTGCTTTTGGAGATAAATAATCCCCAAAATATATCCCCACCTATCCACTTACTGCATTGTTTCTTTTTTTTTTTTTAATTCAGTGAAAGGAGGGGAGGCAGAGATAGATTCCCACACACGCCCCAAATGGGATACACCGGTAAGCCCACTAGGGGGAGATGCCCATCTGGGGTGTCGTTTCATTGGTCAGCAACCGAGCTTTTCCTAGCAACTGAAGCTGAGGCCATGAAGCCACCCTCAGCGTCCAGGGCCAACTTACTCCAATCGAGCCATGGCTGCAGGAGCGGGAGAGAGAGAGAGAAAGAGAGAGAAGAGTGGGAGGTGTGGAGAAGCACATGGGCACTTCTCCTGTGTTCCCTGCCCAGGAATCAAGCCCAGCACATCCACATGCTGGCCACTGCTCTACACCTGGGGCAACCGGCCAGGCCCTGCATTGCTTCTAAAAGTGGTATTTACAAAACTAACATCCAACGTTTTAAACCACCTGGAATAATCACCAAGTCTGGTTAAATTTCTTAGTCTCTGTTATTTTTCTTTTTAAAAAAGTATGTAAGTGACTTTTCAGAATGCCCTAAATACCCGCTGAAGAAAAGCAGGCTAACACATTACCCTCAAGCAATGAATTTGAAGCAACTTTTCCTTCTTTTCTGAGGGATGCCTTTTTGGTGGAGGTAAAACCAACCTTGTTTTGTATTTAAAATAGAGGGTCTTACCTGACTGTGTTATATTTAAAATTTCAGTCCAAGTTAAAAAAATAAAAAAAGCAAAAAAAAAGACTTGAAAACAAGAGCCAAGGAATAGGAGAAAATAAACAAAGTGTAATTATTAGCAAAGACTTATACTCCACAATATAAAGAAACATCTACAAAAATTAGTAGACGTTCGCCTGACCAGGCAGTGGCACAGTGGACAGAACATCAAACTAGGACCCAGAGGACCCAGGTTTGAATCCCAAAGGTTGCTGGGATAAGCATGGGCTTATCTGGCCTGAGCGTGGGATCATAAACATGACCCCATGATCTCTGGCTTAAGCTCAAAGGTCGCTGGCTTGAAAAAAGGGTCACTCGTTCTGCTGTACCCCTCCCCCCAGTCAAGGCACATATGAGAAAGCAATCAATGAACAACTGAGAAAACTAAGGAGCCACAATGTAGAACTGATGTTTCTCATCTCTCTCCCTTCCTGTCTGTCCCTATGTGTCCCTCTCTCTGTCCCCCCCCCGCAAAAAAAATTAGTAGACATTCAAAACAACAGAAAAATGGGCAAGAAATATAAACAGGCAATTCAGAGAAGGAAAACTAGAATATGTAACAAACAAAATGATGCTCAACATCATTAGTAATCCAAGTACGTAAACTAAAACAATATTTGACATCCAAGAAGTAAGCAAACTTTACATTAACAGTAACAAATGTTAGCAAAAATAGAAACTCTCATATATTTCTTCTGCAAATATAAATTAGCAATTTACTAGTATCTAGCTAAAATAAAAGCACATATACTATCAAATATGATGTTTGTGGTAGGGACCTGGACATCCTTTATCAAGTTAAGAAAGCAATGCAACAGTTTTTACAGATACAGCCTCTGTACAGAATTCCTGTGCTATCTCTCATAAGGAATACAGTTCCCTAGTCAAATCCTGGTGGTCCTTCATGGCCCAATTATTCCTCTAAATTCTACGTCTGCAAGAATGCTTTCACTGTTTACCAAGCTAATAATGTATGCTGGACTCAAAGCCCAGACCACACCTCAGACCAATGAAATCATAATCCAGAGGGTAGATAAGACGCAGACATCAGTCTTTTTTTTTTTTTTTTTTCATTTTTCTGAAGCTGGAAACAGGGAGAGACAGTCAGACAGACTCCCGCATGCGCCCGACCGGGATCCACCCGGCACGCCCACTAGGGGCGCCGCTCTGCCCACCAGGGGGCGATGCTCTGCCCATCCTGGGCGTCACCATGTTGCGACCAGAGCCACTCTAGCGCCTGGGGCAGAGGCCACAGAGCCATCCCCAGCGCCCGGGCCATCTTTGCTCCAATGGAGCCTTGGCTGCGGGAGGGGAAGAGAGAGACAGAGAGGAAAGTGCGGCGGAGGGGTGGAGAAGCAAATGGGCGCTTCTCCTGTGTGCCCTGGCCGGGAATCGAACCTGGGTCCTCCGCACGCTAGGCCGACGCTCTACCGCTGAGCCAACCGGCCAGGGCGACATCAGTCATTTTTGAAGATCATCAGGAGATTCCAATGAGCAGACCAATTTGGGAATCACTGCCTTTCGCTACTATAGCTTATGTGAGCCACTTAACAAATGACAGCTTTAAATATTGCTTAGTTGTGATTTTTCATTCTGCTACAAAAATGTAAGCTGTTTAAGGGTGGGTTCAGAAGTTTAGCATAGTAGAATGTATTGAAATGCAGAAAATTAAGAAATGCAGAAAATTAATGACACTGGTTCTCGGTGGGGGTAATTTGGTAATGTCTGCAGGCATTTTTGCTTGTCACAACTGAGGAAAAGGAGGACCAGAGATGTTGCTAAAAATCTAACAATGCACAAGATAACCCCCCACCCCCAACACAGAATTATCCATCCCAAAATGTCAACACTACCAAAGCTGAAAAACCCAGCCCAAGAGAATGACAAGCATTGCAGAGATGATTTTGTGTAAATACAAAATCATAAAGATAACACAAAAATAAAGATAACAGTTTATGAAAACTACAAACTCTACTTCCTCCTTTAAGTCCTAGAAAATAGATTTTGAAGCTAAGTTTTTACGCATTCTCCCTGGGAAAAGGTAAGGAAAGGCATACACACTGTGAAAAGAAATGCTGAACAATCCTCATCAGCTTCCTTGGAAAGCTACCTTTTCCCTCACTCCCTACACCCCACAGCTAAACAGAATCACAGTTTTAGCCTATGAAACAAGTTAACTTTAGAAGGAGCTCACTAACACCTGTAAAGTGTGGTTGAACAAACATGTCAGACTGAAGTCACATATAAGAATCCACTAATTTTTAATTATCATGTAGAGCTGTTCTGCTTTTCCTTTGTTTCGTACCCTCCTCATCTCATCTTCCCACTTCCGTAAGATATTCTGATTTCATTCACAATCACTTAAGACCAGACACCTTTGTACAGCTTTGTTTGTGCACTAAGGCTGCAATTTTTTATCATCTGGTGAGACTTAAAAATGACTGAAACTCTGCCATTCCTCCCCTGGCCCCCATTCTGATTCAGTTGGTCTGAGTGGGACTCAGGGTGTTCTTAAAACCCCAATGGTATTCCAATGTGCAGCCAAGGTTGAGAGCCACGTCTTCTTAAACAGGCATATAATACAGTAAGTGCTTCACTATCCCAACTAGCGAGGCCTTATTTCTTTCATTCCCAGAAGACAGATAACTACAGAAGAGCACCTTTTTTACCTAACAAATAATCTTCAGGTATAGAAAATAAAGAAGAATACAACATGGCATTTTCTTAAGTGAATAGCAAATTCTAAAATGAAAATAAGTTGGAAAATAAGGATTAATGCTATACTTTTGCTTTAAAAACGACTCGGCATGTATATCTGTTTCTGTAAAACAACAAAAATTTTGGAATAAGATATTAAGAACCACTGTTTAGCAGGAAATTAACTTTGTGGCACATTTATTCACAAATTCTTTTTCCCCAAATATTACTTTTAAGGTTAAACAGACTTCATGAAAATGGCAGGTATAAAAAAAGACCTGTTTACAACTAGTTACCTCAATCACAGGAGTCTCGGCAATAGCGGTGAGAATGACTCTGCTTGCCAAGGCTTCTGCTTGGACTATTGTCTCAGCATCTGCTGTAAATGGCCAAGAAGCAACACTGAATATATATCTGAAAATCCCAGGATTGGACGGTATGAAAAGTACTTTTATGTCTTCTGCAGTATGAGGTCTTATGATGACTTTATTCTTGAAAACTAAACAGGGATATGCTAAAATATCCACCTTAAAAAAACAAAAAGAGACACATGGTTTCTTAAAAATTGGCTTCACATTGAAAATCAAGTAGAATCAACTAGTTTTTTAAGGTCCCTTTTCCTATTCACTTGAGCTACCAAATTTAGACATTTATTACCTCTCCAAAAAATCCAAGTCTTATAACTAATTATCTGTAAAATACAACCAAACTTATGAAGACAGGCTGAATTTATGGCCCCTAGACTATGTTAAACCAAACACAGCTATTGATACCCACACTATCCTTGAAAAGGATACACTTTACAGCCCTCCACATGGCCCCAGGACCTAATTCTGGTGTAATGCAGGATAGTCACTCATCTCTTTAATATTCCCCGTTAGGCTTCCAAGTCTAATTATGATTCACTCCAAACCGTCCCTTCTCAACATAATGGAGATCTTTTCTGCTCCCACTTGCAGAGACAACACTATTTCCTACATTTCCCTGAGAGAAGGCCTCCAGTCTCACCTGCTTCTACCCTCAACCCTCTCCTTCAAACACCTACCTTTCATCTAGCCTTAGGATATGAATGTAGCTGTCGCAAAATCAGGACGGTCTAGAACAGGAGCTGCTGTCCTTATTTCCTACCCTTCCTACTCCCTGACATTCAAATGGTCATTGCAATCATAAAAGCAGATTAGATTCTAGAACTGTAGCAGCTGTTATTGATCACATGAGACCATGATTATAAAAGGTAACGTTAAAACTGCATTTCCAGTTATCTCATAAGACCATGTAAGAATATAATCTGACAAATTAGTCAAAAAGACTACTTACTAAAATAGTGTAGGCCCCAAGATTAACTTGTTTTATTGATAAATGACAGTAACTTATAGTCAATCACATTTAACAAAACCAGAAATTCAAGAGCTTTCAGGGGGTTAAATAACAACACTAAAGGATATCCACATGATTTTATAAATAACTAACGGAGTATAATGATTAATAAATAAACAGTAACACGGGCAGAAAGATGAGAAGCAGATTCAGATTTCACCTCTTACACTAGAAGTACTACAACAAAAGAGGGACCAAAAACAATACCATTTGCCTGACCTGCAGTGGCGCAGGGGGTAAAAGTGTTGACCTGGAACCCTGAGGTCACTGGTTCAAAACCCCAGGCTTGCCTGGTCAAGGCATATATAGAAGTTGATGCTTTCTGCTCCTCCCCCTTCTCTCTCTCTCTAAAAAAATGAATAAATAAAATCTAAAAAAAAAATCCCATTTGATGATTCTGTGCATGGTGTAAGGGGAGGGACAGTATGAAAGGAAATACTACTTCCTAGTATGAAAGGAAGTACTACTTATGCAAAGGAGAAAGCCAGCACTAATCATAATGCAATTGCCTTGTCAAAGAGAAAGATAATAAAAGACTCACCTTGTCACCATTAATGCTAACACTGAGAACCTCGATGCTGACCTGCAGCCAGCGGGTAGTAGGATTCAGTACACTAAGGTAGGTTTGTGAAGCAATACCAACACAGCAAGCATGAGGAAACTTCAATTCCTCAGGTACTCTTACACACCCTGTGTAAAGATAGAGCAGAGTCAAAATTCCAAGTTATACCAAATACTTGATTAAATGCACAACTAGTTAAATTGCGATTTTTATAGAAGACTTCTTTATACCCAGAGCTATGGTGTAAAGCGCCCCAGATCTTTAGGCATCCTTGATACTATATAAGCCTCAGCAAAGGCTGGGCAACAATTTTTTCCTGCTGAATCCAGTCAAGGAATAAGAACAATTAAAACTGGTTAAACTCACAATTTATAGCTAATCAACACTTAGATATTACTACTAATCTCTTCCTTCTTTCTCCCACATATATAAGCCACTGCCTAATCTAATAAGAAATGACAGAGGCTCTAACTTGGATTTTTACCATGACCAGTCTTTTCTCTGTCCTTACGCAGTTACTCCAGAATTTCCTTGAAGACAGCACTCTAGAAGCTGCGTATCCTGGGTCAGAAAAAGCAGTGACCATCCACAAGAGCATCAGGGCGCAATTCATCTACTACAGACAGGAGTGCCAGGGTGTATCTCTCATTACCACAACAGTAACCCACCAAGACTTAAAAGCTGGATGGAGATTCACTCCTTCAGAAGAGACTCTAAACTGGACATTTGCCAGTTGAAAGAAAAGAAACACAAGTGCACAACACAACAGAGACAGGAAGACAAAGGTATTGGGAGTTTCCCCTGCATCAGTTTTCATGTTTTTCTAAGGCCACTTAAGGGACCTTTGCCCAGAAATATGTATAGTCTGTGTTCCAAAATCAGGACAAAGGAAAAAAATTAAAAGAAATTCAGGCCTATCATATCTCCTTGAAACAATCTCATTTGAGAAAACTCAGTTTTAAATTGTAGCAAGCAACAACAGGCGATAACAAAAAGCATCTCACCAAATCCTGACATCATTCCTGAATCCCATGGTTCAATTCCACAACTTGCGCCAACAGACCGCACAGGAAAAGCTTTTGCTGTAGTTAGAATATTCTGATGTCTGGTATTAGAATATGGGTTACAAAGGGAAGAGGCCCCCATCAATTCAGAGTTGATATTCTGTCCTAGACAAATATCCATGGCCACAGCATTCTGCACATGCTCTCCCGTGACAGCAGGGTAAGAACAGTTTCCTGCAAGCCCACAGACTGTGGTGGTACTACCAGCGTAACACTGCGGCAAAGCAACATTTCCAGTGGCAGGTAGTGTTCCCAAATACTGCTGGGCAAAGGGAGCTATGGTCAAAGACTGTTGAGTCAAGAGTCTAGGAACTGAGGCAGGCACGCTCTGCATCTCGGGAGCAGAGTCATATACTACAGAGCTGGGAACAGGAGCACACTGGTTTCCAGAGGCTGTCTGATGAGAAACCTGGCCACTCGATGCACTGTTGGTAGTTGATGTATCTTCAGAAGCTGCCGTCTCACTTTCGTTCACAGATGACTGCAGTGGCACAGAGAGGCGTAGCATGGCTGTCATACCTGGGTGCTTGAGCCCTGACTTGCTCAGATGAGCCAGGCTGATCTGGTCTAATTCACTGGAGTTTGTAGTCAAACCTTCCTCAGTGGTTTCTGAAAGTTCTCCACTTTTGGAAGAAAGAGCTGTACTAAATCTCAGGTTAGATTTTATATCTTCAGGTTTGCTACCAAGAGAAGTTGTGTCAGTCACTTTTTCTGAATCTGACTTTTTCTGGATAATATACGATAATGCTCCTTTGCCTTTACTTTGAAATAGACCTTTTTCTCTCAACTTTTCCACAGCCTGTTCCTCTGATAAAACTGGACTGGTTCGAATAATTGTGGTGCTCAACTCACTGATGATATCATTCTGAGTCTGACAAAAAAATGTTTAAAATTAATTCATAGATTATTATAAATTCAAATAATATAATAGAGATCTGGAAAAACATTGGTTTACACACAAAAACAGTTTTGCAATTGTAAAATGCAGGATTAAGTTAGAAAAATGTTGCATTCATCATTTTTTGGAAATAATTATGAGGAGTCTAAAGAGAAGGTATACACCAATTATATTTCTGAAAAAATTTACATAAAAGACAAGAGACAACTAATTCTGTAAAAATTTAGGGAATTTCCCCCTCTAAACTGTACAAGAAAAATCTAAGTAAATCAATAAAAAGGAAATGAGGGGTAGGATGAGAAAGCTTTAAAGTGACATCAACATGAGGTTAGGAACCAAAGCACACCCGGCTCAAGGGCTCTTCCACTTGATTATTTGTCCATATTCCTATAAGGTTTAAAAATGCTAATTTTGGCCCTGGCCGGTTAGCTGGTAGAGTGTCAGATGGCATGTGGAACTCCTTGGTTTGATTCCCAGTCAGGGCACACAGGGAAGCAATCACCCATTTCTCCTCCCTGTCCTCCCGCCTTCTCTCTTCTCTTCCCACAGCCATGGCTCGAATGGTTTGAGCGAGTTGGCCCTGGGCACTGAGGATGGCTCCATGGCCTCCCCTTAAGCACTATAGCTTGGCTGCTCAGCAAGAGCCCCAGATGGACAGAACATCGCCGGGTATGGGGCTTGCCGAGTGAGTCCCGGTTAGGGCATACGTGAGAGTCTGGCTCTTTGTCTCTGTGCCTCTCACTTCATAAAAATAAAAAATAAAATAAAAAGAAAGAAAACGCTAATTTTTTTTAAGTGAGAGGAGAGGAGATAGAGAGACAAGACTCCTGCATTCACCCTGACCAGGATCCACTTAGCAACCGAAGTCTGGGGCTGACACTTGAACCAATTGAGCCACTGGCTGCATGAAGGGAAGAGAGGAGGAGGAGAGGGAAGAGGAGAGAAGCAGATGGTTGCTTCTCATATGTGCTCTGACTGGGGATTGAATCCAGGATTTCCATATGCTGGGCCAACGCTTCCACTGAGCCAACCAGCAAGGGTCAAAACGCTAATTTTTATGAGCACCAAAGTCTTTTCCAATATCTATTCTAAACCATTGTGGGTTTGTTTTCTTAAGTATGAAGTAATAGACATAGTCAATGTTCACACAGTCATTTCTTCATAATATATCACCTTAGGGGTGACATCTGTAAACATTACACACAAATTAAGATGCACTTAACCCTCACTGATTATTTTTGATATTTGGTTTGAAAATTTATTCTGGACCAAAGCTTTAGAAACACAGACATTGAGAAACAAATTATTTGCCAATTATCCATCCATCCACTCATCAGTCTGTAAAAATAACAAGAACCAATATGTATTCGGTAGTAAATTCTTTCTTTTTTTTTTTTTTTTTTTTTTTTTTATACAAAGACAGAGGGAGTCAGAGAGAGGGATAGATAGGGACAGACAGACAGGAACGGAGAGAGATAAGAAGTATCAATCATCAGTTTTTCATTGAGACACCTTAGTTGTTCATTGATTGCTTTCTCATATGTGCCTTGACCTTGGGGCTACAGCAGACCAAGTAACCCCTTGCTCAAGCCAGCAACGTTGGGTCCAGGCTGGTGAGCTTTGCTCAAACCAGATGAGCCCGCGCTCAAGCTGGCAACCTCGGGGTCTTGAACCTGAGTCCTCTGCATCCCAGTCCAATGCTCTAGCCACTGTGCCACCGCCTGGTTAGGCAGTAGTAAATTCTTGATGCCAAGCCCTGTCACAACATCCCTGTCCCTGCTTACATATGAAGAACAGGCTTGGGGAGAGTGTATCCATCTGACAGTAGCAGAGAAGAGGCCACCTGACTCCCTAATTCAGCTCTTAACCACTATGCTAAGAACAGAGACACAAAATCTAAAAGCATCTAAAAAACAGCTTTCAATGAAATGGTGTACTGGCTTGTCCAACATGATGTCATATTTAGTGGATATATTTATCAATAGCTTGGTGGAAGAGGCCTGTATGTATTGCAAACTCACAACAGTCATATCAGCTCATAAAAGTGCTGAATACTGTCACATTCACAAAACACATGCTGACACGTAAATCTCTCAGGTCCGCTTCTCTTCCATCCTCACAGTCACTACCTTAATTCGAACCTGCACTGTCTCTCACCTGACTGACTATAGCAGCCTTGTGTCAGTCCTCCTGGTTCTCATCTTTCCCCTATCAATGCCTCCTCCAAAATGCTACTGCAATGAGCTTTGAAAACATCAACACAGATCCTGTCAGTGTTCTGCTTAAGAACCTTCAAACTCACAAATTTCACATCTAAGACTCCTCTTGGTTTGGCCTCTTCTCTTTTTCCCAAGTACATGACTCACTGCAGCCATTCCAAACTTCTTGGGAGTCCCTAAAATGCAGTCTATTTACAATTCCATGCCTTTCCCATTGGTTTGTCTGCTTCTTTCCTAATTCCAAGCAGTTCTGAAAAATATGGCTTTAATACATTACTAGTCCTCCCACTGATACCCTAATCTTATTGTTAGTTACCTACTTCTGCATATCATAGCATAGGTCTATCACAGTGCATTTCGTTACACAGTACTGTCCTGCACATGTCCTCTATCAGACTGAGAGCTTTTTTTTTTGTTTATATCCAAAGTGAGAAGTGGTGGGGAGGCAGACAGACAAACTACTGCATGCACAAAACCGGGATCCATCTGGCAAGCCCACCAGGGGGTGATGCTCAGTCCCTCTGCGCATTGCTTCGCTACAATAGAAACCATTCTAGCACCTGAGGCAAAGGCCATGGAGCGATTCTAAGCTCTCGGGCCAACTTTGCTCCCATAGAGCCTTGGCTGCGGGAAGGGAAGAGAGAGAGAGGGAGAAAGAAGAGGGAGAACAGTGGAGAAACAGATGGGTGTTTCTCCTGTCTGCCCTGACCGGGAATCGAACCTGGGATTTCCACAAGCCGGGCTGACACTCTACCGCTGAGCCAACTGGCCAGGGCTAGACTAAGAACTTTTTGAGGGCAGATACTAAAATATTTGTACCTCTAGCCTGACCTGTGGTGGCGCAGTGGATAAAGCGTCGAACTGGAAATGCTGAGGTCGCCGGTTTGAAACCCTGGGCTTGCCTGGTCGAGGCACATATGGGAGTTGATGCTTCCAGCTCCTCCCCACCTTCTCTCTCTGTCTCTCATCTCTCTCTCTCTGTCTCTCCCTCTCCTCTCTAAAAAAATGAATAAATAAAAAAATAAAATCTTAAAATATTTGTACCTCTAGTGCCTACCCAGTATGAGCAGCTGTTTAAATCTTCTCTCTCTGCACCTCCTCCCTCCATCTCTTCCTTCCATGCTATCCACCCTCCCCTTTTCAAGATAAAATGGCAACGTTAAGTATATAGGCCAGAACTTCAGTCTGAGCCCTACATGAGTAACACTTTAGACCCAGAAGCCTTACTAAAGAAACAATAACAGCGCTTCCCACCTTGTGGCCCTCAAGGCCATGATCTGAGGCCATGGTGGGACAGGTGCTCTCTTGCTCAGAAACGTAAGTCAGCCTGCTCAAACTAGCCTGTGGACATATCAGCTGAGACAACTCACTCTCACCGGGGGGCTTCTGATGATGAGCTGCCGGGCCAAAAGGTTCTAAAGCACACCTGAAAGAGAGAACACCTTGTGATTGCAGTTGTCCATTCTGTAGGAAAAGCCAATCCTGCTTTACTTACCATCTTGTTAATCTAGTCTCTGCTCCAGCGGCAATGTATAGGAGGCGGCAAAAGTAGCTTTATAGTTGTGAGTACACAAAACAGTTTATTCTTGTATTGAAATATATTCATTTCTGTAATATTTGTATTACATCTATAAACCTAATTTTGACCACCCTTATATAATAACTCAACTAGATTCACTTCCTTTACCCTTCATCACCTAAAATTGTAAATTATGTATATATATGTATGTATGTGTGTGTGTGTGTGTGTGTGTGTATATATATATATATATATAATATCTTATAAACATCTTTCTTAGCCAGAGGATAGTATTATTAGGCAGCATGGCTTAAGAGTTTCATTGTGTGTTTGTCATAATTTCTATTGCCTAGTTGCTCTTTTAGCAAAATCTTTATAACTAGGGTTTTTTTTCCTTACGATAAATTTGCAGGTATAGAATGTCTGAGTCAAAGGGATTTTTATATGCATTGCTGAATTGCTCAGCCAAATGTACCGCTTTATATTCCTCTCAGTAGGTTAAGACTTTCTATTCCCTTGCAGTTATCTACATGATTATTTTTTGTAATCTTTGCTCTTTGAAGGCAGAAATTTTTAATGATCTGCTCTTCATTGCTCTATATCAGGTATTCAGTAAATTTTTACTGAATGAATAATTGTCATGTGACTATATGAATTTTTTTTTAATTCATTTTAGGGGGGGAGAGAGAGAGAGAGAAAGAGAGAAATAGAGGGAGAAGGAGGAGGAGCAGGAAGCATCAACTCCCATATGTGCCTTGAACAGGCAAGCCAGGGTTTTGAACCGGCAACCTCAGTGTTTCCACGTTGACGCTTTATCCACTGCGTCACCACAGGTCAGGCTGTATATGAAATTTATTAATGAAAATGCTATGATATAACAATTTTCTTTTGCAGTAGCTAACAAATAATTCATTCAGTAAAAATATATATACAAGGCCAGCCCAGTTTGATTCAAAGAGAGGGGAAACAAAATGCAATTCCTGAGAGGTGCCTAAGTCACACTAAATAAGATATATTGTCCCAGTAGCCATCTTTTTATTTATTCGTTTTTTAGAGAGGAGAGAGAGAAAGGGAAAGAGAGACAGAGAGAGAAGGTGGGGAGGAGCTGGAAGCATCAACTCCCATATGAGCCTTGACCAGGCAAGCCCAGGGTTTCGAACCGGCGACCTCAGCATTTCCAGTTCGACGCTTTATCCACTGCGCCACCACAGGTCAGGCTCAGTAGCCATCTTTGAAAACAGTGTTGCACCCACTGAACAGCCTTTAATTTGACTAAAATGACCCCATCATTTTTTGCAAAGTTCAGACTACTCAGTTGTGCAGTGGACACAGAGAGAATCCTATTTTGAATTTAGATTTAGAAAAAGCTCTGAATCAAGACACTATTGACAAGATGATACTAATTGGTGAATTTCTAACCAATGGAGACAAAATATTAACCAAACTGTTTCAGGTCTATTTTAGCCACTGCATGGTATGGGACTTTTGTTTATTTCAAAATTTTTAATTTTATTGTATCTATTGCCCCTTATGTGCCTTACAGACAAGATAACCTGAAGTTTCCTATATGCACATACATACATGCACACGTATTTATACAGATGCCATGGCATGGCATGAAAAACATTCTGGGTTACTAGTAATGTGTTGTATTATTACTCTGGCTCCTTTAATTGAAAAGAACAAATGCACTCAGGTTACATAACCACAAGTATTGAGAAGTGAACTGTAAGAACATATAGAAAGAAAAGGAGAGAAATTTCAGTTGAGACATCAGATTTCAAAGGAATCTGAAAATTGCAAGTGCTGACCACAGAGAGACTCTAAGGTAGTTCTGAAATTAGAAACTCTAAATCAGCTTGGTGACACTTTGGAAATGAGCTAGAAGATGGAAAACCAGCGAGCAGGGATGCTAATGAGCAGCAAAACTTATCAGATAAAGGCCCTGGCCGGTTAGCTCAGTGGTAGAGCGTCAGCCTGGCGTGCGGGAGTCCCGGATTTGATTCCCAACCAGGGCACACAGGAGAGGCGCCCATCTGCTTCTCCACCCCTCCCCCTCTCCTTCCTCTCTGTGTCTCTCTTCCCCTCCCGCAGCCGAGGCTCCACTGGAGCAAAGTTTGCCGGGGCGCTGAGGATGGCTCTGTGGCCTCTGCCTCAGGCTCTAGAATGGCTCTGATTGCAGCAGAGCAACGCCCCATATGGGCAGAGCATAGCCCCCTGGTGGGCATGCCAGGTGGATCTCAGTCGGGCGCATGCGGGAGTCTGTCTGACTGCCTCCCCATTTCCAACCTCAGAAAAATACAAAAAAAAACCCCACAAAACTTATCAGATAAAGTATACTCACTAAAAATAATGTTGCCATTAACAGATAAAAATTCTGACCAATATTTCACCATGAATATAAAAAAAAACAATAAAATATGAGCTGGTAGAAAACAGAATCAAATCCTTTTAACACAATAAAAAGTACAAGGATTGCCTGACCAGGCAGTGGCGCAGTGGATGGAACATTGAACTGGGACGCAGAGGACCCAGGTTCGAGATCCCGAGGTTGCCAGCTTGAGCTCAAGGTCGCTGGCTTGAGCAAGGGGTCACTCAGTCTGCTGTAGCCCTCCCCCCCATCAAGGCACATAAGAGAAAGCAACCAATAAACAACTAAGGTGCCACAACGAACTGATGCTTCTCATTTCCCTCCCATCCTGTCTGTCAGTCCCATATCTGTCCCTCTCTCTGTCTCTGTCACACACACAAAAAAAAGTGGAAAGGGAAAAAGGAAAGAACATGAAAGTAAGTTCATTAATTGTCTCATTGGTAATAAATGGTATGGGTTGAGATGTATTCCCCCCAAAAGATATGTTGAAGTCCAAATCCCCAGTGCCCCAGAATGTGACTTTATTTGGAAGTAGGGTCATTGCATATTTAATTAGTTAAGATGAGGTCATAATAGAGTAGGCTGGGCCCTTAGCCCAGTATGAATGATTTCCTTATAAGATGAAAGAAATTTGGACACTAGCAAGACAGGTATGTGATTACAGAGGCAATGGTTAGAGTGATGCTTTACAAGCCAATAAAAACCTAAGGCTATCATAAGCTCAAAGAGGTGAGTAAGGATCCTCCCCTAAACCCTTCAAAGAGAACTTGATCCTAGACACCTAGCCTACACATACAACAATAAATTTGTCATTTTAAACCACCCAGATTTTTTGTACTTAACTATGGCAGCCACTGGCAAACTAATACAGTCGGGAATCAAAGAATATCACTTAAAAGCTAGCAAAGCAAGCCTTCGAAATAGAAGTATCTTTATTAACCATACAAAGATAAACATTAGATAATTTTATAGGCAAATACTAGTAGAGAGGAAGGAGAAAACCTACTGGATGAGAAAGTATAACGATCTTCAAATTTGGTTAGGATAGATGACTTCTAATGTCCTTTAAAATATGAAATAAACTTATTTAAGAAGTAGTTGTATATATGAAAAACTTTCAAAATGAGGCATCTAGGAGCTATTGAAACAGGAAAGAATTAAGCTCCTCACACTTAACTCGGGATTACTCCATACCATTTCAGAGGAACATGCAAAACTTCAATGGGAACTGGGAAAAACAACTGGTAACTGAAATAAAATATAATTTCAATTTTTCAAAATATTAAATAAACATTTTTCATAATTTCACTGTTTAGGTAAATTTTTGTTTATTAAAAATATTTCAGTATAGCCTGACCTGTGGTGGCGCAGTGGATAAAGCGTCAACCTGGAAATGCTGAGGTCGCCAGTTCGAAACCCTGGGCTTGTCTGGTCAAGGCACATATGGGAGTTGATGCTTCCAGCTCCTCCCCTGCTTCTCTCTCTCTGTCTCTCCTCTCTCTCTCTCCCTCTGTCTCTCCCTCTCCTCTCCAAAATAAATTAAAAAAAAAAAAAGTAAAAAAAAAAAAATATTTCAGTATAGAAACAAAAGAGCCTTTAAAAAGAACAAAAAATTCATAAATACTTTTTATTTTTCTGGAGTGAGAAGTGGGGAGGCAGACAGACAGACTCCCACATGCACCCAACTGGGATCCACCTGGCAAGCCCACTAGGGGGTGATCATCCGCCCATCTGGGAGTTGCTCTGTTGCAACCTGAGCCATTCTAGCACCTGAGGAGGAGGCCACAGATCCATATTCAGTGCCTGGGGCCAACTTTTGCTCCAATGAAGCCTTGGCTGCAGGAGGGGAAGAGAGAGATAGAAAGAAGAGGGGGAAGGCTGGGGAATCAGATGGGAGCTTCTCCTGTGTGCCCTGGCTGGAATCGAACCTGGTACTTCCACACACTGGGCTGACGCTCTACCACCAAGCCAACCGGCCAGGACCTAAACTTTTTTTCTTTAAGTGAGAGGAAGGAAGACAGAGAGACAGACTCCAGCATGCACCCTGATGAGGATCCACCTGGCAAGCCCCCTATTGGCAATGCTCTGACCATCTGGGGCCATGCTCATCAACTGAGCTATTTTTAGCAGCTGAGGCAGAGGCTCCAATGAGCCATCCTCACCACCCAGGGTCAATTTGCTCTAATCAATTAAGCCATGGCAGCAGGAGAAGAAGGGGAAAAGAGAGAGGTGGAGGGGGAAGGAGCGGTGGAGAAGCAGATGGTCGCTTCTCCTGTGTGTCCTGACCGGGAATTGAACCTAGGACTTCTACATGCTGGGCAGACACTCTACCATTGAGCCAACTGGCCAGGCCCAATTAACTTTCTATATGGCAGAAAATACAATAAAAAACTTTTAAAAACTAAGAACTTTTAAAAACTTATATCACAAGTAAAAATTTGTTCTCGCCTAGTACTTCACGCACTCCTAGAAATGGACATAGAAAGACTAACAGTCCATGAGAAAAACAGGCAACAAACATGATAACTATTATATAGGAAAAATATATAAATATAAAAGAGATGCTTGTCTGACCAGGCAGTGGCACACTGGATAGAGCATTGGACTGAGACACGGAGGACCCAGGTTCAAAACTCTGAGGTCGCTGGCTTGAGCACAGGGCCAATGGCTTGAGCATGGGATCATTAACATGACCCCATGGTCATTGGCTTGAGCCCAAAGGTTGCTGGTTTGAGCAAGGGGTCACTTGCTCTGCTATACTCCCCCCCCCCCCCCGTCAAGGCACATCTGAGAAAGTAATAATAAACAACTAAGAAGCTGCAATGAAGAATTGAGATGAGCCTGACCAGGTGGTGGCGCAGTGGATACAGCGTCGGACTGGGATGCGGAAGATCCAAGTTCGAGACCCCGAGGTTGCCAGCTTAAGCGCGGGCTCATCTGGTTTGAGCAAAAGCTCACCGGCTTGAGCCCAAGGCTGCTGGCTCGAGCAAGGGGTTACTCAGTCTGCTTAAGGCCCGCAGTCAAGGCACATATGAGAAAGCAATCAATGAACAACTAAGGTGTTGCAACGCGCAACGAAAAACTAATGATTGATGCTTCTCATCTCTCTGATCCTGTCTGTCTGTCCCTGTCTATCCCTCTCTCTGAGTCTCTCTCTCTGTCTCTAAAAAAAAAAAAAAAAAAATTTAAAAAAAAAAAAAAAAAAAAAAGAATTGAGATGAGATGCTTCTCATCTCTCCCTTTCTGTCTGTCTCTATCTGTCCCTCTCTCTGACTCTCTCTGTCAAAAAAAAATGCTTATCACACATAAAAATTATGAATTAAAGTTATATTGAAATACTACTTATTTTCACCTATCAGATTTTCTTTTTTTTTTTTCTTTTGTATTTTTCTGAAGTTGGAAACGGGGAGGCAGTCAGACAGACTCCCGCATGTGCCCGACCGGGATCCACCCAGCACGCCCACCAGGGGGCGATGCTCTGCCCATCTGGGGCGTCGCTCTGTTGCAACCAGAGCCATTCTAGCGCCTGAGGCAGAGGACACAGAGCCATCCTCAGCGCCCGCGCCAACTTTGCTCCAATAGAGCCTTGGCTGCGGGAGGGGAATAGAGAGACAGAGAGGAAGGAGAGGGGGAGGGGTGGAGAAGCAGATGGACGCTTCTCCTGTGTGCCCTGGCTGAGAATCGAACCTGGGATTCCTGCACGCCACGCTGATGCTCTACCAATGAGCCAACCAGCCAGGGCCACCTATCAGATTTTCAACAATCAAAAAACTTGATAAAGCCCTGGCCGGTTGGCTCAGCGGTAGAGCGTCGGCCTAGCGTGCGGAGGACCCGGGTTCGATTCCCGGCCAGGGCACACAGGAGAAGCGCCCATTTGCTTCTCCACCCCTCCGCCGCGCTTTCCTCTCTGTCTTTCTCTTCCCCTCCCGCAGCCAAGGCTCCATTGGAGCAAAGATGGCTCGGGCGCTGGGGATGGCTCTGTGGCCTCTGCCTCAGGCGCTAGAGTGGCTCTGGTCGCCAACATGGCGACGCCCCAGAGGGGCAGAGCATCGCCCCCTGGTGGGCAGAGCGTCGCCCCATGGTGGGCAGAGCGTCGCCCCATGGTGGGCGTGCCGGGTGGATCCCGGTCGGGCGCATGCGGGAGTCTGTCTGACTGTCTCTCCCTGTTTCCAGCTTCAGAAAAAATGGAAAAAAAAAAAAAAAAAAAAACTTGATAAATAATCTGTTAGTAAGGCTATGGTAAAACAGACCCTCTATTGGAAACTTAATTTAATGCAATCTCTATTAGGGGTTCTACTAATTTAAATATGAACACAAATGTACATATACTCACTGACCCAACAAACATTTCCAGAAATTTATCCTCTTGATATATTTTCACATGTCCAAAATGACTAGAATACAGATAAGGCTGTAATAAATAACTGTGTATAGCAAAAATTAAGTGTGTGAAGGACCTTAAGTCAAGCATAAAAGGGGAAGATAAAATATGTATATATTCATATTTGCTTATAAATATATAAAGAAACCCCAAAAGAATACCTAAGAAACTAACAGCAGTCCTCTCGTGAGGGGACTAGGGACCTAAGCAAATGAGAACAGCATAATGGAAGGAAGAATGCCCACACGCATATGTGTACCCATGGATACACATGTAATACATTTGATAAAGCAATGCATTTACAATGTTCAAAAATTATATACACATACACACAGACATATTCCTATATATGTGCCTAATTTTTGAATGATGTTTACTTACCGCTTTTTCAAAAAATTAAATTTTAAAATGTTCTTATAACTTAAAGGTTATCTAAAATCTGTGACATAAAATTCTTATTCTCTCTTTATGTTTACTATTATTATTATTTTTTTTTGTATTTTTCCGAAGTTAGAAGCAGGGATGCAGTCAGACAGACTCCCACATGTGCCCAACCAGGACCCACCAGGCATGCCCACCAGGGGGCAATTCTGTGCCCATCTGGGGCATTGCTCCTTTGAGGCCTAAGCTATTCTAGCACCTGAGGTAGAGGCCATGGAGTGGTTCTCAGTGCCTATGGCCAACTTTGCTCCAATAGAGCCCTGGCTGTGGGAAAAGAAGAGAGAGAGAGAGAAGGAGAGGAGGAAGGGTGGAGAAGCAGATGGGTGCTTCTCCTGTGTGCCCTGACCGGGAATCAAACCCAGGACTTCCACACACCGGGCTGATGCTCTACCGCTTAGCCAACTGGCCAAGGCCTCTTATTCTCTCTTTAAAAAGCATTTACCAATCTTACTGGTATGAAATATGCAAATATTATGTTAGACTAAAAATCCAAAATTACGTTATTTAAAATGCTGATAAGAAAACAATGAGACTGACACTCTCATCACACGGAGAAAGTAAGGGAGCAAGTCTTTAAGAACTCTTCTAGAAATCATTTGCTAATAGGAGAGCCTTCAAATATTCCCAACCTGGTAATTTCACTTCTAGATTATCTATCCTAAGGAAATCAGTCAAAAACACAGAAAAAAAAAATGAGCAAATTAATTCATCTCAACATCACTAAAATGGCAGAAACAGTATAGTAAGTCTTCACCTGCATCCATCAGAGGCATGTAAATAACTGCAGGTTCATTACACAATCTGTAACATTACTAATTTTCTTTTAAAAACAGGGCATTATTATAGTAAGTAAAAAAAAATAAGAGGATAAAAATCTGCACAAAAAAATGGCTTGAATGAAATTAATAAAATATGTATAATGGTTACGTTGCAATGAACCTATAATTTTCTTACGTACACTTTTTTCCAACCTTCTTGTACTAAGCATGTATTTTTAATACTAAAAAACTGGTAAGCACTTACCCTGACAAACTTGTTCCAGAAATTTCACTAGGAGAAGAATGACTCAGCGGAGAAGTTGAAGGTCTGAAGCTGTCCTGGTCATCTTCTGAAATATGTCCATCAAGCTCAGAAGGATTTTTCAAATCTATCAAAAAGGTGTGATTTCTAATGAGAACAGGAAGAAAAAAAAAACACTCTGCATAATTTTGTGAATGTTAATTATTCTAATACTTACCAACATTTTCAGGTGACATTAAGAAATGTTTTCCAAATGTCACATGCTTTTCACTGCTACTTGTTTCACTAACATACTCATTTTGCCTCTGATTTTCTCTACTATTTTGCATTTCCTCACACTCTTCTGACAGCCAAAGGGATGCTATCCTGGGGCTCTTTCCTAATGAATAACTATTAGATGTTGGAATGGATACTGAGGTAATTTTTTCCCTGTTACTAGTATCTGGTAATTTGTTAGTGGAACATGTCTTCACATCAACTAGTGCACTCTCGCTCTCTCTTACATTTGTAAGAACTGAATGTGAAGATGTTCTAAATGGTTCTGGGTTTTTGCTCTCTCCATTTTCACCATAAAAAACAGCTGCTGTATCCTCTTCTGGTTCCCTTACACTTGGGCTAGTAGCACCTAAGTCTGCTGTGTGGGTGTCTTGTGCAGTCCGTTCTCTTGGCAAAGATAAATCCCAAACAGCAGACACACCAGGTCCTGAAATGTTTTCCAGTCCACCTTCGCATCTACTAACTTCTGTTTTTTTAAGGTATTTCTCCATATCAAATGCATTGGATCCAGTGCTTTTTTCTAAATCATTAGCTAAGAAACGAAACACAATGGGAGAGTCATTTTGTTTACCATCTTCCTGAAGGGTCTTCTCTCTGGTTTTATTTGAAAGTGCCTTGATCATGGCAGCAAGTTGGGAAGGATCAGTACTCACTGATGCATTTGCAATAGCGGAAGCAATGGTGCTTATCCTAAGCACAGAATCGCCACCATCAGGTAGCTTGCTTTTGTATCTTTGGGGTTTGCGCTTCATGAAGAAGGTGTCCTAGAAATGAGAAAATTTACATCAGATAAATTTACCTCATGTCCATAGATGGGTACATATTAGTTTGATCTTTATTCATATATGCTACACAAGATTTAAGAGAAGCAAGAAATTAATAGTATAACAATAATTAAATATCCTAAAGAAATAAAATAGCTGTTATCAACTTGAATTGTTGAGTACTGGGTTACTTATATAATCAGATTATCAATTGTTAAAAAGTAATATTCAAGGGTAAAAGAGATGCACAAACTGAATCAGATGATAATTTGAAACCAAAACATCAAAATAATAAGATTGAGAAGCCACTGTGCCATTGTGACTGCCAAGTATAGTTCTCAGTAATTTCATTAAATTGTTAGATTTATAGGCAAGACATATATAGGAATCACAGGTAACAAACTAAATGGAACCAAAGTAAACTTATATAATGTTCAAAAATGCAAGTTAAGACTTCTGCCTTCAGCCTGAACAGGCAGTGGTGCAGTGGATAGAGCGTCGGACTGGGATGCAGAAGACCCAGTTTCGAAACCCCGAGGTCACCAACTTGAGCACAGGCTCATCTGGTTTGAGCAAAGCTCGCCAGCTTGGACCCAAGGGTGCTGGCTCGAGCAAGCGGTTACTCGGTCTGCTGAAGGCCCATGGTCAAGGCACATATCAGCAATCAATGAACAACTAAGGTGTTGCAACGAAAAACTGATGATTGATGCTTCTCATCTCTCCCCGTTCCTGTCTGTCTGTCCCTATTTATCCCTCTCTCTGACTCTTTGTCTCTATAAATAAAAAAATAAAATTTTAAAAAAAGACTTCTGCCCTGGCCGGTTGGCTCAGTGGTAGAGTGTCAGCCTGGCGTGCGGAAGTCCCGGGTTCGATTCCCGGCCAGGGCACACAGGAGAGGCGCCCATCTGCCTCCCCACCCCTCCCCCTCTCTTCCTCTCTGTCTTTCTCTTCCCCTCCCACAGCCAAGGCTCCATTGGAGCAAAAGATGGCCCGGGCACTGGGGATGGCTCCTTGGCCTCTGCCCCAGGCACTAGAATGGCTCTGGTCGCAACAGAGCGACACCCCAGATGGGCAGAGCATCACCCCCTGGTGGGTGGGCTGGGTGGATCCTGGTTGGGCACAAGCAGGAGTCTGTCTGACTGCCTCCCCGTTTCCAAATTCAGAAAAAAAAAAAGGACTTCTGCCTCCAGTAATAGCAGACGAAGTAATATAAACCAATTCTTGCTAAGAGCAATTAGAACTGCAGAGCATATCCAAAGACATCCCTTAAAAGGCACTGGAGAGCTTAAAAAATGAATAAAAAACTATGAGACTGAAACTCAAGAGAAGAGGTGAACCCCATCAATGGAGATGCTTTTCCCTAGGGGATCTGCTGCTCCAAGAAGAGGCAGCTGATTAAACTTCCAGAAGCTAAGCAAAGCTATTCTCATGGGAGTTAGGGTATAAAATCTCAGTTCACAATCCGCCAATTATGGCAAGTGGTGGCCCTGGTAAACATCATACTTTAGGACGAGACCACAAAGGGCTACCCTAGGATTAAAGGTTAACCAAAATTAGACTGGCCCTCCTAAGAAATGAGATTCAGCTCTAATCAACTCAATCTCAGAAAACTGGATTGAAGTGATCTGACAATGATAGTTCTTTACTTCCATTTAGAAGCAAACATAAATACTGTCTGGAAGATACTATCTCCCATGACCTCCAATTATTTCATCAACTTTTCCTGTAAAAGTTGCCCCTCAATCAATGAAGGACACATGATGTTGCAAAATAATGTGGCCCAAATTCAAGAGAAACAGACCTGTGGGGAATCCAGAAAATAGTCATCAGAATCCAAAACACATCTACACCTAAAATAAACATCTAAGACATAAAATCTAAAACATAATTAAGGAAGTAAAAGACAACACTGAGATTCTAGTGGAGGACTAGAAATTATAAAGACATAACTAAATATAAATTCTTTAATTGAAAAACTCCGGGCCTGACTTGTGGTGGCGCAGTGGATAAAGCCCTCGATTTGGAACGCTGAGGTTACCAGTTCGAAACCCTGGGCTTGCCTGGTCAAGGCACATATGGGAGTTGATGCTTCTGTTCTTCTCTCTCTCTCTCTCTCTTTCTCGTCTCTAAAATGAATAAAGTCTTTGAAGAAAAAAAAATACTGTAACAAATTAAGAAATCAATAGATAGGCTTAACAGTGAACTGGACACAACTGAAAGAGACTTGAAAGAGAAATCTGAAGAAAATATCCAGAATGAACCATGAAAGAGAAAGTTAATGGAATATGCACAAAAGAACAAAAAGATAGTGATAGAAAAAAGAAATACTCTGAGGAAGTTCAACCAAGTTGTAACTGAACTCACAAATGGAACAACAGTTGTATTTAAAAGAGATAGTGCCAGAGAATTTTCTGAAATTTATGAAAGTCAACAACACAAGAGTTAAGAAGGCCTATGAATCCTAAGCAGGATAAAACAAAGCATATCTAAGCACACTGTAGTAAAACAGACAGAAAACAAAGAGAAACATTTTAATAGTCAGAGGTAAGATATATTACTTTAATGAAGTTAACAATATCAACAGCAAACTTTTAAAGTGAAATGATATAAAATAATATATTCAAATTGCTCAAGTTGCTTCTCACCTGAAAGTCTATACTAAAGAATATACATCAAAAATGAAGGTGAAATAAAGATATTTTTAGAGCAACAAAAATAGAATCATCAGCAGCAGACCCTTACTAAAAGAAATTATAAGAGCATTATGTAGCAAAAGAAAAATCTCAGATGGAAAGTCAGAAAGGCACAGTGGTTGTAATAAATGTAATTACCATCATCATCAAAATGGTTTATGAGGCTCATAAAATATAAAATAACAGTAGTTTATAATACTAGAAGAGAGTAAAAATAAATGCTTTCTGATCTCTGTAATGTCAAGAAAGAGGTAAAAAAAATAAAAAAAAACCCACCCCAATTTTTATTGAATATTAATTAAGTCAAGAAAACAAGTTGAGCCTGACCAGGTGGTGGCACAGTGGATAGAGCGTCAGACTGGGATGCAGAAGGACCCGGGTTCGAGACCTCGAGGTTACCAGCTTGAGCGCAGGCTCATGTGGCTTGAGCAAAAAAAAAAAGCTCACCAGCTTGGACCCAAGGTCGCTGGCTCCAGCAAGGGGTTACTCAGTCTGCTGAAGGCCCGCGGTCAAGGCACATATGAGAAAGCAATCAATGAACAACTAAGAAGTCGCAACACGCAACGAAAAACTAATGATTGATGCTTCTCATCTCTCTCCGTTCCTGTCTGTCTGTCCCTGTCTATCTCTGCCTATGTAAAAAAAAAAGAAAAAGAAAAAAGAAAACAAGTTGTTCTCTCTTGGGTGATCACTAAAAGAACAGGAAAAGACATGTAATTACCAAATTAGAGGGAGAAACTTGGAATAATATAAAATACTTAATTCAGAAAAAATTAAAAATCCCACCCAAAAACAAAGTCTAGATGAAACAGAAAGAAAGTGAATAAAGGGAGCATATCCAAACCCCCATATACTGGCAATTCCATTAAATATAAGTGAAAAAGACTGTGGAGCAGGTTGAAAAATAAAACCCAACTCCTTGTTCTTGTAAGAGCAACAGCTAAGACATAAGGACATAGAAAGGCTGGAAATATAGAAAGATACAACTTGCAAACACCAACTACAGAAAGCTCCTGTTAACTACATTAACATCACACAAAACTTAAGGCATAAAGCATAATTAGAGACAAAGGGCGTTGTGCACCATAATAAAAAGTCTAGTTCACCAGAAGAAGAGAACAATTCTAATTTGTATGTGCCTAAAAAGATAGCCTCGAAATTTTTTTCAGTTCTACTGAGAAACAACTGACATTCATCAAGATTAAGATGTACAACATGATGGTCTGACTTGCACATATTATTAAATGGTTCCCACAATAGATTAACATCCTTCATCTCATATAGATAAAATAAAGGGAAAAGAAAGAAACATTTCTCCTTTGTGATGAGAATGCTTAGTAGCTATCTCTTAAGAACTACTTAATACAGTAGGGAACTGTAACACAATGGTAAGCATTTATGTATCTAACCAATCTAATATAGAAAGGGTACAATCAATACAGTATAACGGAAAATAATTGTACACCTGTGTAGGACACTTGCCCTGAATGGAGCTTGCAAGCCTAGAAGTTGCTCTGGATAAAGGACAAGGACATTACTGTACACTACTACAGACTTTATAAACACTGTAGACTTAAACAACACTAAATTTATAAAAATATATATATTTTTTTCTTTATAATAAATTAATCTTAGCTTACGCTAACTTTTTACTCTATAAACTTATTCTTTGAAATTTTTCAACTCTTTTGTAGTAATACTTAGCTTAAAACATTGTATAGCCATACAAAATATTTTTTGTACTTTTTAAATTTTGCTAAAAACGAAGACACAAACATGTCGTCAGCCTAGGCCCAGACATGGTCAGGCTCATCAATATCACTGTCCTCCACCTCCACATCTTGTCCCACTGTAAGGTCTACAGGGCAGTAAGGAGCATAAAGCTGTCATCTCCTATGATACCAATGCCTTCTTCTGGAATACCACTGGGAAGGCCCTGCCTGAGGCTCTTCTTGAGGTGTCAGTCTTCTCAGAAATGTGTCGCTGGTGGTTTGCTTGGTTTGTTCCTTCTCTCCATCAGATCTGCTTTTAAGCAGATAATGCACCACAATCATTCTTTTATTAATGAAAACCTTTTGCTGTTGGGGGTCCATGTTTTCAACCCTTTTTGTATTTCTTTTTCTTTTTTTTGAGAGAGAGGAAGGAGAAGGTGGGAGGAGAGAGGGAGGGAGGGAGGGAAGGAGAGAGGGAGGGAGGAAAGAAGGGAAAAAGACCAATGGAGACAGGAACTGGAGAGGAAGAGAGAGAGGGAGGAGAGAGAAGTATCAACTCGTAGTTGCTCCACTTTAGTTGTTCATTGATTCCTTCTCATTCATATGTGCCTTCACGGAGGGGGGGGCTTAAGCCAAGCCAGTGACCTCTTGCTCAAGCTAGTACCCCCCCCACATTCAAGTCAATGAGCCCACACCCAAGTTGGTGATACCAGGGCTCTGAACCTGTGACTTCAACATCCCAGACTGATGCTCTACCCACTGCGCCACCACCAGTCAGGTTTAGCCTTTTTTTGTGTGTGCCCTTACCAGGGAACCAAACTCGCAACCTTGGAGTATTGGGACAACACTCTAACTAACTCAGTAACCCAGCCATGGCCATGTTTTCAATCTTTATAAGGAACTTGTTGAAGTCTTTAAAAGCTTCTGTTAAACCTTTCACTGTGCATCTTCTTGGGGGTTCTTCTTTTTCTTTTACTTCGGTTTTCTTTACTCTTGCTTCTTTCTTCAGCTACACATTGCTGTTCCTCTCCCAACTCCTCTTTAGTCAGTTCTCAGGAACCACCTCTAGGAGCTCCTCAGTGCCCTCCTCATCCACAACCAGGTTAAAGTTGTTTGCCATCTCAACCACAGCTACATCCTCATTCTTGGAAAAACCTTTCAAATTCTTGGATGAACCTCTTCAGTGTCTTCTTCCAAATGCCATTGATACTCTTCTTGGTGACACTACATGAAGCCCAATCAAGGTTCCTGATGTTGTAAGGCTTCCAAAATTGCATCAGTGACTTCCTCAGTTGTAGCAATAGCCTCAGCAAAGGACCTTCCTCATGTAGGAGGCCTTAAAAGCTTCTATAACTCCTCGGTCCATTAGTTGAATCAGAGGGGTAGTGTTTGGAGAGAAAAACATTACTTTGATATTGGGATGAAGAACAAGGATGATCCCGTGTCTATGATCCCATGCTCAAGCTGGCAAACCCGCACTCAACCAGGTGAGCCCACTCTCAAGCTGGATGAGCCCACACGCAAGCTGACAAGCTCAGCTTTTGAGCCTGGGTCCTCAGCGTCCCAGGTCAACACTCTCCACTGTGCCACTACCTGGTCAGGCATCACTTCTCTTCAATATAGTTCCAAGATGCAGTCAAGTAAAGCAAGACAAGAAAATGAAGGTACAAGAATTAGAAAGGAATAAAACTGCTATTCTCAGATTCTATAACTACATATATTGAAAAATCCAAAGAATCTACAGACATTAGAGTTAATAGTAAATTTAGAACAGTTGCTGAATATAAGGTGAGTATATCTTAAAAATGCATTTCTGTTTAGCTACAACAAATGGAAAATGAAGTTTCAAGGAAAATAATATTAAAATAGTGTTTTAATATCTTAAGAAGAAATTAATCAAAAAGTGTACAAAAGTCTTTACATAAAAAGATCATAAAACCCAGAGAGAAATTAAAACCTATATGGGAAGATGTATAATTTTCATGGACTAGAAGATTCAATATTATAAAGATGTCAATTTTACTGTTCTATAGATTAAATGCAATCCCAACTAAAAGCCCAACAGGGTTGCTGGTTGGTTGGTTTGTGGAAAGTGACAATTTGATTTTAAAATATATACAGGAAAGACAATATATATATACATATATATATATATATATATATATATAAATTCAAAGGGCCAAAAACAGCCAAGATACCTTTAAAGAAACATGAGAAGTTATCCTATTAAATATCAAACCTTATTATAAAGCTATGATATTTTAAAATGTCACATCGACATAGACATAAGACAGATCCCAATGTCCATCAACAGTAGAATGTATATTAAGTGAAAAACATTCATATAACAGAATACTACAGAGTAATGAAAATAACCTTCTATTATAAGAGTTGCATCTAGTAAACTTAAGTGCAAAACAAACAAAAAGTACATGCTACATAATTTCTTGTATATAAAGTTCTAAAACAGATAAAATTAATATAGTGCTGAGGTCAGACAGGAGAAAGTAATGTTTTAGAGTAGCAAAAACAAACAAAACTCCCCAAAAAAGGTTTCTAAGCCTGACCTGTGATGGTGCAGCGGATTAAGTGTAGACTTGAGGTCTCCTGTTTGAATCCCCAGGCTCACCCCATCAAGGCACATACAAACAGCAACTACTAGGAGTTGATGCTTCCTGCTCCTCTCCCTCCTTTCTCTCTCTCTCTCTCTCTCTCTACTCTTTCTAAAATCAATGAATAAAATCTAAAAAAAAATGGTTTCCAAGCTGTTGGCAATTCTCTTTCTTGACCTGGGGTGTGCACGGGTACACAAGTTGTGATAACTCACTGAACTCAAGTTTGTTTTTATACAGTCTTCCTTTTATATATTGATATAAATGTTTTGAAAATTTTAAATGACACATAATAAAACTGAATCCAGAAAAAATTGCCAACCATGTTATATATTGCATATATTTTTCTCACGTGACTCTATCTTGATCTTAGAGAAGAACTGACATGGTTTTAGCTCTCCTTTATAAAAGGCTTAGGATACCTCTGTTTTGCCTTTATTGGCAGTTAATGTCACATCATTTTCATCCACTTGAGGAAGAGTCTCCAGTTCTTCAGCCTGAAGTGTAACTGATCCTTCACTTAGTTGTGCCTTGGATTGTTCATTTAAATCTCCTGTAGGAAATAAACAATGTTCAATTTATAGCTAGCTATACAATATCTCACAGAAACAATCTGCAGGATAAGGACCACTCAACATAATTGTCAAAGATGAAATCTTTTATCCCAAATCATCATCCTCACAGAAACTGAATAAATTCTGCAAAGTCTAACTTGTGAAAGAAACTGTAGTGGATTTTAATTTCTTCCTTGCAAATACTGACAAACTCATTTAATAGTTTTCAGCTTTAAACATTTCACAAATACACAATAAGCTGAATTAAAAATGATTACTTCTTTACAAAAGCAGAAACTCAAGTAATTAATTATACATGTATAACTTCTTTATTCTACTCCCCCTTATAGAATACATGCCCTTTAAGGACTGTAGCTTATCCTGTACCATTTTATGTGATATGTAGCACCACACATTATACTAGCAAAAAGTAGCTGTTTGCTCATTGTACATTCAACAAAAATGTTTGATTTTAAATATTTATCATGTTATACTATCAAAGTCTAAATCTCAAAATACCTTTCATTAAAGTCTACCTAAATAGTAAATATAATAGTTAATTCATTAACCCAGTGTTTCATAGGAAGTTAACTAGTTCATTTGAATAAATTATATAATATTTTGTTTACCTTGAGTTACAAACATATGTATTTGTGCATTTTGGATGATTTGTTTCCAATTTAGATTTAAAAGGCAATGTGGGACTATATAAAATCAAATCTATAGTAATGAAAAATTCTAGGTAGTTTATACATTTTCATTCATTAAGAACATAAGTGCAGGCCCTGGATGGTTGGCTCAGTGGTAGAACATTGACCTGGCATGTGGAAGTCCTAGGTTAGATTCTCAGCCAGGGCACACAGGAGAAGCAACCGTCTTCTTCTCTTTCCTTCTCTCTCCCTCTTCTCTCTGCCTCTCTTCCCCTCCCGCAGCCATGGCTTGACTGATCTGGGAGCATTGGCTCCAAGCGCTGAGGAGGGCTCCATGGAGCCTCCACCTCAGGTGATAAAAATAGCTCTGCTGCAAACATCAGCCTCAGATGGGGGCTGCTAGGTGGATCTTGGTGGGGGTGCATGCAGTCTGTCTCTCTATTTCCCCTCCTCTCACTTAAATTAAAAAAACAAAAATCACAAGCATTTTATTTATGTGTAAAAAGAAGAGCTACTAAAAATTCCTTCATTTCATCCATTACCTGCAAATAGATCACGGTTAAGATGAGCCATTTCTTTTTCCAAATCACTTCGTGATAAATCGGATTTTCTTATTAAAGCAACGGGTTCTCTCTTCTCTGGTGATCTAATAAAATAACCAAATGATGGCTAAAAAATAAATATGAAAATTATTTCCTTAATTTTCAACTGATTTGAGAAATTCTACACTATTTTATCTACTGTAGGTAGGAATCTAGTTGAATGATTTCAACAAAATAATTTTTTTTACTTAAGTTACTAGAGATGAACTTTAAAAGTCCAAATGGAGACCTTTTATTTCTTAACTGCTAGCTATCTTTAATCATCAGAACTAATACTGTCAAATAACTTGCCCTAAAACAGGGGTCTCAAACTCAACTCAGCATGTGGGCCGCAGAGCAAGATCACAGCCGTTCGGCGGGCTGCACTAGGTCTACAAAAGGCAACTGTTATGCAACACTTTTCTCACTGCAGTTGAAAACAAAAAAAAATCAGTACAACAAGCACAATCGTACATGCAGTTTACTGCGGGCCACGAGTTTGAGATCCCTGCCCTAAAATATCCAAATTAAAACCCAGAAACAGCACATTGTTCCTTCGGCAGTTATAACTGAGCACCTAAGTGTCAGACACTGTTAATAAATATCAGTGACACAGCACAATCAAATGTCAAAATAATCTAGAGATGTTTTCTTTCAACATATGTACCCTGATTTATCAATGTCACTGCATTAAATTTAATAAATAAATTTTTAAAAATAAATAAATAAATATCAGTGACATATCAGTGAGAAAAAAGATAAAATTTCCTGCCTTTCTGGAACTCACCAAATATAAGGGTATTTTATACAACAAATACAAAAATCTGTATTAAGATTAGATATCTTCCTACTAATTTGGATAAAAGTTTCAGAAAGGTTTAATATGTTCAAGAAGCTTTGCTAAAGGGCAGGAAATTCCCACTTGTATTTTCTTACAAAACTTTCAAATAATAGACCTAAAACATTAATTCATTAAATGCACTCAGGTTCTTACTATCAACTCTAAGCTTTTATCCACTATTCTAACATGCGTTTATTCTATCTCTGCTTTAAAGACATTATGCTCTAGGTACACACGATCATAACATTCAAAATATAATGGTCAATTTAACCCCTTCCAGCACATATCATACTTACTCTTTTCACACTGTAACCACCACCAAGGCAACCAAGAGCGTCAGATCTTTGAGCAAAGAACTCTCCTAAAGACAGACGTAAATAACTGGCATCATCTTTGTCCAAATCTGATGTGGTAAGTGATTTCCTCAACAAATTGTAATTAATTGAAGTTCCCCAGGAAGTATCCCCTAGTGCAACTAAAGTGTTCTGAGTATCCATATTTTCTTCCTAGGAAGAAAGTTATTATTTCATTTTATTTCTCCAGCAAGCCTTATTTTTGTTCTTCTCATATTCAAAAATAAAAAAACTTAACTAAGAAAATTTAAACATTTAAATTTTTTTAAAATTTAGACAAATTCAAGGTTAAGCAGCTAATACAGGTAATGAAGTCAAAAAGAAAAGAAATTCATTTTTTCAGTTGCGTTGTAATATGCATTATTTTAATATATTGCTTAATCAAACACTAATTTTCATTCACATAAATATTTTTTTAAGATTTTGTTTATTCATTTTAGAGAGGGGAGAGAGAGAAGAGAGAGATGGGAGAGAGAAGGGAGAGAGAAGGGAGGAGGAGGAGGAGCAGGAAGCATCAACTCCCATATGTGCCTTGACCAGGCAAGCCCAGGGTTCCAAACTGGCGACCCCAGCGTTTCAGGTCAACGCTCTATCCACTGAGCCACCACAGGTCAGGCTCATATTAATTTTTAGAAAGGAGCATAGTTTCAATAAAAATAAATAGCATTGCCTCATTTTAAAATATGGTTAAAAACTATGGAACTATCTTTGAAGACTATTAAGGTAATTTTAAGCAAATTATTTCAGTATGCCAGTTATTTTTCAATTAATAATTTAAAATGTAAAGAAAAAAGCAGAAATTATCTAAAAATGAGAAAAGCAAGATAAAATGCTATACTAACTATATAGTACATCTATTCAGATAGAAATAAAAAATTTGCCACTAAATACAGAAAAAATTCTACTTTGGTTAATGCCAATAAAATACAAACCTGCATAAATTGATGCTCTTTATTGAATTCTTCTTCATCTTGTGCAATCAAATCCAATGCTTCAGCTTAAAAAGAATAGGTATATTAAATTATAGTAATGCCAATTAAATGTTAGCATATAAATAAAACTTAGCTAGTTAGGAAAAAAATACAAAAGATAAAAATTTTTTAAAAGTATATGAAAGCTTGTATCACAAAACTGGTGCATCTGCATTAAGCATAGTCTACAGTTCTCAAACTTTTGGTAATAAACACCCTATCAGTTACTAACATGCCCTAACTCACTACAGGGGCTTTAATGTAAGCTTTTTGTTGCCTTATTTTTTTTGGTCTTCCCCCTCCCCCTATTTTTGTATTTTTTTATTTTCCTATTTTTGTATTTTTTTTAATTGAATTCAGAGAAAGAAAGGGGGAGAGAGGGAGACTTTTTGTATGTGCCCCGGCCAGGGATTGAACCAGCAACCTCTACATTGCAGGATGATGCTCCAACCAAATGAGCCAGCCAGCCAGGGCTGTAAGCTTTTTGTGTTTAAAAGATTCATAGTAGCCTGACCAGGTGGTGGCGCAGCGGATAGAGCGTCGGACTGGGATGCGGAAGGACCCAGGTTCAAGACCCCGAGGTCGCCAGCTTGAGCGCGGGCTCATCTGGCTTGAGCAAAGAGCTCACCAGCTTAGACTCAAGGTCGCTGGCTCCAGCAAGGGGTTACTCAGTCTGCTGAAGGCCCACGGTCAAGGCACATGTGAGAAAGCAATCAATGAACAACTAAGAAGTCGCAACACGCAAGGAGAAACTGATGATTGATGCTTCTCATCTCTCTCTGTTCCTGTCTGTCTGTCCCTGTCTATCTCTGCCTCTGTAAAAAATAAAATAAAATAAAAGATTCATAGTAAGTTTAGCTTTAAAAATTTGGCACACTAGAATTAAGGTACTCACTCATGAATAGCCCTGGGATTTCATCTGGAACCAACAGACTGACGAGTCATTCTGTAACCTCATCGTGAAGATGTCTGGTGGGGTGCCCACTATCTGTTTGCCCATAATTGTCCCAGTTTTAGAAAGGAGAAATCCTACATCTCAGCAAACCCCACAGCCCGAGCAAACAGAGACCAGCAGTCACTGGTGTCTGTCCCCAAAGTTCCTATCAGCACTTCAGTTCACCTTAGGAAAATGAGTGGGCCTGAAACAAAATCTAAGCCAAGGCTACAAATTAAAATGCCTTAGAGGATAGGAGTGAATGGACACAGGTCCAGGTATAACAGTAGGGAAGGGAATGGTGAGACAGTGGCAAACTAGAAAGCACATGATCCTGCTCAAGTCATCAGAATGAAAAAGAATTTTAAACATGTTGGCTAAATCAGAAGTCTTCAGGCTAGATTCTAGACTGCCTGTCTGTTGTCTAATCCAGGCCTTTGCCTAGTACTTCAGAATAGTAGCAGAAAAGGGAAGGCAAACAGCAACCCTGTAACGATAGTCTACTTGTGGCCCAACAGGAGTAATGTTTCCCATTCTCATGGGTCCAACAAGGACTAATCAGATCCAAACTGTACTTTTGGAAACCCTCACAGTCTAACATCAACATCCTGAGACAAAATGAGAATAGATACGGGAGAATATTTCCTGTTAGGAAAAGTAGAGCACCAGAGATAGATCAGGATTCTGACTTGTTAGTGCTGGTTCTTTACCTTTCTTTTATTTTTGTGACAGAGAGAGGGACAGATAGGGGCAGATAGACAGGAAGAGAGATGAGAAGCATCACTTCTTCGCAGCAGCACCTTAGTTATTCTCTGATTGCTTTCTCATATGTGCCTTGACCAGGTGCCTACAGCAGACAGAATGGCCCCTTGCTCAAGCCAGAGACCTTGGGTTTAAGCTGGTAAGCTGTGCTCAAACCAGATGAGCCTGCACTCAAACCAGCGACCTCTGGGTTTTAAACCAGCGACCTCTGGGTTTTAAACCTGGGTCCTCTATGTCCCAGTCCGATGCTTTATCCACTGTGTCACCGCCTGGTCAGGCCACCTCTTTTATATTATATAAACACATTCTAACCTAGAGGTATGAATGAGCATCAGTAGAACCATGAAGCTCCTGAAAACAGATGCTAAATAGTATCTTCCACTTAAAGTTTTCTATGAAGATTCTCTGTGGAGTCCCATTAAGTTAAAAACCACTATCCCAATATAAGAACGTATCAACCAAATCAATCTAATATCCAAGAGAAAGGAAGTAGGAAATCAGCCCATCAGGAAGGCAGCCCAAAACCTATATAATCTTATTCATGAATGTCACCTCAATATATTTAATTTAAAAAAATAAAATTTAAAAAGATAAAAAAGAAGGTAACTCAGAAAACCTAATTTATTTCAATGAATAAATATCAGGTTTTTAAACCATTAAGTAAATAGCTCTGACTGCTATTTATTATACTCCTAAGCACTTTTCCTCTCTGAAATTCTTTAGTTAAACATCTAACAGTAATGGCCCTGGCCGGTTGGCTCAGTGGTAGAGCATCGGCCTGGCATTTGCAAGTCCTAGGTTCGATTTCCAGCTAGGGCACACAGGAAAAGCGTCCATCTGCTTCTCCACCCTTCCTACTCTCCCTTCTATCTCTCTCTTCCTCTCCAGCAGCCAAGGCTCCATTGGAGCAAAGTTAGCCTGTGCTCTGAGGACGGCTCCAATGGCGTCTTCCCTCAGGCGCTAGAATGGCTCTGGTTGCAAGGAAGCCAACGACCCAGGTGGAGCCTGGTCGAGTGCATGCGTGAGTCTTTCTCTCTGCCTCCCTGCTTCTCACTGCAGAAAAAGAAAAAAAAAAAAAAGATCTACAGTAATGTTGTTACCTTCTATGCTCATCAGAAATTACTCACAAATTATGAGTAAGCAGAACTTCATTTTTTATCAGTCTATGCCCAATTGTTTGCCAATCTAAAACAACAATCCTTTCAATGTCACCTGAATGCTCCAGCTGTTAAATTTTAAAGCAACCCTTATGTCCCACTCCTCTACCCTCACCCAGTGTTTAAATGTAAGGCCATAAACAGACGTAATGAAGTAGCACCGATATATGGAAGTACTGGAGGGCAAAAATGGGGAAGAGTAGCCTGACCAGGCAGTGGGGCAGTTGATAGAGCGCCGGACTGGGATGCAGAGGACCTAGGTTAGAGACCCCAAGGTCACCAGCTTGAGGGCGGGTTCCTCTGGTTTCAGCAAAAGCTCACCAGCTTGGACTCAAGGTCGCTGGCTCTAGCAAGGGGTCACTCAGTCTGCTGAAGGCCCGCGGTCAAGGCACATATGAGAAAGCAATCAATGAACAACTAAGGTCTCGCAACGAAAAAAAAAACTGATGATTGATGCTTCTCATCTCTCTCCATTCCTGCCTGTCCCTGTCTATCCCTCTCTCTCTCTCTCTCTCTCTCTCTGTCCCTGTAAAAAAAAAGGAGGAGAGTAGTATTTCAAGTAAATTCTCTGAAAAAGTTTGTGAAGTAGGTAAGTTTTCATTTAAAATGAATTAGACGTTATAAAAATTATGCCTTTGGTCCAGTCTTCCTTTTGTGATTATCTCTTCTTACAGTTTCAAAATTCCCTTCCCCATTTCCATTCTTTCCCCCCTTTCATTCATATGCTCCCTGGCCCAGATTCCCTTGATCTAGTTCCTCCTTTCTCTCCTTCCATCAAATTTAATCGTTTTCCACTCATTTTCTCCATCTCCTCACCACCCATGCTAATCATCACACAAGTACGGTTTCATTAAATTCCTCCATTATCTATTTATTTTTCCTTTAACATAACACACACTGTTCAAAATTCAAAAGGTGCAAGCAAATCCATAAAGACTTTTTAAGTTAACCAGAACACTTCTATGTGTTTTGGAATAAACATTGGGCTGTCCCTCCTGTAGCCCTGATGTACCTTACACCTCCCGAAGCAACCAGCGTCTAAAGTCCCTCTGAAACTCTTGCTTTTTGAATCTATTTGACCTTTCAGTTCAAGTACGTAGAGATTCCTGCAGTTCGTTTCTTTAAATCTCTTCACTGTATGCATTTACAAATACGTGTGTGTTCTCCCCTCTTCCACCGTTGTACACAAACACTAGAATATTTTATATGCTTTCCGATGCCTGGGATTTTAAATAATTTATTTTGGTAATCATTCTCTAGCAGTACCTAAGAAGCTCCTTTACCTTTTTTTATAGACACAGGGAATTTCCTTGTATGGACGTATGCGCCACATGATCAGGCCCCCATTTTGCACATCCATGTTGCTTCCAACCCTTTGTTATTATAAACAATGTACGAGAAATACACTGCACACACATCCATACCAATTATGCAAGTGTATCTGAAGAATAAATCCCCAGGAGAACTGCCTGGTTAAAGAATATGTACATATGTAATTGTTATAGATGTTGCAATATTGCCAAGCCTAGAGGCATTGTCTATAAATGTGCTAGCACACCTATTTCCCTCACATTCTTACGAACATAGTTTTATTACCAAACTTTTGGACCACTCCCATAAAATAACAGAAAAATACTATCACATGTTGGGTTCTCTCTACATCTTTTCAAAAGTAAAAATGAACTTTTTTTGCATGTTTAACAACCCTTTTCATTTCCTTTCCTATTACATAATTGTCTTGTTTACATCCTTCGCTCCTTTGCCAATTCTAAAGTGAATAGTAATAGTTGGTCTTTATCTCATTGTTTATTAGAACTATTAATATATTAGGGAAATGGGCCCTTAATCTGTAATATAAATTAAAAATATTTTTTCTCAATTTGATTACTAATTTTTAAAAACTTTTAATCAAAGCATAATATACCTATGAAAAGTATATGGAAGTGTACAACTCAATGGATTTTCACAATCTTAACATGTCGGAAGTCACATCAACACCCAGATCAAGAAACAAAACACTAATGTGATGGCAACGGAGGTGTTGGGTGGGGGGATGGGGGAGGGGGCGAGGAAGGAGAGAGGGGGTGGGGGAGGGGAGGGGCACAAAGAAAACCAGATAGAAGGTGACAGAAGACAATTTGACTTTGGGTGAGGGGTATACAGCACAATCAAATGTCAAAATAGGCCCTGGCCGGTTGGCTCAGCGGTAGAGCATCGGCCTGGCGTGCGGGGGACCTGGGTTCGATTCCCAGCCAGGGCACATAGGAGAAGCGCCCATTTGCTTCTCCACCCCCCCCTCCTCCTTCCTATCTGTCTCTCTCTTCCCCTCCCGCAGCCAAGGCTCCATTGGAGCAAAGATGGCCCGGGCGCTGGGGATGACTCCTTGGCCTCTGCCTCAGGCGCTAGAGTGGCTCTGGTCGTGGCAGAGTGATGCCCCGGAGGGGCAGAGCATCGCCCCTGGCGGGCGTGCCGGGTGGATCCCGGTTGGGCGCATGCGGGAGTCTGACTGTCTCTCCCCGTTTCCAGCTTCAGAAAAATACAAAAAAAAAAAAAAAGTCAAAATAATCTGGAGATGTTTTCTCTCAACATATGTACCCTGATTTATCAATGTCACTGCATTAAATTTAAAAAAAAAAAAAAAAAAAACACTAACAGCATCTAAAAGACCCCTCAAGCTTCCTTCCCATCATTACATGCCTGTCCCCAGGTAATCACTACCCTTGCTTCTTACTTCACAGAATAAGGCATGTCTGAACTGTACACAAATATTATCGTATAAGGATGTATTTTTGTGTGTTTGTGACAGAGACAGATGGACAGGAAGGGAGAGAGATAAGAATCATAAATTTTTGTTGCGGCATCTTAGTTGTTCATTGATTGCTTTCTCATTCATGCCTTGACCACGGGGGCTACAGCAGAGCGAGTGACCCCTTGCTCAAGCCAATGACCTTTAGGCTCAAGCCAGCAACCATGGGGTCATGTCTATGATCCCAAGCTCAAGCCAGCAACCCTGTGCTCAAGCTGGTGACCTTGGGGTTTCAAACCTGGGTCTTCTACATCCCAGTCCGATGCTCTAGCCACTGCGCCATGTCCTGGTCAGGCAGGATGTACTCTTCATTGGCCCTATTTTATTCAACATACTGTATTTTTGAAATTCATCCATGTTGCTACAAATGGCTACACACATTCCTTCCCATTGCTATACAGCATTCAACAGTATAAATAAACACAATCTATCCCATTGTCAATGGGAATTTCACGGTTTCTAGTGTAGAGCTAATATATCCAGTGCTGATGTAAACATTTTAGTCTGTCTTTTGGTGAATATACATACATCAAATACTGGGTCAGAAAGTGTATAAAGTTCATCTTCACAAGATGATATTGCCAAACAAGTTTCCAAAATGGTTGTATCAATTTACACTGCCACCAGCAACATCTAGGAATTCCATGACCATTGGTTTAAGTGAGGTCAATATCCACTGTCCATTGTGTACCCTCTTGTCCTTCCTAAATCAAGATACTACTGCGTAAGCTCTAATTGTAACTTAACCACTAATTTCCGACTCATATTTCCAAATAACAAATATTCCCAGGCCAAACCACAATCATCCAAAATTCTAAAATTTCTTCTGACTTTTCCTATCTTACTAGTGTTGGTATTTTCTCAAGTAACAGATCACAAACCTTAATCTTTTCTTGACTCAACTAAGCAGTCACAAAATCCTAACATTCTATCTCCATGCCTTTCATTAGCTACCTTCTTTTCACTCACAGTGACACCAAGATTTTTATAACATCCTAAGATATCTCCCGCTCAGCTGCCCTCACTACCAGAAGACTTGCAGAACAAGCTGGACAAGCAAATCTTCAGTGGTTCCCTTTTGCCTACCAAACAAGACTCAAATCTTTGGCAGGGTAGTCAAAGCTCTTATCCCCCCCCAGCCCTACTGCCCCCTCTTCATCTTCTCATTTCCTCCTGCCCCCCCCTTCTAATTTACCATTCTCAGAACATGCAGATACTTTCTCACTTCCTTCTCTTTCAATGAATTTTCCATCCATTTGGGATTTCTCATGCCTCCATATACACTGCTCACAAAAATTAAGGGATATTTTATTGCTTCATATTCATTTTGAAATATTCCCTAATTTTTGTGAGTATATTTACCTGCTGAAACGACCTCAAAAGCCATCTATGTGAAATCCTTGTTACTCACTTAAGCAAAACTTATCTCTCCTCTAAATTCCAAAACATTTGGTTTGTGTTTCTTATGGTGTTAACTGTTGTTTTGTATTCTTATCCCCCTCCCTTTTTTTTTACAGAACAGAGAGAGAGTCAGAGAGAGGGATAGACAGGGACAGGCAGACAGGAACAGAGAGAGATGAGAAGCATCAATCATCAGTTTTTCATTGCAACACCTTAGTTGTTCATTGATTGCTTTCTCATATGTGCCCTGACTGCGGGCCTTCAGCAGACCGAGTAACCCCTTGATCGAGCCAGCAACCTTGGGTCCAAGCTGGTGAGCTTCTGCTCAAGCCAGATGAGCCCGCGCTCAAGCTGGCGACCTCGGGGTCTCGAACCTGGGTCTTCCCAGCCTGACGCTCTATCCACTGCACCACCGCCTGGTCAGGCCCTGTTTTCTTTCTTTTTTTTTTTTTTTATTCTTATCCCTCTTAGCTGACAGAAAGTTTCTTAAGAACTGGAAAAAATACCTTATCTTTGTACTTCCACATCATCAGATGTTTAAGTTTAAGAGTTCAGTATAAGAAGCAGTTAGAATAATATTTCTCTGGCACCTTCTGAGCATATTAAAAATAAGAGTGGGCTTGCCAGACTGCTGCTGGCCTTCCTCATCCCCAGTCCAGAGGTGCACAGGGACTGGAAGCCCCAGCAGCACTGCACCATCTTCACAGACTAACACAGAATGCATGCAGCATTCTGCAGACCTGTTCCAGCTTTTGTTTCACTGACAGAGACTCTTCCAACCAACAAACCTCATTTATGTTCCTAATATGTTCATCCTTTGAGAATTATTTTTATCAGCACTTATCTTCCATCATTTCTAACACATTTCTTAGCTTTTACTCCAAAATGGATTGACTTTTGTTGAGTGCTCATTTATATGAATATTTCTTTTGTTCAAGACAATTTTAAAAAGTAAGAGAGTAGCCTGACCAGGTAGGTGGTGGTGCCCTGGACAGAGCGTCAGACTTGGACACGGACGACCCAGGTTCGAAACCCCCAAGGTCATCGGCTTGACTGCAGGCTCACCAGCTTGAACAAGGGGTCATTGGCACTGAGTGCGGGATCATAGACATGAACCCATGGTTGCTGGCTTACAGTTGTTGGCTTGAGTCCAAGGTCGCTGGCTTGAGCAAGGGGTCACTCGCTGTACTGTAGCCCCCCAGTCAAGGCACATGTTAGAAAGCAATCAATGAACTAAAATGCCGCAACAAAGAATTGATGCTTCTCATCTCTCTCCCTTCCTGTCTGTCTGTCCCTATATGTCCCTCTCTCTCTGACTCTGTCTGTTAAAAAAGAATAAAATAAAAAAATAAAAAGAAAGTAAAGCTTAAGGTGCCTTCCAATTCTGCAATATAGAGGTTCTAAATTGAAGTAAGAGTGCTGGTCTGATTCACTATCCTTGCGTCAAGGGCTCAGATCACTCTGCAAAAATTAGCACTAAGTCAAGCCTTTGTTTCTATAAAAACAAGTGAAGAGCTAAGTATTGTATATTCCAGAAGGGATTTTATGTGACCAACCATCACAACACTATCAGAAAACAATGAAAATAGTACAATAAAGTGGTTATCAATATACACTTACAACCAGTTCTGAAGCCTTCATTCATCTCATCAGTTAGAGGCATATTTAAACCTTGTTCTTCATTAAAAGATGTATAATAGGCAAGGTCAGTGACCCATCTACCTTCTTCATTTTGATAAACCACACTCTGTGGTAGATCAGTTTCTAAAAAACAAAATTCCAAAATAACCCAATGACACCTACAAGTAAAACAGTATTTTTAAATAATTTTATTTAGTTGCCTTATCTTAGTTATCAACAGTACTAAGATCTGCCTAAAACTAATTAGAAAAAGGAAGATCCAAATATTTCTCCCAAAGTATTTCTCTTATGGTGGATAAGCCAGCCTTAATTATAGTAAGTGTCTCTAATAAAAAATTAGGGAAAAAGAAAAAGATTTAGAAAGGTATATTTCTACCAGATCTGTACATAAACATACACTTTTATATTATTATTTATTTACAGTGAAATTTTTTTATCTAGATTAGCCAGCTGAATCCAGTGTATTTATTTTTTAAAGATAGGACATTTCATTTTTAATAATTCAAAAAAGAGTACTAGACAATGTCAAAGTCCATGCACAATAAAGTTACAGCTACACAATAAATATAATTACTATCCATACATGTGCAAAGTATAAAGTATAAATTGTATCTATTTCATACAATAAAACCCTTTATAGAAACCATTTTAAAATTAAGCAGAAGTTTTCAACTTATATATGAGTTGTAAGTCTTTCTTCAGGATCCTTTAAAGGTTTAAAAAAATGCTAAATTAAAAAAAAGTCCTTCAGTCAGTGATAGCCAGTCACATATTCCTTTAGTATTGTTCAGGCATCTCTAAAAGCTTCCATTTTGTCAAGTATAGAAATAGAACGTAAAATATTCCACAATACAGTACTAAACAGATGGGATATTTAGGAAAGACTATTTTTTAATGTACTTTGAAATATCAGGGTTTTCTCCTAAAAAGCCAAAATTATCATCTATGTTAAGATGCATTTGACTGTGGTAAGACTTCAGAGTGGAAAATAACCTCATCAATGTTTTATTACAAAAGCAATGCTGGTAACAAATTATAAAAGGAGCCAAAACTCTACAGATATACCCAGGGATTAAATCTATGACAAGAATATTCATCCCGAAGCTGTTGGACATCATCTGTGGCTTCACTGGTAAGAAATAAGCTGTTTCTCCACAATCTCTGCCTCCGAGAGCTTTGGGCAATGCCCTGATTATTGGATACTACCCACAATAACAGCTCTTGAGGATCACACCTATCATTGGTATCTTTGTAATAATCATTTAGGAATCTATCTTTCTCAACATGTATCCACACTCCAGATCTTCATTTGCTGGATCCCGCCAGTAGACACCAAGAAATTCTTCCAAACTGACAAATCCATCGCCATTTTTGTTATATTCTTCTAAAGCCACTTGAATGACAAATTCTGTCATATAATCAACTTCTTCAAGATCCTCATAAGCAATAAATTCTTTAAGATTTAAACCAGGACCGAAAACCTTGTTAGCTTTTTCAAATCACTTCTTAAATGAAGCTGCCTCAAAGACTTCTGCATCATCCAGAGCTGTGTTCTCATCAAAGTCAATCACACAATCATACATCTGAATGCTGTATTCATCTTGACACACTTCCATTACAGTTTTTATTACAGTCAACAAACTATTGTTTTACTGCTTGCATAGCACAATATTTAAAAGACAACTGAATCCAGAAACTGAGTTCACTTTCAGTGATAAAACCATCTAAGTCCAACTCAATTTCCTTTATGATTGACTTCAGTCTTTTGTGTTGTTCTTCAGGGAGAAGTTTACCATATTTGTCAACTTCTTCCTGACTGCCCAGTAATTCCATGCAGCCATAGTCTGTGTAGTTCTCGCCCTGCGTGTCCCCAGCACCTAGCCACCATGGTGGACATCAGCAGCAACAGCAGCTCCAGTACCCCTGGCCGTAGGCCTCGGGCTTGGCTACATCCTGCAAGTCCCTGTGGACACAGGGCAAGCAACAGGGGGCTGGGTGGGTGGGAGGAGTTGGGTGGAGCACTCACTCAGTAGCGCAAAGCCACTCCTCAGGTCCAGAAGCTCCTAGCTGGAAGCAGTATAGATTATCCGAATTTTGTTGGCAACGGCCATATTCAGGAGTCAGTTAATCATGTGCCTTCTTCTCCACATCAGTCCTGATCAGGGTGTCGACTCTGGCTACATCAACGTCATCAAGCTTCTTGACAGCCTGCTTGCTCTGGTGCTTGTCAGCCTTGATAGCCACAAAGAACCTAAGTGTATTATTCCCTTCTATCTTCTGCATGGCTGACCTGGTAGTCATGGGAATTTGATGATGGCACAGTGGTCATGCTTGTTTCTCCTGGAAGTACTCTTCCCAGTATATTTGGCCCGCCTTCTGATCCACAGTGTCTTGGGCTATCAAAAGGTGGGTAACATGTGGAACTTCATTTATTTTGACTGTGGACAACTTTTAGCACTGTTTCCATTGCCTCCAAAGCCTTTGGGAGGGGCAGCTGATTTCTTCTTTGCTTTCGGTGCCATATTCAATTTAAAGATACCATTTTTAAATTCATAAAACACTTAAGTATTAAAATACAAAAGATTAGGCAAGTTCCACTTAGAAATATATTGTATTAAAAATGTATAAACATTTTATATATATATACACTTTACTTTTATTAAAAAAATAAGCCCACTTACGGTCTTTACTCTTTTCAACGGATTCGTAACATTCATATGTTTGCTTTTCACCAGTTGGTGACTGAAGAGTATCAGTGGAATTAATTCTGTTGTCATTAACAGGCTTCAAAGACGCTATGTTCAGATTTTTTTGAATGGACACTTCAGAAATCTCAATGTCTGAATCTAATACCAAATGCTTATTTTGATGATAAGACTCTGCCTCCAGCTTTAAAGAATTCGTCAAGTCAAAACCACCTTTATTGACATTTGTGTCATGAAAATAAACAGGGTTAAGTTTCACATCAGCAGCCCTGATAGTCTTCACCAGAACTTCTCCACCGGTGCTCTCCTTTAAAAAGCAATAAAGAGTAATAAGTAAGTTTTGTTTTTCATAACTCATTACAAATATGGGAAAAAATTATATAGTTAACATAAAATGTTTATTATATAAAAGAACAGACTATACAGTATTCACTATATTCTTCTAGATTATGTAAGACTCATGTTAAGCAATTAACAGAAACCAAAAGTCATAAGGTGGACATGGCAACCATACATCAACAGATTCAGGTAACAAAAGTAGGTTCAGCATGTACATTATATTACAGAATGTTAGAAATGTCAATTTAACTTTTATCATTACCAATAAAAGTCTCTACAGGATGGTAAGCCCATTAGTGTAACCAGCCTCATGAAATTAATATGAGTAAAAGCCCTTAAAAGCATGGATATTAACATCTTTTAATAGGAGTAAAATAGTAAATGCTACAACTGTCCCTGAGGAATCCAATGACAACTGCACCAGACACAGCAAATTAAAAGTCAGTGCCTCAAAGCCACATTCTCCAACATACTTTCCCAAATGACATTTTTTATTCTTTCCTATAATAACAGCTACTTGAAAAGGGGCGCAAGTGCCTATAACATTGTTCTTAGAAATTCGGCTATGAATAAAGTTCCAACGACCCCTATAACAGCAGTCATTTCTGTTACAAAATGCATGACAAAAATAGCTCAGTCAGCAAAGTTTTTAAAGTTAGAACTAAAACCAAGTAGGTCTATATAACAGAAAAGATATTTACTTTGAACCTGGATGATTTTCTAACAGAAGTTATACAAAATAATAAACTTACAGCTCTATCTTATATCAGAATAAAATCCTTATGATGTAGCCTGACCAGGTGGTGGCACAGTGGATAGAGAGTCAGACTGAGACGTGGAGAACACAGGTTTGAGTCCCCGAGGTTGCCAGCTTGAGCACGGGCTCATCTGGTTTGGGCAAGGCTCACCAGCTTGACAGCAGGAGTCACTGGCTTGAGCAAGGGGTCACTCGATCTGCTGTAGCCCCCCGGTCAAGGCACACATGAGAAAGCAATCAATGGGCAACTAAGGTGCCGCAATGAAGAACTGATGCTTCTCATCCCTCTCCCTTCTTGTCCGTCTGTCCCTATCTATCCCTCTGTCTCTGTCACACACAAAAAAATTCCATATGACTTAAAAGACTTAGATATAAAACTACAAGAGAAAATACAGATGGATAATTTTGTATTCATCAGTAAATAACATCTTCTAAGTGTTAACAGTCGGAGTTAAAATGTGTCTCCCAAAAAAGACATGCCTGAATATTAACTGAAGATACCTGTAGATTGTGACCTTACTTGGAAACAAGGTCTTTGCAAACATAACTAAGATAAGTGTCTTGAGATGAGATCCTTCTGGATTTAGGATGGGTCTTAAAACCAACAGTGTAGAGATAACCCTTGAACAACACAGTTGGAAATGCACAAGTCTGTGAATGTTTTTCAACAAATACATAGCGCTACATATCCCTGAGTTTCATTCATATCCCTGGATTCAACCAACCACAGGCTAAAAACAGCATTTTTGATCCACAGTTGAGAATCTATGAATGTAAAGGGCTGACGGTATGAATTGCCAAGTGTTATTTTATAAAAGGGACTTAAGCATCTGTAGATTTTTATACCCATGCAGGTCTGGAACCAATTGCCTGCAGATACCAAAGGACAGTTAAGTTTTAGGGGAGTCGAAAGTTATACAAGGGTTCTGACTTGTATAAGTCAGATTATAATGTAGGGGGGAGTTGGCAACCCACCCCTGCATTGTTCAAGGGTTAAGGAAAGGGACACAGGGGAAAAGCCACATGAAGACGAAAGTAGACATTGGAGTAAGGCTGCCACAGCTAAGTAACACCAGGTCAGCACTTTGGTTTCAGACTTTTGGTCTCCAAAACTATGAGAATAAAAATTTGTTGTTTTAAGCTGGAAAATTTTTTGGTTATTTGTACCAGCAGCCCTGAAAAACGAATCCAAACACTAAAGTCTAAAATGCAGAAAGATCAGCTTAGGGAAGACAATGTGAAAACACAGGGAAAAGACAGTCCCCTACAAGCCAAGGGAAGAAGTCTAAGGAGAAACCAACCCTGCCAAAATCTTGATCCTGGAGTTCTCTAGAACTGTAATAATAAATTTCTGTTGTTTTGAGCCAAATAAATAAAATTTAAAAGGATCAAAATATCTCAATATAGAAAGCTTATAAAAACTGTTAAAATATGACTATCCTAATAGAAAAAAAAGAAAAAGGAGACAAATTCCATTTAAAACCAGAAAACTATTCTCACATATAATACGAGCAAAGATTAAAAAGAACCAGAATGAAGGAAACTAGCTCTACTCAATAAAGGGACTTAAAACAATAGAATAAAGAATCCAGTCAGGGGATGACAGCCTCAGAAATTGTACTTTTGAATGAAGTGTGCTTGGCTGAGAAACCAGTGAGGCGAAGCTACCACCCATGGCACAGTGACTGAAAACCTCCAAGAAGGACCACCACCCAGGCAGAACAATCAGACAGCCACTCCCTCTCCCCACAGGAAGGGCACCACACCACTGGTGGGAAACTTGTACTAAGTCATTTGTAGATGGCCTGCTCTAGATAGAATGCGGTTTTCTATAAAGCAAAGCAACTCTACTGCTGTGATCTAATAAAAGTCAGCCCTAGATACTAGGTTTGTTAAAAAAATGAGTAACAACAAAACAGAGGAATGCAGTTTCTCTGACAGTTTTTAAACCCAAACATAACTAGGTCTTGGTTTACACTTTGAAAGTTTATCTCTCAGTAAAACTTAATTAGTAAATGTGAGAAGAAAAATAGTGAAAGCACTCCCGAGGTCTCTTAGAAGGTGAGGGTTATAGGATGAGGCAATGAAAGTACAGTTGATACTTAAACATGGGTATTAGGGGCACTGACCCCCACATAGTCAAAAATCACCATATAACTATTGAATGTCCCAAAACTTAATGACAGTATGAAGTTAAAAATCAATGAAAAAAAAAAAGAAATGAAGTATCTACAAAATATATCAATTAAACAATATACTTTTAAAAAATCAACGGGTCAGCCTGACGAGATGGTGGCACAGTGGATAGAGCATCGGACTGGGATGTGAAAGGACCCAGGTTCGAGACCCCAAGGTTGCCAACTTGAGCACAGGCTCATCTGGTTTGAGCAAAAGCTCACCAGCTTGGACCCAAGGTCGCTGGCTTGCGCAAGGGGTTACTCGGTCTCCTGAAGGCCCACGGTCAAGGCACATATGAGAAAGCAATTAATGAACAACTAAGGTGTTGCAACGAAAAACTAATGATTGATGCTTCTCATCTCTCTTCGTTCCTGTCTGTTCCTATCTATCCCTCTCTCTCTGTAAAAAAGAAAAATAAATAAATAAAATAAATGTTTAAAAAAATAAATAAAAAATCAACGGGTCAAATAAAAACTGCAAAATAATTTTAAAATATCGTATACTTAGATGAATTAAAACCAAAACATAACATACCTAAACTAACTGGATGCAGTGAATACAGTGCTCTTAGGGAATTTTATAGTTGTTAATGCCTATATTAAAAAGAGCCAAATCAATAATCTAACTTTATACTTTAAGAAGCTAATAAAGAGCAAACCAAATTCAGAGCTATCAAAGGAAGAAAATAATAAAGACTGAAGTACAGATAAACAAAAAAGAGAATAGAAAAGCAGAGAAAAATCAATGAAGTCAAAAGTTGGTTCTGTGAGGTCCGCAAAAATTAAGCTAGCAAAGAGAGGAGATGCAAATAATTTAAGCCAGAAAGGAAAAGTGAAACATTACTACCAACCTCACAGATAAAAGGGACTATAATACGAGATTATTAATAAATGTAGGCCAACAAATTAGATAACCTAGAAGAAAACAACAGATTCCTTGAACACCCAAAATCACCTAAAATGACTAAAAAGTAAATAGAAAAATCTCAACAGAACACGGGAGATGGAATCAGTAATCAAATACCTCCCAACAAAAAAACCTCCTAGGCCCTGGCCGGTTGGCTCAGTGGTAGAGCGTCGGCCTGGCGTGCGGAAGTCCTGGGTTCGATTCCCGGCCAGGGCACACAGGAGAGGCGCCCATCTACTTCTCCACCCCTCCCCCCCCTTCCTCTCTGTCTCTCTCTTCCTGTCCCACAGCCAAGGCTCCATTGGAGCAAAAGATGGCCCGGGCGCTGGGGATGGCTCCTTGGCCTCTGCCCCAGGCGCTAGAGTGGTCCTGGTCGTGACAAAGCGACGCCCTGGATGGGCAGAGCATCGCCCCCTGGTGGGCGTGCCGGGTGAATCCCGGTCAGGCGCATGCGGGAGTCTGTCTGACTGCCTCCCCGTTTCCAGCTTCAGAAAAATGCAAAAAACCTCCTAGACCTGGTGTCTTCACCAGTGAATTCTACCAAATGTCTAAAAAAGAATTAACATTAAAATTTCGAAAGGGCCTGACCAGGCGGTGGCGCAGTGGATAGAGCATCGGACTAGGATGCGGAGGACTCAGGTCAGAGACCCGAGGTTGCCAGCTTGAGCAAGGGCTCATCTGGCTTGAGCAAATACCAGCTTGGACCCAAGGTCGCTGGCTTGAGCAAGAGGTTACTTGGTCTGCTGTGGCCCCACAGTCAGAACACATATGAGAAAGCAATCAATGAACAACTAAGGTGCCACAACAAAAAATTAATGATTGATGCTTCTAATCTCTCTCCATTCCTGTCTGTCTGTCCCTATCTATCCCTGTCTCTCTCTCTCTCTGTCTCAGTAAAAAAACAAACAAACAAACAAAAACAAACTTTGAAAGGCTTTCAAAAAATTGGACAGGAAGGAGCACTTCCCTAATTCATTATGTAAGACCACAGTTAATCTGTTATTAAAGCCAGAGAGATCACAAGAAAATTACAGACCAATATTCCTTAGAGATATAAATGACAGAATCCTCACAATATTAGAATCAAATCCAACAGCATATGAAAAAGGTTATTCATCAAAACCAACTAGAAGCCTGACCAGGCGGAGGTGCAGTGGATAGAGCGTAGGACTGGGATGCAGAAGACCCAGGTTCGAGACCCCGAGTTCGCCAGCTTGAGAAGAGGGCTCATCTGGTTTGAGCAAAAGCTCACCAGCTTGAGCCCAAGGTCGCTGGCTCAAGCAAGGGGTTACTCGGTCTGCTGAAGGCCCACGGTCAAGGCACATATGAGAAAGCAATCAATGAACAATTAAGGTGTTGCAACGTGCAACGAAAAACTATAGATTGATGTTTCTCATCTCTCTCCATTCCTGTCTGTCTGTCCCTGTCTATCCCTCTCTCTGACTCTGTCTCTGTAAAACAAAAAACAAAAAAAAACCCAACTAGGATATATCCAAGAATGCAGGGGTGGTTCAACATAAAATCAATCCATGTAAAAACATTTTAATAGAACAATGAAGAAAAAACACAGAATCATTTTAACTGATCAACATCCTTTTACAACAAAAACTCAGAAAGCTAGGAACAGAGGAAAAATTCCTGAACTTGATAAAAAAAGATTTTTCTCATTTTTCGTTTATTTATTTATTTTAGTGAGGCAGGGGAGGTGTGGCAGAGGTGGGAGAGGAGCAGGAAGCATCAACTCCCATATGTGCCTTGACCAGGCAAGCCCAGGGTTTCAAACCAGAGACCTCAGCATTCCAGGTTGATGCTTTATCCACTGCGCCACCACAGGTCAGGCGAAAAGGTATTTTTTTTAAAAAACCCACAGCTAGCATCATACTCAATATGGTTAAAGATTGAAAGCTCTCCATCTACAAAAATGCCTGCTTTCACCACTGCTATTCAACTGTGGACTAGAAGTTGTAGCCAGAGCTATTAGAGATCAAAACAAATAAAAAAAATTGAAAGGAAAACTGGATATCCACCTATAAAAAATGAAGTTGGGTCCTAACCTTACACCATAAATGAAAACTGACTCAAAATGATCAGTGACCTAAATGTGAAAGCTATTGTAAAAAAAAGAAAAAAGAAAAACAACTCCTAGAAGAAAACAGGAAAATCTTCATGAATTGAATTTGACAAAAATTTCATGAATATGACACCAAAAGCATAGAAACAAAAAGGAAACATGGATTCCACTACATCAAAATTAAGGACTTTTGGGTATCAAAAGATATTACCAAGAAATAAAGAGACAACTTACAGATGGCAGAAAGTATTTACAAAGCATCTATCTGATTGGGATTAACATACAGATAATATGAAGAATTTCTACATCTCAACAACAACAAAACAACCCAATTAAAAAATAGTTTAAGGGGCCCTGGCTGGTTGGCTCAGTGGTAGAGCGTCGGCCTGGCGTGTAGAAGTACCGGGTTCGATTCCCGGCCAGGGCACACAGGAGAAGCGCCCATTTGCTTCTCCACTCTTCCCCCTCTCTCCTTCCTCTCTGTCTCTCTCTTCCTCTCCCGCAGCAAAGGCTCCATTGCAGCAAAGATGGCCCGGGCACTGGGGATGGCTCCTTGGCCTCTGCCCCAAGCGGCTAGAGTGGCTCCGGTTGCGACAGAGCAACGCCCCGGAGGGCAGAGCATCGCCCCCTGGTGGGCAGAGCGTCGCCCCCTGGTGGGCGTGCCGGGTGGATCCCGGTCGGGCGCATGCGGGAGTCTGTCTGACTGTCTCTCCAGGTTTCTAGCTTCAGAAAAATACACACACACAAAAAAAAATAGTTTAAGGACTTAAACATTTCTCCAGAGATAAACAAATGTCAAATAAGCATATGAAAAGATGCTCAACATCATTAGTCATTAGGAAAATGCAAATCCAAACAAGAGAACATTTCACATTCATTAGGATGGCTATAATCAAAAAGGGAAAAAATAAGTGTTGAACAGGATGCAGAGAAACTAGAACCCTTATGTACTGCTAGTGAAATGCAAAATGGTATAGCTGCTATGGAAAACAGTATGGCAGGAAGGACCAGAACAGATATTTGAACACCAGTGTTCATAGCTACATTATTCACAATAACCAAAAGGTAGAAACAACTTGAGTGGCCATTGACAAATGTATAAACAAAATGTGGCAGATACATACAGTAGAATATTCACACATTAAAAGGAATCAAATTCTGATATTACCTACAACATGAATGAACTCCGAAAACATGACAAACAATGCATAGTTCCACTTAGAGGAGGTATATAAAACAGGAAAATTTATAGAGACAGAAAGTAGAACAGAGGTTACACAGATCTTGGGGGGAAAGAAGAAGTTATTCTTTAATAAGTACAGTTTTTGATAGGGAATATTAAAAAAGTTTTAGGTATTTGTGGGTGTAAATATGTTCATTATTTTGACTATGGTTATGGCTTTATAAGAATATTCACATCTGGCCTGACCAGGCAGTGGTGCAGTGGATAGAGCGCCAAACTGGGATGCGGAGAACCCGGGTTCGAGACCCCAAGGTCACCAACTTGAGCGCAGGCTCATCTGGTTTGAGCAAAGCTCACCAACTTGGACCCAAGGTTGCTGGCTTGAGCAAAGGGTTACTCAGTCTGCTGTAGCCCCACGGTCAAGGCACATATGAAAAAGCATTCAATGAACAACTAAAGTGTCGCAATGCGCAACGGAAAACTAATGATTGATGCTTCTCATCTCTCCGTTCCTGTCTGTCTGTCCCTGTCTATCCCTCTCATTGACTCTCTCTGTCTCTGTAAAAAAATAAAAATCTTTAAAAAAAAAAAAAAAAGAATATTCACATCTGCTTGACCTCTTAAAGGTCCTGTGAAGGGACTTATTCAGCCTCATTGTTCTAATCCTCACCACTGGAGCAGCAGCTCAAAAGGCACCAGGGACAAATGGGGAGAGTGAATTCTCTGGCTCTAGGATGAAGGCTGGAGGGGCCACTATATCCCATACAGAAGTGCTGGCAGAGGCCATTTTTCCTTTGCTGAGGTCTCCCCCAACAGAGCCAGCAGGCAGGAACCAAAGTTGAATCTCCATCAACAGGGCTCATAATGTTTGTCCCACCCCAGGGAATCCCCTGAGGACCTGCCCCACCCAATTTGCAGGCCCATCCAAGTCATTTCTAGTGGCTAATTCACACAAATGACCTGTCTTGGCTCATGATTCAGACTTTCCTAAAATCTCTTAAAGGATCATAAATGCTAAACAAGGAGCATCTGGCCTCATTGTACCCCATTCCTCTTGCTAAGTGGCCCCAGCCCTGGCACTAGCATCAGCTGGCGTTGGTTAAAGGCTTGGTACCTCCAAGCCCAGTACAGGTAGGAGCCATCTGCAGACCTTGGTCTAGATTTCCCAGGAAGCTCCAGAGCCAGTGCACCCAGTAGACAGCTTCTGACCACACTGAAGCACCACCCAACTCCATGAGCAAAACACTCCAGGGGCATACTCACTGGGTACCACAGCCCAGCTGAAGCACGTTTTGCTCCATGGAATCAGCCTCAACACAGCATATTCTCCACAGTGGCCAACTGGCTTGGAGGGAAATCCCTTCTCTTGATATGCCAATAGCAATCAAGGTTCAATTACAACAGGACAGTGCACAGAGCCCAAACAGCGGGTGCACGTGAAGTAGCCAAGTCAGGTGACCAGGAAGACTATACCACTGAGCCCCACAGGACACCTACTACATAAAGCCACTCTACCAAAATCAAAAGATATAGCAGCTCTATTTAATACACAGAAATAAACACAGGGAGGCTGCTAAAATGAGGAGACAAAGAAACTCCCAGATAACAGAACAGAACAAAACTTCAGAGAAAGAACTAAACAAAATGGAGACCAGCAATCTATCAGACAGAGTTCAAAACACTAGTTATAAGAATGCTCAATGAACTTAGGGGAAATACAAACTTAGTGAGAACTTCAACAGAGACAGAAAATATAAAAAAGAATCATGCAGGCTTCAAGATTACAATAACTAAAATGAAGAATTCATTACAAGGGGGTGAGGTGAAGGAAGGCACGGGGATAAATGATTCATGGACTAAGACTTGACTTGGGGGGGTGAACATACAATATGGTGTACAAAGAAGTGTTGTAGACCTGGGCACCTGAAACCTGTATGATTTTCTTAACCAGTGTCACCCCAATAAATTCAATTTAAAATGAAAAAGAATGAATTACAGTGAATCAGCAGTAAAGTAGATGAAGCAGAGGATCAAATAAAAAATTTGGAAGCTAAGGAAGCAGAAAACACCCAATCAGAGCAGAAAAGAAAAGAATCCAACAAAATAAGAATACCTAAGGGGCCTCTGGGACAACTTCAAGTGTACCAACAATCACATCATGGGGCTGCAGAAACGAAAACAATTGGTGCACGTGAAGAAGCCAACTCAAGTGGCTACTCAGGACAGAGAAACAAAAAAATGAAAATCTATTTGAAAAAGTAATGATAGAGTGACGTCACGGAAATGGCGCCGTGAGCAGCGCGTCCGACAGCTCTCCCCTAAATCACAACAAATTTATCAACTAGAAACAGAAAAATTTATCCTCGGAGCATTTCGGAGTTCCACACAAACTGATAGCGAAAGGACTGTTATCACTTGAATCTGAGAGACGAGGGTGTGGAGGAATCTACCGCAGCGACGTTCATTCAAGCCGCGAGGAAGTGTGCCTGTGGTGAGTCAGCCCACATTTGGGAGCCGCCAGCCGCCGCGGCTGCGCGCCGGTCCGGTTGGGCACCGCTAACGTTCCCAGCGGCCCGCACACAGTGAGTGAGAGTCGCCAGCCACTGGTGCCCGGAGCACCCCATTCTCGCGCGTGCCCTGGGCATTCCACGCGCCCAGAGCGCCCTACTGGCCCGCACACCCAGGTGCTCCATTATCCTGCGCCTGGTGCGATCCAGCCGCCAGCGGCAGGGTGAGCGGGAGAGGCTTGGGAGATTCTCTCCGTGGGCGGGGCACCTCACCCAGCCATTCGAGCTAACAATCAAGCGTTGGGGGAGGGGCGCGCGCAGGCAGCCTAAAATACCTTTGGAAGCACAGCTGCGACCCAATCACTGAAATTAGCTTAACCCATGAAATCTGCGCACCCTCGGTTCTAATTGATAAGATCTCTCTCAGTTCAGCGATCCAAGACAAGAGGCGTGATATTTTTTAGTGCCTCTCGCTAAAGGGGCGGGGGCAACTTCTGATTGATAGAGCCTCCATATTCAGGGATAAACGCTAACAAGAAGGACTTGGCAGATAATAAGATCTATACTACACTAGTCGTAAGCAGAGACTAGTGCCTCTTCTTCCCTGCAAAAACAGGCTACAAAGTGTGGAAAGCCTGGGTTGAGAGGTCCAACTAAATGATAGGCGCTGAACAGTCACCTTGACAACAATTGACTCCCACCCCCGCCTGATTAAACTGGAGGCTCTGACTGTCAGAGCCTTTCCCAAAGCTTTGCACGGAGTGGGGATAGAGTGGGGATTTCCCAGCTCTTTGAGCCTCTTACTCCCCAGGCAGAAGCAGTTGCAGCCTTATAGCTGGATCACCAGGCTGCTAATTCAGAAAGGGGGGACTAGGAGAGAGAATCCAGGAAAGCAAACTCTCTCATCGTTGGACCCTGCAAATGCCAACAAGCCGTGACTAAAGCCAATTATATGACATTGCCATAGAATCCCATCAACTGCAATCCCTACCTAAGTGTGACACAGGGGCAGAGCCTGGGGTACAGAGTCACCGACCAGGAAGAGGGAGATAAAAGAAAAAGGAAGAAGTTAACCTCTCAAAATCAAGAAAAATCCACAGACTTTACAACTTGATCCACTAATTTTTTTGTTGTTGTTGTTTGTTTCTTCTGTCTTATTGCCTTTATTTCCTCCACATCGGTCCTTCTATTCTCTGCCCATCTTATGCTTCCCCTTTCTTGAACTACACTACCCATGAGTGTTGCATTTTATTTCTCTTCTTCATCCTCACCCTCCTTTAAGGTTATACTCCAAAACACTTAACTCTCACTCTCTCCTCTTTTGTTTTTTGTTTTTTTTTTATTTTGTTTTTTTCTCTTCCTATTTTATTTCTTCCTTCGTTTTTCTCTTTTTCTTATTTTTTCCTTTCTATTCGTTTTTTCTTTTCTCATTTTACTTTCCTCCCATATAATCCTCAATCACGAACAAATTAGTTAATTTGGGACTCAAGGCTTTTTTTTTGGCTTTATTTCTCTGTTTTCCTTTTGTTTTTATTTTTTTTCTTGTTTGTTTATTTTTGTGGCATTTTGGGTCCTCCCAACCCAAGGTCTCCATTGTATTTAATCTTCGCTCCACTTAATACAACAGATTTTTACTTATTATTTTTATTTTTTTCTTCTTTATTATTCTTTTTTGTTCCTTTTTTCTGGTTCCCTCTTATCCCTCTCATTATTTCTCTTAGTTGACCATCACTTACAAGCAAATCATCTTATGCTTGTCTAAGATTTTCTTCCTTTTTTTTTTTTTGCATTTAGTAGGTCCCTACTCCCTTTTTTTGCCCCTTGAACTCTTCACCCCAAATCAGGCCCTCCATTATAGGCACGATATTTCCCTGAGGAGGGAAGAGGAGGGAAAGAGAAGAAAGAAAAAAGGGGGAAATAATAAATTATTACTGTTTTTTTGGGGGGGTGTTTTACCTTTTTTTTTTTCTTTTTTTTTTCTTTTTTTATTTTTTTACTTTTTACTCATTATTCTAATTAGTGCTATCAACAAGACCACCCTCAGATGCCGATAAGAAAGAGGAAATCGAATATTATGGAAACAAAAGAAAGAGAGGTAACACAAATAGATGTGGAAAAATCTATGGAGAAAAGACTTAACATATTGGAAGCCTTGGAGCTAAATGACAGAGAATTTAAAATAGAAATCTTAAAAATACTCAGAGACATACAAGAAAACACAGAAAGGCAATATAGGGAGATCAGAAAACAACTCAATGAACACAAAGAATATATTACCAAGGAAATTGAAACTATAAAAACAAATCAAACAGAAATGAAAAACTCAATTCACGAGCTGAAAAACGAGGTAACAAGCTTAGCTAACAGAACAGCCCAGATTGAAGATAGGATTAGTGAAATAGAAGACAAACAACTTGAGGCACAACAGAGAGAAGAAGAAAGAGACTCAAAAATAATAAAAAACGAGAAAGCCCTACAGGAATTGTCTGACTCCATCAGAAAGAATAACATAAGAATAATAGGTATATCAGAGGGAGAAGAGAAAGAAAATGGAATGGAGAATATACTCAAACAAATAATAGACGAGAACTTCCCAAGCCTGTGGAAAGAACTAAAGCCTCAAATTCAAGAAGCAAACAGAACACCGAGTTTTCTTAACCCCAACAAACCCACTCCAAGGCACATCATAATAAAGATGACACAAACCAATGACAAAGAAAAAATTCTCAAGGCAGCAAGGGAAAAGAAGAGTACAACATATAAAGGAAGGCCTATTAGATTATCATCAGATTTCTCAGCAGAAACTCTACAAGGTAGAAGAGAGTGGACCCCAATATTTAAAGCCCTGAAAGAGAGGAACTTTCAGCCAAGAATACTATACCCATCAAAGCTATCCTTCAAGTATGAAGGAGATATAAAAACATTCACAAATACAGAAAAGATGAGAGAATTTATCAACAGAAAGCCCCCACTCCAGGAAATATTAAAGGGGGTTTTCCAAACAGATTCAAAGAACAAAAGAAAACAACACCACAAGTAACAGCTCCACCAAGAACACAATAAAACCAAACTTAAACTGTGACAACAAAGGAAAAAAAGGGGGGAGAGGATGGAGATTAACAGTAGCAAAGGACGATGAAGTGCAGAAATACTCATAAGATAGGGTACTACAATGAATATGGTAGGTACCCTTTTCATTACTTAATGGTAACCACCCTTAAAAAAACCACCACAAAAACACTAGACTTAAAAAAGGTAGCAACAGAGGAAAGAAGTATGGAACACAAACAAACAAAAACAAATGATAGAAAAACAAAAGAGAAGAATCAAACTAGATACAAAACTAACAGAAAGCAATTTATAAAATGGCAGTAGGGAACCCACAAGTGTCAATAATTACACTAAATGTAAATGGATTAAACTTACCAATAAAAAGACACAGAGTAGCAGAATGGATTAAAAAAGAAAATCCAACTATATGCTGCCGACAAGAAACACATCTAAGCAACAAGGATAAAAATAAATTCAAAGTGAAAGGCTGGAAAACAATACTCCAAGCAAACAACACCCAAAAAAAGGCAGGTGTAGCAATTCTCATATCTAATAATGCTGACTACAAGACAGAAAAAGTACTCAGAGACAAAAATGGTCATTTCATAATGATTAAGGGGAAGTTGAATCAAGAAGACATAACAATCCTTAATATATATGCACCAAACCAAGGAGCACCAAAATATATAAGACAGCTACTTATTGACCTTAAAACAAAAACTAACAAAAATACAATCATACTTGGAGACCTCAATACACCGCTGACGGCTCTAGATCGGTCATCCAAACAGAGAATCAACAAAGACATAGTGGCCTTAAACAAAATACTAGAACACCTGGATATGATAGACATCTACAGGACACTTCATCCCAAAGCGACAGAGTATACATTTTTCTCTAGTGTACATGGAACATTCTCAAGAATTGACCATATGTTGGGCCACAAAGACAATATCAGCAAATTTAGAAAAATTGAAATTGTACCAAGCATATTTTCTGATCATAAAGCCTTGAAACTAGGCCTGACCTGTGGTGGCGCAGTGCATAAAGCGTCGACCTGGAAATGCTGAGGTCGCCGGTTCGAAACCCTGGGCTTGCCTGGTCAAGGCACATATGGGAGTTGATGCTTCCAGCTCCTCCCCACCTTCTCTCTCTCTCTCCTCTCTCTCTCTCTCTCCCTTTCTCCTCTTTAAAAAAAAAATGAATAAAAAATAAACAAATCTTTAAAAAAAAAAAAAAAAGCCTTGAAACTAGAATTCAACTGCAAAAAAGAGGGGGGAAAACCCACAAAAATGTGGAAACTAAACAACATACTTCTAAAAAATGAATGGGTCAAAGAAGAAATAAGCGCAGAGATCAAAAGATATATACAGACAAATGAAAATGAAAATACGACATATCAGAATCTCTGGGATGCAGCAAAAGCAGTAATACGAGGAGAGCTCATATCACTTCAAGCCTATATGAACAAACAAGAGAGAGCCGAAGTAAACCACTTAACTTCACACCTTAAGGAACTAGAAAAAGAAGAACAAAGACAACCCAAAACCAGCCAAAGAAAGGAGATAATAAAAATCAGAGCAGAAATAAATGAAATAGAGAACAGAAAAACTATAGAAAAAATCAATAAAACAAAGAGCTGGTTCTTTGAAAAGATCAACAAAATTGACAAACCCTTGGCAAGACTCACCAAGGAAAAAAGGCACAGGACTCAAATAAATAAAATCCAAAATGAAAGAGGAGAGATCACCACAGACATCATAGATATACAAAGAATTATTGTAGAATACTATGAAAAATTATATGCCACCAAATACAATAATCTAGAAGAAATGGATAAATTCCTAGAACAATACAACCTTCCTAGACTGAGTCATGAAGAGGCAGAAAGCCTAAACAGACCAATCAGCAGGGAGGAAATAGAAAAAACTATTAAAAACCTCCCCAAAAATAAAAGTCCAGGCCCAGACGGTTATACTAATGAATTCTATCAAACATTCAAAGAAGACTTGGTTCCTATTCTACTCAAAGTCTTCCAAAAAATTGAAGAAGAAGCAATACTTCCAAACACATTTTATGAGGCCAACATAACCCTCATATCAAAACCTGGCAAGGATGGCACAAAGAAAGAAAACTACAGACCAATATCTCTAATGAATACAGATGCTAAAATACGAAACAAAATACTGGCAAACCGAATACAACAACATATTAAAAAAATAATACATCATGATCAAGTGGGATTCATCCCAGAATCTCAAGGATGGTTCAACATACGCAAAACGGTTAACGTAATACACCATATCAACAAAACAAAGAACAAAAACCACATGATCTTATCAATAGATGCAGAAAAGGCTTTTGATAAAATACAACACAATTTTATGTTTAAGACTCTCAACAACATGGGTATAGAAGGAAAATATCTCAACATGATAAAGGCCATATATGATAAACCATCAGCCAACATCCTATTAAATGGCATAAAACTGAGGACTTTCTACCTTAAATCAGGAACAAGACAGGGTTGTCCACTCTCTCCACTCTTATTTAACGTGGTGCTAGAAGTTCTGGCCAGAGCAATCAGACAAGACAAAGAAATAAAAGGCATCCATATCGGAAAAGAAGAAGTAAAGCTATCACTTTTTGCTGATGATATGATCCTATACATCGAAAACCCGAAGGACTCCACAAAAAGATTATTAGAAACAATAAACCAATACAGTAAGGTCGCAGGATACAAAATTAACATACAAAAGTTCATAGCCTTTCTATATGCCAACAATGAAATATTAGAAAACGAACTCAAAAAAATAATCCCCTTCACGATTGCAACAAAAAAAATAAAATACCTAGGAATAAACATAACAAAGAACGTAAAGGACCTATATAATGAAAATTACAAAGCATTGTTAAGGGAAATCGAAAAAGATACAATGAGATGGAAAAATATTCCTTGTTCTTGGATAGGAAGAATAAATATAATCAAAATGGCCATATTACCCAAAGCAATATACAAATTTAATGCAATTCCCATCAAAATCCCTATGAGATTTTTTAAAGAAATGGAACAAAAAATCCTCAGATTTATATGGAACTATAAAAAAACCCCAATAGCCAAAACAATCCTAAGGAAAAAGAATGAATCTGGGGGCATTACAATACCTGACTTTAAACTATATTATAGGGCCACGATAATCAAAACAGTATGGTATTGGCAGAAAAATAGACACTCAGACCAATGGAACAGAATAGAAAGCCCAGAAATAAAACCACATATATATGGTCAAATAATCTTTGATAAAGGGGCCAACAACACACAATGGAGAAAAGAAAGCCTCTTCAACAAATGGTGTTGGGAAAACTGGAAAGCCACATGCAAAAGAATGAAACTCGACTACAGCCTGTCCCCGTGTACTAAAATTAATTCAAAATGGATCAAAGATCTAAATATAAGACCTGAAACAATAAAGTACATAGAAGAAGACATAGGTACTAAAATCATGGACCTGGGTTTTAAAGAACATTTTATGAACTTGACTCCAATGGCAAGAGAAGTGAAGGCAAAGATAAATGAATGGGACTACATCAGAATAAAAAGTTTTTGCTCAGCAAGAGAAACTGATATAAAAATAAACAGACAGCCAACTAAATGGGAAATGATATTTTCAAACAACAGCTCTGATAAGGGCCTAATATCCAAAATTTACAAAGAACTCATAAAACTCAACAACAAACAAACAATCCAATTAAAAAATGGGAAGAGGTCATGAACAGACACTTCTCCCAGGAAGAGATACAAATGGCCAACAGATATATGAAAAGATGCTCAGCTTCATTAGTTATTAGAGAAATGCAAATCAAAACTACAATGAGATACCACCTCACTCCTGTTAGATTAGCTATTATCAACAAGACGGGTAATAGCAAATGTTGGAGAGGCTGTGGAGAAAAAGGAACCCTCATTCACTGTTGGTGGGACTGTAAAGTAGTACAACCATTATGGAGGAAAGTATGGTGGTTCCTCAAAAAACTGCAAATAGAACTACCTTATGACCCAGCAATCCCTCTACTGGGTATATACCCCAAAACCTCAGAAACATTGATACGTAAAGACACATGTAGCCCCATGTTCATTGCAGCACTGTTCACAGTGGCCAAGACATGGAAACAACCAAAAAGCCCTTCAATAGAAGACTGGATAAAGAAGATGTGGCACATATACACTATGGAATACTACTCAGCCATAAGAAATGATGACATCAGATCATTTACAGCAAAATGGTGGGATCTTGATAACATTATAAGGAGTGAAATAAGTAAATCAGAAAAAAACAAGAACTACATGATTCCATACATTGGTGGAACATAAAAATGAGACTAAGAGACATGGACAAGAGTGTGGTGGTTACCAAGGGTGGGGGGAGGGAGGACATGGGAGGGAGGGAGGGAGAGAGTTAGGGGAAGGGGGAGGGGCACAGAGAACTAGATAGAGGGTGGCGGAGGACAATCTGACTTTGGGCGAGGGGTTTGCAACATAATTTAATGACAAAATAACCTAGACATGTTTTCTTTGAATATATGTACCCTGATTTATTAATGTCATCCCATTACCATTAATAAAAATTTATTATAAAAAAATATATATATATAAAAAAAAAGAAAAAGAAAAAGTAATGATAGAAAATTTCCCAAACCTGGTGAAGGAAACAGACATGCAAGTCCAGGAAGCACATCCAGTCACAAAAAAGATAAACCCAAAGAGTTCCACACCAAAACATACCTTAATTAAAATGACAAAGGCTAAAGACAGAGAGAGAATATTAAAAGAAGCAAGAGAAAAGCAGTTAGTTACCTACAAGGTAGCTCCCACAAGACAACTGTCAGCTGATTTCTCAACAGGAACTTTCAGGTCAGAAGGGATTGGCAAGAAATATACAAAGTGATGAAAAGAAAAGACCTACAACCAAGATTACTCTATCCAGCAAAGCTATCACTTACAATCGAAGGACAGAACTTCCCAGATAAGAAAAAGATAATTCTTCAGCACCAAACCTGTATTACAAGATATGTTAGAATCTACAAATAAATAAATAAATAAATAAATAAATAAATAAATAGGAAAAACAGAAAAGCCCTGGTCAGATGGCTCAGTTGGTTGCACTATTGTCCCAAAGCACAGAGGTTGCCAGTTAGATTCCCAGTCAGGGCACATACAGGAACAGATCACTGTTCCTGTCTCTCTCTCTCTCTCTCTCACTAAAATCAATCAATAAAATTAATTTTTAAAAAGGATCAAAAGTATGAATAATATAATGGAAATAAATACATATCTATCAATAATTCCTTTAAATGCAAATAGATTAAATGCTCCAACCAAAAGACACAGAGTGGGCCCTGGCCGGTTAGCTCAGTGGTAGAGCGTCAGCCTGGCATATGAAAGTCCCAGAATTGATTCCCGGTCAGGACACACAGGAGAAGCGCCCATCTGCTTCGGCACCCTCTCCCTCTTCTTTCTTTCTATCTCTGTCTTCCTTGTCCACAGCCAAGGATCCTTTGCAGCAAAGTTGGCCTGGGTGCTGAGGATGGCTCCATGGCTGCCCTCTCACACGCTAGAATGGCTCTGGTTGCAATAGAGCAACGCCCCAGATGGCCAGAGCATCGCTCCCTAGTGGGTGTGCCAGGTGGATCCTGGGGAGTCTGTCTCTCTGCCTCCCCACTTCTCACTTCAGAAAAAGTAAAAAAAAAGACACAGGGTGGCTGAATGGATGAGAAAACAAACCCATACATATGCTGCCTACAGGATACTCACTTCAGATCAAAAGGCCCACACAGACTGAAAGTGAAGAGATAGAAAAAGATATTTCATAAAAATGGAAATGAAAAAAAAAAAGCTGGGGTAGCAATACTTACAGCAGACAAAATAGACTTTAAAACAAAGGCTGTGCCCTGGCTGGTTGGCTCAGCGGTAGAGCGTTGGCCTAGCGAGCGTAGGACCCGGGTTCGATTCCCGGCCAGGGCACACAGGAGAAGTGCCCATTTGCTTCTCCACCCCTCCGCCGCGCTTTCCTCTCTGTCTCTCTCTTCCCCTCCCGCAGCCAAGGCTCCATTGGAGCAAAGATGGCCCGGGCGCTGGGGATGGCTCTGTGGCCTCTGCCCCAGGCGCTAGAGTGGCTCTGGTCGCAACATGGCGACGCCCAGGATGGGCAGAGCATCGCCCCCTGGTGGGCAGAGCGTCGCCCCTGGTGGGCGTGCCGGGTGGATCCCGGTCGGGCGCATGCGGGAGTCTGTCTGACTGTCTCTCCCTGTTTCCAGCTTCAGAAAAATGAAAAAAAAAAAAAAACAAAGGCTGTAACAAGTTACAAAGACAGACCCAGCAACTCCACTTCTGGGTATTTATTTGAAGAAATGTAAAACACTAATTTGAAAAGACATATGTATCCACATGTTCACAGTAGCATTATTTACAATAGCCAAGATATAGAAACAACCTCACTGCCCATCAATAGACAAATGGGTAAAGAAGTACCTACATACAACGGAATATTACTCTGCCATAAAAAAGAATGAAATCTTACCATGTGCAATGTTAATGGACTTAGAGGGTATCATGCTGAGTGAATCAAGTCAAACACAGAAAGACAAATGCCATATAATTTCACTTACATGCAGACTCAAAAGGACAAAATAAATGAACAAACAAAACAGCAATCAGACTCATAGATACTGAGAACATTTTTGACTATTGCCTGAGTGGAGGAATTTTGGAAGGCGGGGTGAAAAAGGTGAATGGATTAAAAAGCACATATTGGTAGTTACAAATTACTATATTTCCCCATTTATAAGAGTCCCATGTATAAGATGCACCTTAATTTTGGGGCCTAAAATTTGAAAAAAAATGTATTACATAAGTTATTAAACTCAATTTTATTCATCGTAAAATTCATACAACTCATGAGCTTTTCCTCATCTGTGTCTGATGACAAATCACTGTCTTCATTCATACATTGCCTCATCCTCAGTTCCATCTATAGCATTTGAAATACCACACTTCTTAAATGAAAATCTACAACCACTGTATAAGACACACCCAGTTTTTAGACCTCAAATTGTTCGAAAAACAGCACATCTTATACATGGGGAAATACGGTAGTTACAGGTATATCAAGTACAGCATAGGGAACATAGTCAACAATATTGTCGTAAGTATAAATGGTACTAGATGGGTACTAGATTTATCAGGATGAACACTACTAAGTTGTATAAATGTATAATCAGTGGATTGTACACCTGAAATATATCATACATCAATTGTAATTGTAAAATAAAAAATTATTTAATACAAATGCTATCATTCAAAGACTATTTTTTCACAGAAAATTTAAAAATGCAAATAAACTTACTGTGTCGCAATGTAGAACAATACCCTTCAAACTTTCTGCCCTTTCTTTTTCTTTTTCAATTCTCAAGTTCTTAGAGAAAAATGGCAACACACCATCTACTACATTCCTTCTACTATGTCCATTACCTACAGAATTACCTAAAAATATAAGAAAAGTTATGAAGCAATGTCAAAGTTTCAGTAATTGAATAACTGTTTTTTGCTGTTCAAATTATTTTATTTATTTATTTATTTTGCATTTTCCTGAAGTGCAAAGCAGGGAGGCAGAAAGACTCTCGCTTGCACCCACACAGGATCCACCTGGCAAGCCCACTAGGGGGCGATGCTCTACCCATCTGGAGCATTGCTCATGTTGCAACTATAGCTATTCCAGCGCCATAGAGTCATCCTCGGTGCACAGGCCAACTTTGCTCCAATGGAGCCTTGGCTGTGAGAGGGGAAGAGATAGAGAGAGAGAGAGAGAAAAAGGAGAGGGGGGGTGGAGAAGCGGATGGGCACTTCTCCTTTGTGGCCCGGAATCAAACCTGGGACTTCCACATGCCAGGCTGACGCTCTACCACTGAGCCAACCGGCCAGGGCCAAATTATCTTATTAAACTTAATATTAGCATTCATATGACAAATATAGCAATTTGCATACAGGAGAAAATAACCAACAATTTAAGGCAACAATAAATGTGCCAAACTGCTACCATACAGAGAATATCTAATTCTCAAGCATCTAAAAGAGTACAATCTTTGTAATACACAACCAAGAAATCCAGACTACAGTATTTTTGTTGTTTTTTACTATAGTATTTCTAGTAATATCAGTGTCCTCATATATTTAAGCTCTTTTTTGCACGCTCTCCCTCTTGGGAGCATGTCTGTAAGTGTCCCGTGTCCCGTCCCCCCCCCTTGAATACCTTTGCCTTTCTTTCTCCTAAGCTCCAGGGATCCTTCTTCTGCCTCTGTAATGTGTTCCCTGAGCCTACACAGTCAAGCTGGCTCACTTTAATACCTCCGTAACTTTCTAAACTTTCTCTTATAATTTTGAGGGGAAAAGTCTTCTGAAAAGTTTTAGACTTTCAAGATTTGAAGGAAGGCCTGGCCAGGTAACTCAGTGGATAAGGCATCATCCTGGCATACTGAGAGCACAGGTTCAATCAATGAGTACACAACTAAATGGGACTAAGTGGAACAACAAGTTGATGCTTCTCTCTACCCCTTTCACCTACTCTCTCCCTTCCTTTCTCTCTCTCAATGGAATTTTTTTTTTTTTACTTAAAAAAAGACGAGGAGATACTTGCTAAATCATATCAAAGAAATGAGTATTTTTGCACAAATGCAAAGTCACGTAGAATTTAGGAACAAAGCAATCATATCAATACTTACGGGTCCCAGGTAGACAAACATCACTGCCCTCCTCAGACTCTCTGTGGGCCGTTTCAGAATCTCCTGAAGTGCATGCGCCATGGGAAACCAGAGAGCTGTTATTTTCTGACTGAGATTTATAGTTTAAATTCCCATTGTCATTTGCCTGTTGAAAGAGTATCTTAGCTTTACAAATTTTTTAAATTAAAAACAAACATTTTGAGGGGTAAGATATCGGGAGTACAGAATGTCTGCTTTATAGAAGGATTCCAGGTAGTTAATGTAAAAGGAATGGGACAAAGGAATCACCCCCAATAAAACTGTTTTTCAGAGGCCTCAACAATGATACTAAATGATACTAAATCCAGTTCATGAGAGGCTGCTCAGGAATCAGAATGCTCACGTGGCCCTAAGGTACATCCCACAGACTACTTACTGACAACAGAGAAGGAAAGAAAGGCACCTTCACAAGGAGCTATCTGCCTGACACGTTAACCAAGCTAATCACACACAGCATCACCAATAATGGGACAAATAGTCTCCTGAGTGATGCAATGAGAGCTACACATGACCCACGTTTAATCTTAAACTGTTCATGAGAAAAATGTTTAATCTGAATTCTTGCCAAAGGGAAAAATGGGGTAATTTTACAAAACAGGTCTAGATTTTACAAAACAGACTGACATGACAGAACAACTCCAAAATCAAAGAGAATGAATAAAGAAACATGACAATCAAATGCAAATGTAAACTTTGGTTAAATCTGAACCAAAACAATAAAAATAAAGGACATTTTGGAGGCAACTGGGTAAATCTGGATGTGAACCTGTACACTAATTTAAACTGTGTCAAAGTTAGATAACAGAACTAAAAATATGTAGAAAAATGTTCTTATTCACAGGAAATAAATACTGAAATATTAGGTTGAACTGTCATATCTGAAAGTTACTTTCAAATGATTCAAGAATAAAGTGTTTATAGAGGAACAAAGAAAATGCAAAGATGGCAAAATATCCTGATGTGGAATATACAGACGTTTAGTGTACTATTCTTTTAATTTTTCTGTAGGTGATGAAGAAAGGTAAGAAAAAGCAGGAAATGTGTTTCTCATCAGTTCATTCTGGGGAAAAATAGTCTAGAGAAAACCAAAAGCTTAAGTTTTATGTTAACATCCAAAGATACCAGTAAGTAATTTTCTAATGTCAAATTTCTGAAGAACCTTAACAACTGGAACATACCTGACTGGGATCACCTACAGGTAACTTAAAATCTTTTTCTGGGGGTTCCTGTCCTTCCAGGTCTTCATATATCATTCCTGGAATTGCCAGTTGCTCAAAATAAGCCTCCAAATGATCATCATAAAACTCTTCATCATCAATATCATCATCTATTAGTAAAGGAAGAAAAATAGAACAGGTTTTAAAGTAGTGACTAAACCATAATTTGATCAAAAGGTTGAGAAGACATATGGGTCAATGCCCTATGCAATTCTGCATAACATTTGAGGTGAAAAAACTTAAAATTTCAGTCTATAAATCATTATGAGCATTCCAATACAAACTAAATATTTAACTCTTTGATAGGACAGCACAGAAATGCTATATACTATGAATATAAGTCAGGGTGTAATAAACGTGGCATTAACGATCAGTAGAAAAAAGACAGGTTATTCAGAAAATAAAGTAGCAAATGAGTAACTATCAAAAGATTTCCTCAAAAAATTAAAAATGAAAAAAAAAATTAAAAATGGAACTGCCTTTTGACCCAGCAATCCTACTTCTGGGAATATATCTTAAGAATCCTGATACACTAATTAAAAGAATATACACACCTGCCTGACCAGGCGGAGGCGCAGTGGATAGAGTGTCAGACTGGGATGCAGAAGGACCCAGGTTCGAGACCCCGAGGTCGCCAGCTTGAGCGCAGGCTCATCTGGCTTGAGCTAAAAGCTCACTAGCTTGGACCCAAGGTCACTGGCTCCAGCAAGGAGTCACTCGGTCTGCTGAGGCCCCCGGTCAAGGCACATATGAGAAAGCAATCAATGAACAACTAAGGTGTCGCAACAAAAAACTGATAATTGATGCTTCTCATCTCTCTCCATTCCTATCTGTCTATCCCTATCTATCCCTCTCTCTGACTCTCTCTCTGTCCCTGTAAAAAAAAAAAAAATATATATATATATATATATACACACACCTCTATGTTCACTATAGTGTTACTTATAATACTCAAGATCTGGAAACAGGTCAAATGCCATCCATAGATGAGTGGATAAAAAAGCTGTGGTATACACAGAGGAATACTACTATTTTTCTATTAAAAATAAAAGAAATCTTCTCATTGGCAACAGCATGGATGGACCTAGAGAGTATTATGCTAAGTGAAATATGCCAGTCAGAAAGACAAATATGACATAATCATACTTATATGTAGAATCTAATGAACAAATTAAACCAACACACAAAACAGAAACAGAGACATGAATACACGGGACATACTGACAGCTGTCAGAAGGAAGGGGAGTTGGGGGACTGGATAAGAGAAAATGAAAAGATTAGACAAAAAAATATATGTATATAATAGACACAGACAATAGACAATAGGGTGATGATAACCAGAGGGAAGAGGGAAGAGGGATGGGGAGTAGGTGGAAGGGGAGGAAAATGGGAACAGAAAGAAACTTTGCTTGGAACAATGGGTACCCAATACAGTGTGCCGATGGTTTAATGAGTTGCACACCTGAAAACTATACCCCAATAAATTCAATATTTTTTTAAAAAAAGGATAGAAATGCCCATTATAAAAGTAAAAAATTCTAGGTGAACTAATAATTAAGTGTAAAATGAAACCTCAAATAATATCTGATCTTGAGGAAGGAGGAATTAAGGAAAAATAATATAACAAAGTTAAACACTAACAGGTATGATTAAAAATATTCAACCTCTACAAAAACCAGAAAGTTAGAAATAAACAAATAAAACTGCACTGGCAGGGATTTTTCTTTTCCTCTGGAAGTAAATTTTTAATGTTTTAACAATCGGCCTGACAGAGGCCAAACAAAACTAGAACACTAATCACTAGTAATGGTATTGTAAGTCAGTACTGCCTTTACAGGTGGATAATTTTGCAATCAATACTAAGCTCCCTTAAAATACTCATAACTGCCTGACTAGGTGATGGTGCAGTGGATGAAGTGTCAGCCTGAGTCTCTGAGGAGCCGGGTTTGAAACCTTGAGGTCACTGCTTGCGAACGGGCCCATCTGGCTTGAGCACAGGGTTGTTGGCTTGAGAGTGGGAGCATACACATGACACCATGGTCACTGGCTTAACCAAGGGGTCACTAGCTCAGCTGGAGGCTCCAGGTCAAGGCACATATGAGAAAGCAATCAATGAACAACTAAAGTGTTACAACTATAATTTGATGCTTATCTCTCTCCCTTCCTGTCTGCCCCTGTCTATCTCTCTCTCTCACACATACACACAAAAAAATACTCGTAACTTCTGCCTTCTTTTATCTCCAAGACTCTAGCATACTAAAACAAAGAACTGTATAAATTCAGGTAAAAAATTCATCTACAGTTCCATCATCGAAAAATATCTAAAATAACTTTAGCAACAAATTCTGTCCTGAATTTAGTTTCTATTTATCCCACTCAGTCCATTAGCCTGGCCTTCAAAGCTATAAATAATCTGATCCCTGCTTATTTTTCTGGATTATTCCCCAATTTAGACTCCTACAAAAGTTGTAAACCTGCCACACAAAATCATTGGCTGTTCTCCAAACAGATGGCCTCCTACCATCATCAAAACAGGGCCTTTTCCTGTAGTTGTTCCTGCTTACTGAAATGTACTTCCCTTACCATATCTACATTAAGGCCTATCACAGGCCTTTTCAAGAAAGGAGAAACTATATCCTCCTTCAGTAAAGCTTCAGATACTTCCTCAATCAGAATTAATTTGTTACCCTCCCATGATTCCTGCATAATTTATACTGTTGAGAAACACATAATACACTTGGATGTTTAGCTGTGCATATCTTTTCTTACTTTGCAGGTCTTTTAGGAGGAGAAGCTAAATATTTCATGGTTCCTCTAATTTCTTAACATAGTGATTTATACTGAGTGGAACCTGGGGTTACTACTTTGTGCCCTTGATACTAAACTCAGGGATAAGCATAATCATAGCAGGATTGATACACAGAAATATTTTTAAAATTCCATCACTAAACAGAAGTGGCCATTTGAGAGCTGACAGGGAAGGAAGTAAAGGAGAAGGCAAAGAAAGCTGACATAAGAACTACTGCAACCAAGAAGCCGAAAGTCATGGAGTGGCAAGGTAAGAACTAGGAAAACACAAATTCCTTTACAGTACCAGAAGAATCATCCAAACTTGTCAGTGACATAAGTTTCTCATTTTCTATTAAACTAGTATGGCTTAATTCATTGCTTGGATTCTTGTCTTCAAAACGTTTTCCAGCATCAGCAACAATCTATAAGAAATAAAATGCATGTAAGAAGAGCACATTCACTGCTTTGAAGACCGTAATACAGGCTGCAAGAAGGACTGCCACTGTGCTCAGTACTTGTAATTCAGTTTAGGCAATGAAGGCCTAGTTGTTTTATATACGTTAATAACTTTCTTCCTATCCCAGTGCCTCCTCCCTCCCTGGAATCACCCAATAAGACATCCTTAAATTCTAATATCTCTTGACAGGAGACCTAGAAATATAGTCAGTATACTAATGCATAACTGAATTTGAAAAACACAGGCTTGCAATAGGAAGTGAAATAAATCACAAAGTTGGATTCAGCAACCTACAATAGAACAATCAATTGCAACCTACAATAGAACAATCAATTCCCTGCTCCTCAACCCAGAGACCATCTTACTCTAAAGACACTTAGAACCAGAATAAAATGTAACATTTCTTACTTAGTGTCAGTTTTATTTCACAATATTATATATTAAACAATACCACCTTAAAAATTAGATTGCAAAATGCACACTAATTTTTAATATTAAAACATGGGCTCTCTTTCAAAAAACAGGTGGGGGACTCAATGCAACTGCACACTTGTACAGGACAGTGCTACTTTGTGCTCATATGTAGAGGGCACCAGGGACTACTGTTGTGGAATATAAGCTGAGTGTTGAAATTTTTGATACTAAAAAATTAAGGAAAAAGCTTACGAGAGGGGATTCTAAGATGGCAACAGAGTAGGCAGATATTCCAATTGTCACTCCCAGAACCAAATTGGATTACAAATTAATTTAAGAACAATCATTTTGAAAAATCAACTTTGGACTAAATGGAGTCTAAAACCAAGGATCACAGAAGACACAAGGAGACTGGTAGGAAAGGCAGAGACGCGGAAAGACTGCCCTGCTCCCAGGAGCGAGCTACGCAGGACTCTCATTGCAGGGAAGTTCACCCTGAGTGCGAAAGGTCCTAAGCCCCAGGCCCGACACCCTAGCCTAGAGCCTCAGAGCCTAGAAGAGGCAGTCACACAGCATTTGGCAGTGAAAAAAAGCTGGGGGTTCTGTCTGCAACAAAGAGATGGAGCTTTTGGAAATGCAGGCACTGTCTTAAAGGGTCAGCGCAGAAAAAAAAAAATCTTGTTCACAGCCACTTACCTGGGGCTTCAGGGGGAAGGAGGGATGAGAGGACTAGAGTTGCGTAAAGAGAGCGCAAAGTTGGAGGACCAGGGAAAGACATTGTCGGAAATAGCCACCTGAACCTTGATGCTGAGTCATTCTTCAATATCGCAGTCACCATCTTTCTTAGGTAGAGCAGCCCCCTCCCTGCAGCATCAGCCTGGGGGAAAGCAACTACCCCACCTTCGGGAATCCTTCCTACCCATTCTATGGAGCCTGGGCAATTCTAAGAAATTAGCCAGGAAGCAGGGAACATGTCAGCGGCTCAGTTTTCTGGCATTAAGCCAGACCTCCCTCCCACACACATATTCCTAAGTCTATGACTGTGCTTCTGCCTCATGGGAGACTCAGTAGAAACTGTCCAGAATGTGGACTGTGGGCACACCACACTTTTGGGTCTCAGAGGACACACCCATCATACTACTGGGGCCACACCCTACTGAGGTCTTTGATAAAAGTCTGGACAGACTGACACCTGGAGCCAAGAGGCAGAGACGCACTGACCACCCTTCCAAATCCCTGAATTGCCACAGGCTTGGGATTCTACCAGAGGTCTTTCAGTGGCCAAGCCCAACAAGCAGTCAGCAGAGAGAGGCTGCAGGAGGATGGACACAGGGAACTTTGGCCTTTTAAGCGACCTTGCCCAAGGCCCAGTATGGGTAAAAGCCAGCATAGGTGTGCAGCTTGGTATTTTCATGGGTACCTGGACCCAACAGACACAGCCATAAACTCTGGATTGCTTGTAGCTCCAAGAAGGTTGCTGAGGGTTATTCACGGGCAGTGTCTCCCACTGGTCTGCACTGGGCTCCCTCCAGGAAGGCCCAGGGTTGGAACATCCAGTGGCCAGCTGCGAAGAGCATCGGTTCAGAACCTAACAACCCTTGCTAGTTGGGTATCCTAAGGAAGGGCTCCTCACACCTAGCCCAGGTGAAGTGAGTTCAGCTGGCACTGGCACACCAGCTCGTGTGCATTGGATATGGTGGAACTTCACAGCCAGTTGGCCCATGTACTGGTACCCTGCCCCGCTGGTCTAGGTTCCACAGGGGAAAGGGAGAGAGGCTTGGAGCAAGGACAATTAAAGTACGGGTCCCTGCAAGCCTTCTGTTGGGTTTGGTTGAGGGGCTTAGCCACTCTCTGGGGTGGCAGTCAGCCTGAGGAGAGGGCTCTCTCAGTCTTCCTTTCTGAGACCAGTGGCTTACCAGCCAGAAGAACTTCTGCTGAAGGGACTGTCAACCATACTCAATCTGAACCTGTTGCTCATATTGTTAGGGAGAAATAAAATTTGAGTATTCTGGCCCTGGCCGGTTGGCTCAGCGGTAGAGCGTCAGCCTGGCGTGCGGGGGACCCGGGTTCGATTCCCGGCCAGGGCACATAGGAAAAGCACCCATTTGCTTCTCCATCCCCCCCCCCCTTCCTCTCTCTCTCTTTCCCTCCCGCAGCCAAGGCTCCATTGGAGCAAAGATGGCCCGGGCGCTGGGGATGGCTCCTTGGCCTCTGCCCCAGGCGCTAAAGTGGCTCTGGTCATGGCAGAGCATCGCCCCCTGGTGGGCAGAGCGTCGCCCCTGGTGGGCGTGCCGAGTGGATTCCGGTCGGGCGCATGCGGGAGTCTGTCTGACTGTCTCTCCCCGTTTCCAGCTTCAGAAAACGAAAAAAATAAAAAAATAAAAAATAAAAGAAGATATACATTCCCATGTTTATTGTAGCATTGTTCACAATAGTGAAGATCTGGAAACAGCCCCAATGTCCATCAGTGGATGAGTGGATTAAAAAGTCGTGGTACATATATACAATGGAACACCACACAGCTGTGCAAAAGAAGGTAATCTTACCTTTTGCGACAGCATGGATGGACCTGGAGATTATTATGCTAAGTGAAATAAGCCGAGCAAAGAGAAATGTGAGATCATATGATATGTGGAATCTAATGAACAAAGTAAACTGAGGAATGAAACAGAGGCAGAGGTGGCATTACAGTGAGCAGAGGGACAGCTGTAAAAAGAAAGGGGGGCCTGACCTGTGGTGGCACAGTGGATAAAGCATCGACCTGGAAATGCTGAGGTTGCTGGTTCGAAACCCTGGGCTTGCCTGGTCAAGGCACATATGGGAGTTGATGCTTCCTGCTCCTCCCCCTTCTCTCTCTCTGTCTCCTCTCTCTCTCTCTCTCTCTCTCTCTCTCTCTCTTCTAAAATGAATAAATAAAATAAAAAAAATAAAAAATAAATAAATAAAAAATAAAAATAAAAAAAAAAGAAAGGGGAATGAGGGGATGGGATCAGAGAAGGTGAAGGGATTAGTGATGTTATATATATTACATAACACATATATACAGATAACAGGACAGAGGGAAGGGGAAGAGCGAAGTAGGGGAAGGGGCAAATGGGGGTTTGTGTTTAGGGGGTTAGGGTGTTACATTGAGTGGAACACTTGAAACCATACTAACACAATAAATTAGAAAAAAAATCTTTATGAGAAATAACATTATATAAACCACCTCTGACTTTTGGGTTATGGATGCTATTGAGAAATCCATCCACAGTGCCATGCTTGGTGCCTTATCTAGGCCAACTGAACCAGAAAGACCCTGAAAAACATCCTTATTCTGCTAACGTGCTACAGTTCTTATAGTTTACGTGATGAGACCTACCAAAACATACTTCCTTCCAAGGCTTGGCCACCAAGACAGTCAAAGCTAACTCAGTCCAATGCAGCTGAAGCTCCCTCTGGTTATTTAATACACTTATTTTCCTCCTGCTCTCACTTCTTCCTCTGCTCTTCATCAATTGTCTCTTCTATATCTGCTTTGCTATTTTCCAGTTTCATGGTCCCTCTCTTTTATTATCAATGATTTCTAATGATTTTAGGAAGTCAACTTTTCAACTGAAAATAAATTACCTATTGAAGGGAAAAGTTCAATTTAAACCTTTAGAAACCATCTTTTCTAAATGTTCAAATAAATTATACTTTCTGACTCAATTTCAATTTGACTACACCTGCACTTCCTATAGAAAAAGCACCTCTCACATTCAAAGTTATTAGTGGTTTCATACAGGGAGCAAGCTATGGAAGCAAGGGCCAGCAAACATTCTCTCTACTGGGTCAGATAGTAAATACTTCAGGTCTTGCCAGCATACTGTCTGTCACAACTTCTCAAATCAGCTGTCATAACCATAATCAGTACAGAAACAAATGAACATGGTTGTGTTCCATGTTCAAAATAGGTAGCGTATTGCATTTGAACAATAAGCTACAGTTTGCCAATCCCTGGCATAGGGAAATAACTCTTACTTTCAACCCTTTTGCAATCATTCTATAAAAACTATCTTAAAAAGACTTACAAAAGTAAAACAAATACTATGGAATACTACTCAGCCATAAGAAATGATGACATCGGATCATTTACAATAACATGGATGGACCTTGATAACATTATACGGAGTGAAGTAAGTAAATCAGAAAAAAAAAAAACTGAGATGAATCCATACATAGAAGGGACATAAAAATGAGACTCAGAGACATGAACAAGAATGTGATGGCAACAGGGGCGGAGGGTTGGGGGAGGGGGGTGGGGTGAAGAAGGAGAGAGGGGTTAGGGGAGGGGAGGGGCACAAAGAAAACCAGATAGAAGGTGACAGAAGACAATTTAACTTTGCGGGAGGGGTATACAGCACAAATGTCAAAATAATCTAGAAATATTTTCTCTCAACATATGTACCCTGATTTATCAATGTCACTGCATTAAATTTAATAAAAAAATAAAAAATAAAAAAATAAAAAAAAAAGTAAAACAAAAATTGCATCTCCTTTTTATGTTTTTAAAAGTAATTAGTTTACATTTTTTAAATAAGTCTCATAAATACTATAGGCCTAAAATCCCAGTTCACTGTTTATGTTTATACTGTTTACCTCTTCAAGACCACTTCCTTTGAGGAGCTTATGTATTTTTACTTCATAAGGTGCTGGTGGTGTTGACAGTCACATTCCTCCGTCTGTGCACATAGACACTGACGTACATGTACACATACACAGAGACACACACACACAGAAGTGAACCAAGGTCCACCTCATAAATCAGTGTTTTATCTTGACACACCGTTTGGTTCAGTGATTTACACAGAGAAGACATATGACCCAACATAGTTCATGACAGTTGTCCTGTTTCTTTGCTTTTCAGTTTTAATTTACCCCATAGAAAAATCACTCTCTTCTTTTTTGATCACAAATGTTAAGAGTTATCAGCTTGGGTGACCTATAATTGAAAATAGTGTCCCTCTCATTCAACAAATTATTAACTATGTACCAGGCACTCAAGATACACTAAACAAAACAAAGAGAAGCTGTTACCCTCATGTAGCCAACATTCTAGAAGGAACCAAAACAAAATGAAGTAGAGCAAAGCAGCAGCCAGTTCTAATAACACAAGAAACCAAGGAATACACAGCCTCTGGACCAGTACGGTACTACTCTTACCTTGGAGTTTTGCTCTTTACAAGTATAAGACTTCTATTATCAGTACTACTTAGCACTTATATACATGAAATAGGAACATTCACTCTCTTAATAATTCTAGAAATTGTTAACACAGATATAAAAGATTACCTTGTTCTCATTATTCGTCCATGATCGTAAACAAAAATCAATAGATGAGTCTATTTAAGGAAACAGAAACAAAAACTGAAACCCAGTTATTTTTATCAACTAAATACCCAATATCTAAAAATAGCAAATTAATGAACTAAAATATTTTTCCCTTTAAATAGAACACAGCACTTTTAAATGATGCTCTGAAACCCATCATTGGTCAGTTAAAAAATTATTAGAATATCACCCTGGCCAGTTAAGAGTGTCATCCCAAAACACCAAGGTTCCAGGTTCAATCCTTGGTCATGACACATATGAAAAGCAACCAATGAATGAACTAAGTGGAACAACAAATGAATGCCTCTCTCACTCCCCCCACCATCTTTCTAAAATCATAAATAAAAAGACTGAAAAAATTTACTAAAATGGGAAGCATAAAAATATACACATGCCCCAAACACTTGAATATTAACCTAATCAACCTTTACAGCTAGCATCTGCTGCCTGACCCGTGGTAGTGCAGTGGATAAAGCACTGACCTGGAATGCTGAGGTCGCAGGTTCAAAAGCCCAGGCTTGCCTGGTCAAGGCACATATGAGAAACAACTAGGAGCTGACGCTTCCCACTATTCCCATCCCCTAACCCCAATGCCTTTCTCTCTCTCTTAAAAAAAAAAAAAAATCAATAAAATCTTAAAAAAACCAAACCCTATGACATCGGATCACTTATAGCGGAATGGTGGAGTCTTGGTAGCATTGTGCGGGGGTGAAATAAGCGAATCAGAAAAAAACAGGAACTGCAGGATTCCATACATTGGTGGGACATAAAGGCGAGACTAAGAGGCATGAACAGGAGTGTGGTGGCTATGGGGGGTGGGGGGAGGGAAGGAGGGAGAGGGGGAGGGGGAGGAGTACAGAGAGAACTGGATGGAGGGTGGCGGAGGACGATCTCTATTCGGGTGGTGGGTATGCAACAGAACTAGATGACAAGATAACCTGGAAATGTTTTCTTTGAATGTATGTACCCTGATTTATTGATGTCACCCCATTAAAATAAAAATTTATTTATTAAATAAATAAATAAATAAAAACCCTAGCATCTGCTTTAGAGAGGACATCCAAGATAAACAAGAAAATGACACCCTTGAGTAAGCAAATATGTAGAATCCAAATACTGGGGCAATCTACAGGGTTACTAACCTAGCCTATCTCAACAAGTACTGTCTTAAGAGACACAACAAATGTACCATTAACAAATAATCTTTCTTGGACTAAAATTCAAGCAAGCCGAGATAATCAGTATATTGAATATAGACTAGAGTACTATACAATAATAAAAGGATTAAGTTTGTTAGTGGTCTTAATAGCACTGTGGTCATGTAAGACAGTGTCAGTAGTGAAATATGTACGAAATGTCTGAAATTTTTAAATAACAGGAAGAAAAGTAATAAAAAACCAAACGAGATGAATCTTACACTAACTGAAACTGTGGGATAGGTACATGGAAAGTTTCATAAAATTACCCTCTGGAAGTGTAAAATTCAGTGGTTTTTAGTATAGTCACAAGGTTATACAACCATATTCACTCCAGTTCCAAAAGTTCCAGAAAAAACACTGTACCCATTAGCAGTTACTCCCCATTCTGCCTTATCCCCAGGCCCTAGCACCACTAATCTACATTCTGTCTCCATTCATTTGCCTATCATGTATCTACAGATTAACCCAGGGGTAGTCAACCTTTTTATACCTACCGCCCACTTTTGTATCTCTGTTAGTAGTAAAATTTTCTAACCGCCCACCGGTTCCACAGTAATGGTGATTTATAAAGTAGGGAAGTAATTTTACTTTATAAATTTTATAAAGCAGAGTTACAGCAAGTTAAAGGATATAATAATTACCTACCAAGTACTTTATGTCGATTTTCACTAAATTTGGCAGAATAAATCTTTATAAAACAACTTCCTATAGTTAAATCTATCTTTTTATTTATACTTTGGTTGCTCCGCTACCGCCCACCACGAAAGCTTGAACGCCAACTAGTGGGCAGTAGGGACCAGGTTGACTATCACTGGATTAACCTATAAACAGAATTGTATGATATAATATGTGGCTCTTTGTGTCCATCTTCTTTTATTTAACATGTTTCCAATATTCATCCATATTAGAGCTGTAATATTTCACTCCTTTTTATGGCTAAATACTACTCCACTGTATGGACATACACTACATTTTGTTTATGCATTCATCAGTTAATGTAAAAGATGCACTGTATTAGAAATAGCTTCTTTGTCTTGAACATAAAGTGTGCTGTGGCTATAAGATAGCATGTTTTCCAAAGGAAAGAATATTTCAGCTTAATCAATAAAGAAAATTAAGAGATTAAGAGATATTTCCCTATAAATGACTATAAATATGTAAATGTATATTAATAAGTAAGTGTCAAACCAAAACATTTTCAGTTTCATTAAGAAATAATTTCTTGCCCTGGCCAGTTGGCTCAGTGGTAGAGCATTGGCTTGACGTGTAGATGTCCTGGGTTAGAAATAAATGGGCCTGACCAGGCAGTGGCGCAGTGGATAGAGCATCAGACTGAGATATGGAGGACCCAGGTTCAAGACCCTGAGGTCACCAGCTTGAGCACAGGTGCATCTCTGGCTTGAGCAAAGCTCACCAGCTTGGACCCAAAGTCACTGGCTAGAGCAAGGGGTTACTCAGTCTGCTGAAGGCCCGCGGTCAAGGCACATATGAGAAAGAAATCAATGAACAACTAAGGTGTCGCAATGAAAACCTGATAGTTGATGCTTCTCATCTCTCTCCGTTCCTGTCTGTCTGTCCCTATCTATCCCTCTCTCTGACTCTCTGTCTCTGTAAAAAATAAATAAATAAATAAATGAATGTCCAACTACGATAATACCTATCTAGGGCACACGGCTGAAATGACCATCTGCTTCTCTACCCTTCCCCTGCCCCCCACTTCTTCCCCTCCTGTATTGATGGCTTGATTGGTTTGAGCATATCAGCCTCGGGGTGCTAACAGTGGCTCCATGGAGGTCCTGCCTTGGGCGCTAAAAATAGCTTGGTTGGGAGCATGGCCCCAGATGGGAAGAGCATCGGCCCCAGACAGAGGTTGCAGGGTGGACCTCAGTCATGGCACATGGGGGAATCAGTCTCTGTATCTCCCCTCCCCTCATCACTTAGAAAAGAAGAAAAAAAAGAGAAGGAAGAATTTCTTATACTTTAGTACCTTGTACTCGTTCCAGTGGTAAAATCCTAACACCAGGATCTTGACTCTGAAAGGATTCTGCAGGTTTAGCCTCCTCTTCTTTGGTTTTCTCTGGATCACTGGGAAAGCCTGACTCTTTGAGGTCAGCATCTGACAAATGCTGACTTTCTTTATGGTTCTTTCTCCTAGAGACAGAACTTTTATTAGGGAACAGAATGATTATAAAATGTTAGTTGCCTTAAGTGAATCTATAAAATATCCATTAATCAAAAAGAAAAAATACGTTGAAAAGAAACATTTCTGGTATCAGCCAGAAACAACAACTGGTAACACTGTGGGTACTCCTAGGGACTGCATCATCATTTTGGGACCGGTGATGGCCAATCTACCAAAATCAATTATCTTACTGCTACTGTGCCTCTCAAGTGATAAAATTAGGATGTTTTCCTTTACCAAATATCTCTGAATCTATCACATCTAGAGGAAAATGTCAGCTTTCTAGCAACATGACTTAAAAGATACTAGTATAGTTGCCAAATAGCTAATTTTCTGAACTACTAAATGCTTTGTAAAAGTTTTCCTGTTTGCCCCTGCACTGTTCTTGTCCCCATCTTTCTGCCTCTGTTGTTTTATGTGTGGATGAAAACATTTTTCTCCCAATCTGCTGTGAAAGCTCTTGGGTCGGGCAGCTCCTAGCCACTTCGCCAGCAGGAGAAAGTGTAGGGATGGAGCTGCAGGAAAAAGCCACGAATGCAACCAATTTATCACATGACCAACTAATACCTAGGACCAGCTTAGATTTGTCAGGATAGATGAGAAGAAAATAGCCCTTCCAGATATTCCAAATTCTAACCCTTTTGTGCCTAAGGCAGCTCCACAACTCTAATTTACTTCCCAGTTCCTCCACTTCTTTACTGGGGTTGCAACACGTAATAAGCCATCAGCTTAATCCCAAGGTGCATTCATAGGCAGATATATGAAATTTTCACCCCATCACACAGAAGCTGATAAAAGAAGGGGCAGGGGTAGGTGGAAAGACTATAAATGGATGCAAAGTAATGTGGTAGAGAAGACAAAAGAAAAAGAAGTAAAGGCAGCAAGATGGTGACACAAATAAATAAAAAACAAGTCAGGCCTGACCAGGTGGTGGTGCAGTGGACAGAGCGTCGGACTGGGATGCGGAGGACCCAGATTCGAGACCTCAAGGTTGCCAGCTTGAGCGCGGGCTCATCTGGTTTGAGCAAAAGCTCACCAGCTTGGACCCAAGGTCGCTGGCTCGAGCAAGGGGTTACTCAGTCTGCTGAAAGCGCACGTTCAAGGTGCATATGACAAAGCAATCAATGAACAACTAAGGTGTCGTAATGAAAAACTGATAATTGATGCTTCTCATCTCTCTCCGTTTCTGTCTGTCCCTATCTATCCCTCTCTGACTCTCGCTCTCTCTGTTCAAAGAAAAAAGAAAAAGAAAAACAAGTTAGGACATTTGGTTAATTTTCATATTTTAAAGCCCTCCCTTGAGAAAAGCATGTGGTGTGCGCATTAGAACTTTAAAATAACAGAGACAGTTCATCACGACCAACTCTCAAATCTAATTTCCTCAAACCTATAGCTATCTCTTGTTTTTATTAGCCCATCAAAATTTCTCAAATTAAGTCATAAGCTTCCAGTAAAAATGTCAAAGCAATTTCGAGGCGTCCATTAAAATGCCAGTAAGGCCCTGGCCGGGAAGCTCAGATGGTTAGAGCATTGTCTGGACGAGCCAAGGTTGTAGATTCAAACCCTGGTCAGGAAACATAGAAGAATCCATCAATGAGTGCATAAATAAATGGAAAACAAATTAATGTTTCTCTATCTCTTTCTCTCCATCCCTCTCTCTCTAAAATCAACTTTAAAAAAATTATAATGACAGTTAAGGGCAGCTAGCTTTAAGTGAAGCACTCTGGACAGGAGCCATCAATCCTAGCCCAACTTTACCTCTTGTTCTGCAATCTGAAAAGCAGATGGAAGAAGCAGGAAAAAAGGAAGTCATAGTCCAGAATAAGAACAAAGGTCCCAGAAGCAGAAGACAAATCTGCCTGGAAGAACCAAAGTAATGTTTCCTGAGTCCAGCTGGAAAGAGGGCAGGAGGCAAGAGCAAGACAGGAGGCTGATGAAAGTGTGTCGGGTAACCATGTTCCTCAACCCGGACCAGTGTCAATGTGACACCGAACCCCTGGGAAGAATACTCTTCTTCAGAAAGGTATACGAAACACCTGTGCAAAATGAAGCTATGATGGTCACAGCAGCCCAGAATGAAGTATTAAACACCTAGCATGAACTTAAGACACCATCCTACTCCTCAATCCCTAATGTTCACCCTAGGAGGAAACTGACCAGGAGTGCCGCCCCACTCTCATGGACACCTAATGAAAACAATATCTGGACACCCAAGAGTTGGGGATGTCCACACTAGCAACCTAGAAGACAGCCACAAATCAGATACATTTGGAGAAAGAGAAACTCAAGAGATTAAAAAATAAACATGGCCTGACCAGGCAGTGGCACAGTGGATAGAGTGCTGGACTGGGATGCAGAAGGGCCCAGGTTCGAGACCCCCGAGGTCGCCAGCTTGAGCGCGGGCTCATCTGGCTTGAGCGAAGCTCACCAGCTTGGACTCAGGGTCGCTGGCTTAAGCAAGGGGTTACTTGGTCTGCTGAAGGCCCACGGTCAAGGCACATATGAGAAAGCAATCAATGAACAACTAAGGAGTCGCAACAAAAAATGATGATTGATGCTTCTCATCTCTCTCTGTTCCTATCTGTCTGTCCCCATCTGTCCCTCTCTCTTGACTCTCTCTCTGTCTCTGTAAAAAAAACACACAAAAAAAAACAACAAAAAAAACCGAATAAAATCCGTTACTTTAAAAATAAATAAATAAAAATAAACATGGACAAACTAAACAACCCCACAGACAAGGGATAATTTAAAAAAACTTTGAAAAATCTCGCCTGTGCCTGACCTGTGGTGGCGCAGTGGGATAAAGCATTGACCTGGAAGTGCTGAGGTCGCCGGTTCAAAACCCTGAGCTTGCCTGGTCAAGGCACATATGGGAGTTGATGCTTCCAGCTCCTCCCTCCCTTCTCTCTCTCTGTCTCTCCCTCTCCTCTCTAAAATGAATAAATAAATAAAAAATAAAAAAAATAAAAAAATCTCGCCTGACCTGTGGTGGCGTAGGGGATAAAGCGTCAACCTGGAAATGCTGAGGTTTGCCGGTTCGAAACCCTGGGCTTGCCTGGTCAAGGCACATATGGAAGTCGATGCTTCCAGCTCCTCCCCCCTTCTCTCTCTCTGTCTCTCTCTCCCTCTCCTCTCTACAAATGAATAAATAAATAAAAAATCCCACTGTCCACACACACACACACACAAAAAAAAAAACTTTGAAAAATCTCAATTAGAATCCTCAGAAATATTCAAATAGCCACTACCTAAACAAAAAAGGTAGCCACTATAATAACAAGAGACCATTTAGAAAAAAAAACCTCTCGGCCCTGGCCAGTTGGCTCAGCGGTAGAGCATTGGCCTGGCGTGCAGGAGTCCCGGGTTAGATATCCCGGCCAGGGCACACAGGAGAAGCGCCCATCTGCTTCTCCACCCCCCCCTTCCTCTCTGTCTCTCTCTTCCCCTCCCACAGCCGAGGCTCCATTGGAGCAAAGTTGGCCCGGGCGCTGGGGATGGCTTTGTGGCCTCTGCCTCAGGCGCTTGAATGGCTCTGGTTGCGACAGAGCGATGCCCCAGAGGGGCAGAACATCGCCCCCTGGTGGGCATGCCGGGTGGATCCCAGTCGGGCGCATGCAGGAGTCTGTCTGACTGTCTCTCCCCATTTCCAGCTTCAGGAAAAAAAAAAAAGAAAAGAAAACCCCAAAGATTCCACCAAAAAATTATTAGAAACATAAGCAAACACAGTCAAGTCGCAAGATACAAAAATCAATATACAGAAGTCTACTGCTTTCCTACATGCAACAATGAAACTTCAGAAAATGAAATCAAAATTATAAAAGGTCCTTTTACAATTGCAAAAAAAAAATTAAAATGCCTAGGAATAAACAACAAAGCATGTAAAGTACCTATATACTAAAAATTACAAAGCAATGTTGAAAGTAATGAAAAAGACACAATGAAATGGAAAAATATTCAAGTTCATGGGTCAGAAGAATCAATATAATTAATATGGGCATATTACCCAAAGCAATATACAAATTTAATGCAATCCCCATTAAAATCTCAATGACACTTTTTTTAAAAATAGAATAAAAAAATCACCAGATTTATATGAAACCATAAAAGACCCTAAGCAGCCAAAACAATCCTAAGAAAATAAGAATGAAGCTAGCCTGACCAAGCTGTGGCACAGTGAATAGAGCACTGGACTGGGATGCAGAGAACCCAGGTTCGAAACCCTGAGGTTGCCAGCTTGAGTTCAGGGTCACTAGCTTGAGTGTGGGATCATAAACATGACCCCATGGGTCACTAGCTTGAGCCCAAGGTCACTGGCTTGAGCAAGGGGTCACTCACTCTGGTGTAGCCCCACCCCCACCCCAATCAAGGCACATATGAGAAAGCAATCAATGAACAACTAAGGAGCTGCAATGAAGAATCAATGCTTCTCATCTCATCTCTCTCCCTTCCTCTCTTGCTAAAAAAACAATTCAGTAATAATAATAATCTATGAGTTGTGGAAAATGTATGTATAAATAAAAAAGCTTATTAAATTTTTAACAGCAATATCCCAATAACCTAAATGCCTAACATGGTACAGCTGTTAACATTATCACATAAATCTATATTGTAACTGAAAGGATAAGCACAATGTATCATTTTTCATAAGGTTATAAACAGTTTAATCCTACTTTGTAAAAAATATATATATACACACACATATAAGTTACATAGAAATTAGTCTGAAAAACTTTTTAAAAATTAGTCTGGAAGACTAAGTAAAAATGTAATTAATGACTGCTTGTTAGTAGAATTTTAGACTTTATTGTCTTCCTCATCATTTTCTATTTTTTCAGTGAGCATATGTTAGTATTGGAATCAGAAAAAGTGTTTTAAAAGACTTAAGAGTGTTTGTGATTAATATACGGTCTACAGGAAAGTTCTGTCCGTTTTTGGAATAAAACAAAATACAAATTTTTCTTACCGTCAATAAACTTTATTAAATAATATAATTGCATTATTAATGATTTCTTGCCAGCGTGAGGGTAATTTGTATATCCCATTTTTGAAAAATGTTTTATCTTTTGATGCGAAAAACTGAACCAGTGCTTGTTTGATATCTTCATTTTTGAATTTTTTGCCCTTCAAATAATTTTGTAAGGACTAAAACAAGTGATAGTCGGAGGGTGCTAAGTCCGGGGAATATGATGGATGCGACAGAATTCCCCAGCCTAGTTCTGCAATTTTTTGAGGAGTCCCCAAAGCAGCATATGGCCTGGCATTATCATGATGCAGTATGATGTTCTTCCTATTGAACATCGCCGGCCTCTTTTCTTGGACTGCTGTTTTTAAATTATCCAGTTGCTGACAATACTTCTCCGAATTGAGCTTTTCGTTTGGTTTTAAAAGCTCATAATGTATTGGTCCTCGAATGTCCCACCATATACACAACATTCTTTTATTCAGAGTCAAATTTGGTTTAGAGGTGGAAGGGCTAGGTTTTCCGGGTTCACAATATGCCCTTTTCCTTATGATGTTTTCGTAGGTAATCCACTTTTCATCCCCAGTTATCATCTGGTTCAAGAAGGGCTCGATTTTGTTCCGAGCAAGCAGAGATGTGCACATGACGACTCAATCATCCAAATTCTTCTGACTTAATTCATGTGGCACCCATCTTGAATATTTCCACACCAATCCTATCTTCCGAATATGGTCCGAAATGGTTTGCTGAGCTGAATTAAGCCTTTCTGCAATCTCCGATGTTGTCAGAAAAGGATCTTGCTCCAACATGGTCTTAACAACATCGTCATCGATCAAAGACGGTCACCCAGAACGTGGTTTATCAGAAAGGTCGAAATCACCTGTTTTGAATTTTTCGAACCATCTTCTGCAGGTCCTATCAGAAACTGTACCTTCACCAAATACTTTCAATAAATTTCTACATGCTTCTGTAGCATTTCTTCCTTGTTGAAATTTGTAAAAATTACAGTGGCGTAAATGAACTTTATCAGTAGCCATGGGTACACTATCGCTTCACACATAAGATTAACGTGAATCAACTTTGTTTTAGTTAATTTGCTACGTCAGTATGTACACATTAAGTGATAAAAATAGGCACACATGCACCAAATAAACATATGCTTACTTGTCGAAACTTGTTGTGATAGAAACGGACAGAACTTTCCGGTAGACCTGATATAAAGAAAGATTGGGATGAGAAGAAAGTGAGACACACAATCACACTGTTGTTTTCCACAAGACTAAGAACACCTCTAATAAAGTAGAAGCAAAATCCAGGTACAAACTTACTCATCATCATCCTGGAAATTGAGCTGTAACTTCTCTCTTGGTTCAGCTTCACTCTGGCTACTGGAAGATGTTTCAGCTGGAACTGAAAACCTCCCTTCTGCTAAATAAGATGCCTGGATATCGGGAAACCTACACACAAAAATACCTGTTTTTAACTGTTAATAACTAAATTATGTACATTCAAAATTTACCATGACAGGCCTTCATGATTGTAAAACCAACCACTAGGTGAGATTCAACTGGAAGCCAATGTTCAAAACCTTCATCCTATGTGCAAAGCTAAAAGAGTGTTACAGAATTAATCTACCTCTTCATTCCAAAGTAAAGGTGATGCTCTTTACCAAATGTTAGGTTGGGAGGACGGAAAAGTGGTTTAAGCATGGGCTTATTTAAGCATGGGTAAACAGTACACATCATATTTAGAGAAATGACTAAAATTACCAACCACCATTAAGGGTGAACTAATAATACAAAGCCAAAACACTGTGGACAGAAAAAATAACACTGGGGAACAATTTTTTTTTTTCATTTTCTGTTGCATGAGGTTTTAGAACTGTTTCTATATATTTCTGCATGGCTGATTCCAAATCTGAAATCCATTTTGTGGTGCATGCTCTAGTTTTTATGCAATTTTAATTTCTTTTTGTTACATACAGTTAATGGCATGCATTGGTTTGGTATTTTTGTGGATTTTTGTTTGTTTTTTACAGAGACAAAGAGAGAGTCAGAGAGAGGGATAGATAGGAACAGACAGGAACGGAGAGATAAGAACCATCAATCATCAGTTTTTTGTTCTCATACCTTAGTTGTTCATTGATTGCTCTCTCATATGTGCCTTGACTGTGGGCCTTCAGCAGACCGAGTAACCCCTTACTCGAGCAGTGACCTTGGGTCCAAGCTGGTGAGCTTTGCTCAGAGCCCGTGCTCAAGCTGGCGACCTCGGGGTCTTGAACCTAGGTCCTCAGCATCCCAGTCCGAAGCTTTATCCACTGCACCACAGCCTGGTCAGGCCATGCATTGGTTTTTAAATTAGAGTTAAAGGGCAACAACTCTTGGATTGAACATAACCACAGGCAATTAATGTTTTACAAACATCACTTTTACATAATTGTAGTTCTTTTTAAATGTAAAAAATTATTATCTGATAAAAACACCCTTCTTGTTTTAAGATTAATCATGGTTTCTTCGAGTAGGCGTAAATGTAAGAATAGTCCTGACACCTTCTATTATATGTGTGGCTGTTACACACTTCAACATCAAAGTCGCAATACTTCATCATTTGTGACACGTGCATATATTGCCTATTTTCAAGTTCCCCTTGGCGATTAAGACAAGAATTGGGCTCCTCATATTGTGTGTCATAACTGTGAGAATGCTTTGTGACTGGACAAAAGGAAAACACAAAAGAATAACTTTTGGTATTCCCATGGTTTGGCGTGAACCTAAGGACCAAAGCAGTGACTATTATTTCTGTCTGATCCATACAAAGGGCATCAGCAAGAAAAAACGGCATATGATCGCATATCCTAATATTCCTTCAGCAATATGACCTATCCCACACTCTGAGACACTCCCGGTTTTCAATGATTTTATTTCTTCTAAGGATGAAGAAAATGAACATGATGATCAAATGTATTGTGATAAGATGCATGAGGAAATGGTTGTAGAATCTGAAGGGTCTTCTTCTGATGCCAAGCAGTCATTAACCCCTCAGCAGTTTAGCCAACCCGAATTGAATGACTTAGTAAGAGATTTGGGCCTATCAAAGAAAGCAGCTGAGTTATTAGCCTCCAGGATTTAAGAAAAGAGTGGCCCTGGCCGGTTGGCTCAGCGGTAGAGTGTCGGCCTAGCGTGCGGAGGACCCGGGTTCGATTCCCGGCCAGGGCACACAGGAGAAGCGCCCATTTGCTTCTCCACCCCTCCGCCGCGCTTTCCCTCTTTGTCTCTCTCTTCCACTCCTGCAGCCAAGGCTCCATTGGAGCAAAGACGGCCCGGGCACTGGGGATGGCTCTGTGGCCTCTGCCCCAGGCGCTAGAGTGGCTCTGGTCGCAACATGGCGACGCCCAGGATAGGCAGAGCATCGCCCCCTGGTGGGCAGAGCGTCGCCCCTGGTGGGCGTGCCGGGAGGATCCCGGTCAGGCGCATGCGGGAGTCTGTCTGACTGTCTCTCCCTGTTTCCAGCTTCAGAAAAATGAAAAAAAAAAAAAAAAAAAAAAAAAAAAAAGAAAAGAGTGTACTTCACTGGTCAGCTAAAGTATCCCATTTCAGGAAGTGTGAACAAATTTTTGTGGACTTTTTTTCCGAAGACATTTTGTTTACTGTCATGATATCAGTAGTCTTCTCAGCCAGCTAGGTGTTACCACTTACAGTCCAACAGAATGGCGGCTATTTCTTGACAGCTCTAAACGGAGTCTGAAATGTGTTCTCCTACACAATGGTAATGTTTATGAGGCAGTTCCAACTAGTTATTCAACTCATCTGCGAGAAGATTATAAGACATAAAAATTGTCCTCGACTTTCTGAAGTATGAGGGGCATAACTGGATCATCTGTGTGGATCTTAAAATGGTAAGTTTCCTACTAGGACAACAGAGAGGTTTCACAAAGTATCCTTGCTTTTTGTGTTTGTGGGACAGTCAAGCTCGAGAGAAACACTGGACACAGAAGGAGTGGCTGAAACATGAAGCTCTGGAAGTAGGGATGCAAAATATTGTGAATGAATCTGTAGTTAATCGAGACAGGATCATTTTTCCCCCACTTCACATCAAACTTGACTTAATGAAACAGTTTGTTCAGGCTTTGAATAGAGAAAGTGAATGCTTTCAACATATTATTTCTGCTTTTCCTGCCTTGTCTTTCGAGAAGATAAAAGCAGGTGTATTCAATGAACCTCAAATTCAAACCCTCATACTTGACGAAGAATTTGCCAGGAAGATGAATAAGGAGGAGAAAGCAGCATGGCAGTCTTTTGTGGCAGTTACAAAGAACTTCCTTAGCAACAAAAAAGCAGAAAACTATGAACTTCTGGTTCAAAGGATGCTGTTGGCTTTCTGCGACATTGGATGTAACATGAGCATTAAGATTCACTTCTTAGCCTGACCAGGCGGTAGCGCAGTGGACAGAGCGTCGGACTGGGATGTGGAAGGACCCAGGTTCAAGACCCCAAGGTCACCGCTTGAGCAAAAGCTCACCAGCTGGGACCCAAGGTCACTGGCTCGAGTGAGCGGTTACTCTGCTAAAGGCCCGAAGTCAAGACACATATGAGAGAGCAATCAATGAACAACTAAGGTGTCGCAACAAAAAACTGATGATTGATGCTTCTTATCTCTCTCCGTTCCTGTCTGTCTGTCTCTATCTGACTCTCTGTCTCTGGGAAAAAAAAAAAGATTCACTTCCTGAACAGTCACCTTGATAAGTTTCCCGAAAATCTTGGAGCTGTTAGTGATGAGCAGACTACTGCTGGAGTATCAAACGAGATTGTCCTCAACAAGTACACAAACACAAGAGCTACAAATGCAAATTTTGGCCTGAATAGAATTTAAATAAGTTTTGCGTGAATTTTATGATTAAAATAAGTGTTTTAATATGTTCTATTTCGAAATTGTAGACAAATTCTGATGCAATCATATCTTTTAGTGCAGTGGTCCCCAACCTTTTTTGGGCCACTGACCGGTTTAATGTCAGAAAGTATTTTCACAGACCGGCCTTTAGGGTGGGATGGATAAATGTATCACGTGACCAAGACAAGCATCAAGAGTGAGTCTTAGACGGATGTAAGAGAGGGAATCTGGTCATTTTTTAAAAATAAAACATCGTTCAGACTTAAATATAAATAAAACGGAAATAATGTAAGTTATTTATTCTTTCTCTGCAGACCGGTACTGCTCCGTGGCCCGGGGGGTTGGGGACCACTGTTTTAGTGTATTAGTGTATTTTTACTGCATTATATAAATTATTATATTTTCACAAAGATGATGCCCAAGACATTCTACTTCATTATGTTAAACTAAATGTTGAATATTTTACAATAAGATGAAAACCTAAAATCTTGAACTGCAAAAAAACTGTAGCTTACAGAGAAAAACTAATATCAGATTTGAGATCAGCACACTTGAATTAGGTAAGAACAAGTGTTTTTCGGAAAAAAATTTTGTTCCCCAGTGTAATTAGTAGACCAAAGGTCACTGGTACTCAATTCCAAACCCACCCACCTGCCACTGATAAGGCAATGTAATAGGAAAAGAGACAATAAGTTCTATCTTTTTTCCATATTAATTTTACATATATGGGGCCACCTCCCACAGATAAAGCAAAAGCTGAAGCTTGACTAAGAAATTTTACAGAAGTATAAGTATATTGTGTAGGCTTTAAAGACCAAAGAAAAAAACATCTGTTCAAACATTTCTTACCTATCATCAGTGCGAGATGTATTTCTAGCAAGTGTTGAAGCAGCAACAGGTAAGCCAAGATTTGAAGAAAGTGTGACGCTTTCCAAAATCCCGCTATTACCAAGTAATGAATTGGTTAAGAAGCTTGGAAATGACTCTTCAGCTATACCTCGAAAATCTTCCATCTCACTGCAACAATAAAAGATTCCAAAAATCAAACACTTTTTAAAGTATTATTGTACAAGTCTCATAAATCGTAGAAAACTGATGTATCTTACCAAAAAATCCTATTTTTGGAACAGCACATTTTAAGTAATTCTCAGACTACTTTGCTGCTTTATATCTGAGAATATAAAAAATCAAACTCTTATAATTAACATAATAATGAGATACACCAAGGCTTAACTTATTCTTGGATTGCTATAGCAAAAAATATGAATGACCACAAACTGACCCAGTAAAGAAGCAAAGCAGGAACGATGCTGATGGCACTCAGAGAGGATCTTCAGAATTACTTAAGAGCTTGCTCACCAGTGGGTACCCATTCTAAATGCAATGAGAAAAAAAGAACTAGCAAAATCTAGCTCCCAATGTCAGAAATTATAATTAAGGAAATAAATGGTTTAAAAAGTGAGTCTACCATGAATGAATGAATGAATGAATGAATGAATGAATGAAAGAGAAAGAAAGAAAGAAAGAAAGAAAGAAAGAAAGAAAGAAAGAAAGAAAGAAAGAAAGAAAGAAAAAAAGTGAATCCACTAAAAAAAAATTTCAAATTGGCCCTGGCCGGTTGGCTCAGTGGTAGAGTGTCGGCCTGGCGTGCAGAAGTCCTGGGTTCGATTCCCGGCTATGGCACACAGGAGAAGCGCCCATTTGCCTCTCCACCCCTCCCCCTCTCCTTCCTCTCTGTCTCTCTCTTCCCCTCCCGCAGCCGAGGCTCCATTGGAGCAAAGATGGCCCGGGCGCTGGGGATGGCCCCTTGGCCTCTGCCCTAGGCGCTAGAGTGGCTCTGGTAGCGGCAGAGCGATGCCCCGGAGGGGCAGAGCATCGCCCCCTGGTGGGCAGAGCATCGCCCCTGGTGGGCATGCTGGGTGAAACCCGGTCGGGCGCATGCGGGAGTCTGACTGTCTCTCCTGGTTTCTAGCTTCAGAAAAATACAAAAAATAATAATAATAAATAAATAAATAAATAAAATTTCAAGTTAAAGTATACATGGCACATGGTAAAAGTGGTATACAAAGGACTAAGTCTGGAAATCAATGGCAAAGAATCTGTACTACTGATAGAGAACCTCCAGTCCATATTCACCAGTGCTTCAAATGACACTGATCCCAGTACTCAGGAGATGTTACTCGATCTCAAAAATATTTCAGTGCTTTTCATGTAAGGGTTGTGTGGAATTCAGTAAAGAAAATCATTACATTAGGAAAGGCTCAAAAAATGAGAGGACACTGGAATTCTACCTTGAAGATGAGGGGGCCTTTAATGACAACAAATAAACATGAGTAAAGGTGGAAGATTAAGATTTATCACATACCACCTGACCAGGTGGTGGCACAGTGGACAGTGTCGGACTGGGATGTGGAGGACCCAGATTCAAAACCCCAAGGTCGCCAACTTGAGCACAGGCTCATCTAGTTTGAGCAAGGCTCACCAGCTGTCGCCCAAAAGTTACTGGCTTGAGCAAGAAGTCACTGGGTCTGCTGTAGTCCCTCAGTCAAGGCACATAGGAGAAAGCAATCAATGAACAACTAAGATGCCACAACGAAAAACTGCTTTTCATATCTCTCCCTTCCTGTCTGTCTGTCCATCTGTCTGTCCCTCTCTCTGTCACAAAGGGAAAAAAAAGTTTTATCACTACCATAACTCATCTTTCCTCATTTTACAAATAAACAAATTCAGGCACTAATTTTTTTTTTAATTTTTATTTATTTTAGTGAGGAGAAAGTGAAAGAGAGAGAGAGAAGGTGGGGAGGAGCAGGAAGCATCAACTCCCATATGTGCCTTGACCAGGCAGGCCCAGGTTTTGAACCGGCGACCTCAGCATTCTAGGCCGACACTTTACCCAGTGAGCCAGTTTAGTGTCAGGCTCAGACACTAAATTTAACTAAAATTTACCCAAGATTGTACAATTAGTATGATTCAACCTGGGCCTGACTCTCAAATCCACTCTACTTACTAATTGTGTGTGGTGGCAATAGCAAGTCCATCTGTGTATCTTGGCAAAGCATGTATGAAATAACATGGTAAATGAAACCATACCGCCAGATCCTAAAAGCCTTAAGTGGTGTAAGTGTTAGGAAGTCTGGCCTGTAATCTGCAACCGAGTCAAGGACTGATCTCAACCTACAGTAAAGGAAGGGTGAGGCGTTCAGATCTGAAAGGGTATTCAAAGAGCTACTGCAATTGGTAAGATGGACAAACATGAAGGACTGTGCTAGGGTCAATGACAAATGCACTTAAGTATCTATTTTTGGTAGTACATACTAATTTAATCACAAAGTAGAAAAGGTTTTAAGACCATTAAAGAGCTCTAAAACTTATCTGATTATGGATGAAGTGCCCGTGCTCCTGTCAGAAGCCCACCTCTCCACTGTGCATTTGATCCAAAACCCCCTCACTAATGCAATGACAATCACTTAACAATTGGCTCTTCTCTTAAACATTATCTATGTTCCCTTCACCTCATATTCCTCCAAAAAAGAATCACTACTGGTCATGTGGTTCCACTCTCATCATCTTCTGAACCCACTCCAAGCTGGCTTTTATCCCACCAATTCACCGAAATGCTTGTCCACATCACCACTAATATCCATGTTGCCAAAGCCCATAATCCCATGGTCAATTTTCAGCCCTCAACTTCTTTAACCTAACAGTTTGGGATTCATACTTCTTCCTTGTAGAAATACTTTCTTCACTTGGTTTCCAAGACACAACTGCCTGGATTCTCCAACTTCACCGGATGCTTCTTTTCCTTTGGCTGGATCCTCCTTATCTCCTGGACCTCTACACAGTGGAGACGTGAATCTCCACTTGCTCCTGAATCTCTTCCATCTACCCACTCTCTCTGGTGACTGCCCTCAGTTTCAAAGTTTTAAATGCCATATGCAATTATATCTCCAACCTGGGCCTCTCCCCTTATTCTCAGATTCTCAATTCCCTACTTCGCATTTTCACTTAGCTATCTATCTAACAGGCACCTAAACCTGGATCTTGATTCCATTTCATTCTAACCCCCTCAAGAAAAGCCTGCTCTTCAATCTTCACCACAGAGAAAAAGGCAACTCCATTCTCTAGTTGCTCAGCCCAAAAACTTTAATTGTTACTGACTCCTCTCCCACTCACATGCCCCCTATATACAATCCCTAAATAAATGACAATGGCTATACTCTAACAATATAACCAGAATCTACCATTTCTCACTATTTCCACTGCTGCCACCTTGGTCAAGCCAGCATCACCTCCTACGTAGATACTCACTTTAATAGCCTGTCTCCATGCCTCCACCCTTCCTCCCCCAGTCTATTCTCCACACACACTAAAGGCATCCCTGTAAGGTAAGTCAAATAGTCACTCCTGAGGCTCAAAACCCTCCACTGGTTTCCGAACTAACTAGAGTAATGCTAGTCCTTATAATGACCAACATGGACTGAATCATCTCTGACCTTGTCTCCTAATTACTTTTCTCCCTTCCAACCACCCTAACCTCCCTCTAGTCACCAAAACACACTAAGGCACCTGCCTCAGAGCCTTAAGCTTTGCTCTTACCTCTGTCCAGCACAATGATACCCAAGATCGTCTCACATCTTGCTCCTTCACTTTCTTCACATCTTTGTGTAAATGTCTACTTAACTGTCAGGTCTTTCCTCAAATACCTATATAGCCCCAGCCAGAGAGCCCAGTTGGTTAGAACAGCAACCCAAAGCACAGAGGTTGCCAATTTGACCCCTGGTCAGGGCACATACAGGAACAGACTGATGTTTCTGTCTCTCTCTCACTCTCTTCCTTCCTCTCTCTCTAAAATCAATAAAATAAACATTTAAAAAGAAAATACCTATATAGTCTAAGATGGCTTATCTTATCTCTCTGCCCTGTCCTCATTTATTCTGAAGTATTCAGCATTAGCTGGCATGCTATTCAAAAGAATGTTTACAGTTGTTCATATGGAAAATAATACAAGTAATATCTAATAATACAAGAATAAACTGTTTTGCATACTCACAACTGTAAACATACTTTTGCCCCACCTTGTATAATTCACCTGTTTATTTCCCCCATATTAGAATGTAAGGCCCATGAAAGCAGGGAGTCAGTCTGCTTTACGGTTGAATTCCTATCCAGAGTAGTACCTTGCACATAGTAGCCTCTCAATAAAGTTATTAAATGAATGTTTTCAATCTATATCAATACACAGAAAATTTACCACCAACCGTCATATAAATAACCTCCTTTCAGATCATGCCCCAGCATTTTCCTCCCTGCAATATTTCTATTTCCTCTTCTCGATTACTATAAATATGCTCAAAATTCTCCCATCTTTTATTTACACTTCCTGCTACCAACTCTCACCTTCCCTTCATAGCTAAGTCTTAGAAAAATCTAAAATGACTACTGCTACACCGCTTCCTTTATGTTTGGGATACCCAGGATTATGACCTCAGATTTTATGTCTGTAATGCCAGTGGCCGAGGCCATGGCCAGGCAGATTCACATTGGATTTGGGCAGACAATAGAAAAACTGCAGAGCTGGAAAAGTGTTGGGCCATTCCATTTAACAAAGTCTCACAACAGCAGACAAGCACACAGGCAGGGGAAATCACCTCTCAGGCAAACAAATGGCGAAATGACCCCTCACAGTGGCGGGCAGGCAATCCGTGCATCTGCAGTCCCCAATCTCTCATCTCTCTTGAGGGTAAGCACCTATACCTTATAAAGACTATGCATATGTGCCTCTGCCACATGCTAATGCACTAATCAGGCAAAGTATTTGCAGCTGGAAACCCCACAAGCAAGCCTAACACAGCTGCCCCATAATGTCCTGTAACGCAGTGGTCCCCAACCCCCCGGCCGCGGATCGGTACCGGTCCACAGAGAAAGAATAAATGACTTACATTATTTCCGTTTTATTTATATTTAAGTCTGAACGATGATTTATTTTTAAAAAATGATCAGATTCCCTCTGTTACAATCGTCTAAGACTCACTCTTGACGCTTGTCTCGGTCACGTGATACATTTATCGGTCCCACCCTAAAGGCCGGTCTGTGAAAATATTTTCTGACATTAAACCGGTCCGTAGCCCAAAAAAGGTTGGGGACCACTGCTGTAACGTATATCCTAAACACTAGGGATCTCAAACTCGAATGCCTTCACGCATAAATACTGCCAAGTTAAAAGGACTCTAAGAACTCAGATCAACTGGAAAATACAGGTCCCACCTTAACCCATTTAAATTCAATAAAAGGGCACATACAGAAATTAAACGAAGGAATGCATAAATAAGTCAAACAACAAACGAATTGATGCTTCTCTCCCCCACCCCTACTACCTTCCTCTCTATCTAAAAATCCATTAATAAATTATTTTTAAAGTGAGATGCAAATATTTTTTAATAAATTCCGTAAAAATACTATTGCCAAACAAAACATATCTACTGGTGGAGCCCATTCCTAAGGGCAAAACATATCCAAAACACACCCTTAAACAATCTACATCTTTCTGTCTCTGCTACTCCCACCCTACCCTACTGAAAAGCCTCCTAGCCAGTCTACATGCTATTCTTGCCAGCTACAATTAATTCCCCACTCAGCAATCAAAGGAACCATTAAATATAAATCAGGTAACATACTCCTACTGCAAATTGCAGTGAGCCACCTTCTACCCCGCTAGGCTCCCTCACCACCAGGCGTCCCCAAACTACGGCCCGGGGGCCGCATGCAGCCCCGAGGCCATTTATCCGGCCCCCTGCCGCACTTCCGGAAAGGCCACCTCTTTCATTGGTGGTCAGTGAGAGGAGCACTGTATGTGGCGGCCCTCCAACGGTCTGAGGGACAGTGAACTGGCCCTCTGTGTAAAAAGTTTGGGGACCCCTGTTAGACTTTCCTGTTCCTTTAATACCCAAGCCCATGGATGGAGCCTATAATACTCTTCTAGATCTCTGGACAGCTAATCCCTAGCTGACATTCACCTCAATTTAAATGTCACATTCTAAGAGAGATGATCCCCTATCATTAAGTCAAATGTAGCCCCCCAGTCTGTCACAGGGGTAGGGAACTTTTTTGGCTGAGAGAGCCATGAACGCCACATATTTTAAAATGTAATTCTGTGAGAGCCATACAACAACCCATGTACCTTACGCATTATCCAATAAAAATTTGGTGTTGTCCCGGAGGATAGCTGTGATTGGCTCCAGCCACCAGCAACCATGAACATGAGTGGTAGGAAATGAATGGATTGTAATACATGAAAATGTTTTATTTTATTTATTTTTTTTTTTTCATTTTTCTGAAGCTGGAAACAGGGAGAGACAGACAGACTCCCGCATGCGCCCGACCGGGATCCACCCGGCCCGCCCACCAGGGGCGGTGCTCTGCCCCCCAGGGGGCGATGCTCTGCCCATCCTGGGCATCGCCATATTGCGACCAGAGCCACTCTAGCACCTGAGGCAGAGGCCACAGAGCCATGCCCAGCGCCCGGGCCATCTCTGCTCCAATGGAGCCTTGGCTGCGGGAGGGGAAGAGAGAGACAGAGAGGAAAGCGCGGCGGAGGGGTGGAGAAGCAAATGGGCGCTTCTCCTGTGTGCCCTGGCCGGGAATCGAACCCGGGTCCTCCGCACGCTAGGCCGACGCTCTACCGCTGAGCCAACCGGCCAGGGCCAAATGTTTTAATTTTTAACGTTATTTTTTTTCTTTTTTATTTATTCATTTTAGAGAGGAGAGGGAGACAGAGAGAGAGAGGAGAGACAGAGAGAGAGAAGGGAGGAACTGGAAGCATCATCTCCCATATGTGCCTTGACCAGGCAAGCCCAGGGTTTCGAACCGGCGACCTCACCATTTCCAGGTCGACGCTTTATCCACTGAGCCACCACAGGTCAGGCCAACGTTATTATTTTTTTTATTAAAGATTTGTGTGCAAGACAGATGCAGCCATCAAAAGAGCCACATCTGGCTCACGAGCCATAGGTTCCCGAGACCTGTCCTAGAATATCAATATTAATTTTTCAGCTTTTTGGTACCTTACATTATAATACAATGTTAAGTGCGTGGACAGAGGTTTGCTACCTGGGCAAGGGTAGTAACACAACCCACAGATTCCTCAAGATGTAATCTAAAACCTAGTCTCTCATTTCCAGAAAGGAGTACAGTGGTTCTACAGCATCCCTAGACACACATATTCCTAAAGCTTTCCTAGAAGGGAAACTTCCCTAACTTCCCTGTGTACTGCATTACCCACCCTCCTCCATCACCTGATATGAAGTCAGTATCACGTTATCTTTCCTTTAACTACTTGAACTAAGTAGCCATCTATTGGGCAAACAAGTTCTTTACAAATGTTTTTAGGTTTGTGCGCTTGTGCTGGGGCAGCACCATGTGTGTATCATCTATGGAAGCTGCAAGTAATTGCCCTTAGGGTGGCAGGTTGCAAATTGCAATTGCCTGCCTCCATGGGTAGGGAGGACTGTTTGCTATATTTGCCACGGAGGGGGTATTTGTCCTGCCTGTTTGGCTGGGGAGTGCTGAGGCTGGCGGGGGCAGCCTGTGAGTCTGGGTAAGTCTGGAGTGCTGAAGGGCTTGGGAGCCCTGAGAGAAAGGGAAGCGGTCTATCCTGCATGTTTGCTTTTCCCCTGTTAGGAAACTTTAACAGAACAGTCCACCGTTTTCTGGCTCCACAGTTCCTTTACCATTTACCCAAATCCAATGAGAACCGATCACTGGCCCCGGCACCGGCCATTGGCCCTACACCATCTTTTGATGTTTCTATTTCCTTGAATCTGCAACCTCAAAATTCTGCATTTCGCCTGACCTGTGGTGGCGCAGTGGATAAAGCGTCGACCTGGAAATGCTGAGGTCGCCGGTTCGAAACCCTGGGCTTGCCTGGTCAAGGCACATATGGGAGTTGATGCTTCCAGCTCCTCCTCCCTTCTCTCTCTCTCTGTCTCTCTCCTCTCTAAAAATGAATAAATAAAATTAAAAAAAAAAAAAAAAAATTCTGCATTTCATTGCTTTAATTGTATTTCTGAATTTATAAAATATCATTTACTGTGGCCCACAAGTGCATGGCTATGTGTATAATTAAACACATTTATAAGTATATCCTGTGGAAAAAAGACATAGTCAAATTTTCTCAGTATTCATTCACTTTTGGCATTTAAGATATCTTATAATTAGGTAGGTATTTATTATATTAATTTATATATTATTATATTACTTTTTGCAAACTTTGCCCACAAAACTGAAATTCAGAGAAAAAGCTGATCTTGGAGCAGTAAATACTCCACTCAACCTCAAAATGGCAACAGCAAATGTTAATACTGTCTGTCGTAACAACTGTCCTCCAAGCAAATGCCTCGAAAGGGACCTCATGTTTTACTAGACAAAGTCTGAAATTAAGAGAAAAGCAAAAGTAGACTGATATTAAACATTGTCTTATTTTACGTTTTTTTATTTTTATTTTTTTATTTATTCATTTTTAGAGAGGAGAGACAGAGAGGGAGAGAGAGGAAGAAAGAGAGAAGGGAGAGGAGCTGGAAGCATCAACTCCCATATGTGCCTTGACCAGGCAAGCCCAGGGTTTCAAACCGGCGACCTCAGCATTTCCAGGTCGATGCTTTATCCACTGCGCCACCACAGGTCAGGCTATTTTACGGTTTTTTTTTTTTTGTTTTTTTTTTTTACACAGAGGCAGAGATAGACAGGGACAGACAGACAGGAACAGAGAGAGATGAGAAGCATCAATCATCAGTTTCTCGTTGCGCGTTGCGACTTCTTAGTTGTTCATTGATTGCTTTCTCACACGTGCCTTGACCGCGGGCCTTCAGCAGACCGAGTAACCCCCTGCTGGAGCCAGTGACCTTGGGTCCAAGCCGGCGAGCTCTTTGCTCAAGCCAGATGAGCCCGCGCGCGACCTCTGGGGTCTCGAACCTGGGTACTTACGCATCCCAGTCCGACGCTCTATCCACTGCGCCACCGCCTGGTCAGGCTATTTTACGTTTTTTAAAATAAAGAAATGAGATACAAGAAAGGTAAGAGGTAAATGTGAATGGCGCGGAGCAAAAACCACAACAGAAGTGAGTAACGGGTGGCAGTGCAGACCCCTTCGCATTTAGTTAACGTGACTTCCCGGTCCGTTTCAAACAAAACGAAGGCACAAAATCGCGACGCACGCGAAGCCAGAGCCGCGGGTCGGCAGCACGCTGTGCAATCCGACTCCAGAGCAAGTGCAGAACGGGTGTGTCGCTCACGAGCTGGAAGTCACCAGGTGTAAAGAAGACAAAAAACAAGATCCCCCCACCCCCAAATCAAAGCCCGTTTCTTTCAAAGCCGCTCTCTTAGGCTTGGCTAAGAGCCTCAGAGACGGAGGCAGCCGATTAAACTCACTGAGCCGAATGCACTGTGGCGGTCCTGCCGGTGCAATGGCTGAACGGAGCGCGGCGGCCCACAGCCCCAAGCCCCCACCCCGTCCCGCCCCCTCCCTAACCGTCACTGACTCGCCGGCCCGCCGCCAGACGCCCGCCGCCAGTGGCTCTGCCTGTCTTTCGTCGAACCACACGGCAAAAAACGGGAGGTTGCTCCTCACCGAGCCCGCGATTCCTGCTTCGGGAGGCCAGATCTCCGCAGAAGGCTCGAGGAAGAGTGGTCCTGGTGGCACTATAAACGCGCGTGCGCATACCCTCCGCACCTGGGCCACCCGAGCCGGCCAAGCGGGCCGTACCGCGCGCCCCTCGGATTTACGTCTGTTCGCGGCACGAGTGGAAGGCCGGGAACTCAGGGGCGGCTTTGGATTGGAGGACGCCAAGGGACGGGGCGGGCACGAGCCCGATGATTGGGCGGGCAGGGCGCGCCCTGGATTTGAAGCCGGGAAGCAGCAGTTCTGCAGCGCCGGAGGAGGAGCTTAGCACTGCCTGGGACACGCGGAAGGGGGCCCCCCCTGCCGGAACTCAAACCAGAGCGCGGTGTTGAGAGCCTTGGACGACTTGATAGTGATGCGTATCTAATTCAGTTTGGGACGCCAAAACACCGTCACCCGCCTTTTACGCAGAAATACTTCTGATGAACAAATTGCTATGGAAAATTTTAACTCCTCACTGACAGCAAGTTTAATAACTGCTTTGCAAGATTTTTTTTATTTTTCTGAAGCTGGAAACGGGGAGAGACAGTCAGACTCCCGCATGCGCCCGACCGGGATCCACCCGGCACGCCCACCAGGGGCGACGCTCTGCCCACCAGGGGGCGATGCTCTGCCCCTCCGGGGCGTCGCTCTGTTGCGACCAGAGCCACTCTAGCGCCTGGGGCAGAGGCCAAGGAGCCATCCCCAGCGCCCAGGGCCATCTTTGCTCCAATGGATCCCGGCTGCAGGAGGGGAAGAGAGAGACAGAGAGGAGGGGGGGGGGGAGAGAAGCAAATGGGCGCCTCTCCTATGTGCCCTGGCCGGGAATCGAACCCGGGTGCCCCGCACGTCAGGCCAACGCTCTACCGCTGAGCCAACCAGCCACGGCCTGCAAGATGTTTTTATGCCCCTTGTTTCCTGCTTTTTTTTTAGCTTCTGTACCCCTGCTTCTAGCTTACAGTTACCCCCTGTTTCCTGCTTGTGGACCAAACCATCTCCATAATTTATGACCATTAACCTGTTTACTCAGGACCCTTCAAAGAATCTATAGATAAACCCCAAATTCTGTAAGCTCGGGGTTCAGATCTTTGGGTATTAACCTGTCTAGTCCTGCTAGCGTAGTAAACTGGTTCTCTCTGCCATCCCAAGTGCCGCTTGGTCTTCCCTCAGGTAAGATATTCTGCAACAAAATCACCTTGGTACTACCCAAGTTCAATATTGTTCCTTGTGCATACTAGAGCAGATGCAGACCTCGTCTACCCATCCCCATTTGGCAGATGCAGAAATGTCATGGTTTGCCTTACTTTAGCCATGGTTAAAATCCTGTTGCAGTAATATAAGGTTATAGTAATTAAATATATAAAAATATAGAAAAATATGGAAGATATATAAAAGCAATTAAGATATATTAAAATCAATTAAGGAAATTAAAGTTATGCCATTTGGATAGGAATTAATACAGTGTGTACAAATATGATAAACAGACCCTGACTTTCCAGCAGGGCCGTTAAGTGTGTGTGTGTGTGAAGTTATACATAGATAAGAAGTGGCATGATGCCATAACTCTGTAAGTTGGCATAACAAGAAGGTTCCCTACAAATACCTTAAAAGTGGCTTGATGTAACATTTCAGTAGATTAACATAAAAAGGGCTTAAGGGCTTCCTGGCCCTGGCCGGTTGGCTCAGTGGTAGAGCATCGGCCTGGCATGCAGGAGTCTCGGGTTCGATTCCCGGCCGGCCAGGCCACACACGAGAAGCGCCCATCTGCTTCTCCACCCCTCCCCCTCTCCTTCCTCTCTGTCTCTCTCTTCCTCTCCCACAGCCAAGGCTCCACTGGAGCAAAGTTGGCCCGGGCTCTGAGGATGGCTCCATGGCCTCTGCTTCAGGCGCTAGAATGGCTCTGGTTGCAACAGGGCGTCGCCCCCTGATGGGCGTGCCAGGTGGATCCTGGTCCAACGCATGTGGGAACCTGTCTGACTGCCTCCCAGTTTCCAACTTCAGAAAAATACAGGGGGGGGGGGGCTTCCTGCAAGGAGTTCCCAAAAAGGTGGTTTGAGGTGATAATCTTGTAGATTGACACCTGTTAGAAGGCATAGGCCAAAGTACTAAAGCTAAGGGGGCCCCCTGCTGCGGTAGTCGCCCAGACTCCAAAGTTCACGTGGACTATCTCCACGCCACTCTGACCAAAAATAGCTGAGAGGAGCATGCTGACGGGGGCCCTCTTAAGCTGTACCCAGGTACTCCAAAAGGATTTGTGAGTAATAAACTGCCTGCGTGATTCTTGCAACTAACGTGTGTGGTCGTGTCTTTCCTCCTGTGGCAGTTGGTGTCAGTACTGATAAGTAGAATCCTCATAGCCGCCTCAAAAGTAGTCTGGAAGAGGCTGCCAGCCCTGCTAAGCAGGAGTGTCCCACTGCACTGGGAAGTTGAATCCGGGACACCTGATCGTCGTAGAGCTTGTCTACTGGGACAAACCTCCAATTAGGAAATCATTCCTCGGATTCCAAACTTCATGATAGTTCACTACATCTAATGGCCTCTTAGTGATGGAGTAAGGTTGGCCTGGTGTGGAAAGGGGTGAAATAGACACAATTCATCCCTGATTAACCCCCTCTACATATTCGTAATCTCCTCAGGCCACAAATGACACCTGCTCAAACTATATAGGCTGATAGGGTTGCAGGTGGGGGCCATGACCCCCTCCTCCTTTAAGTAGATGAAGGGACACTAAAAAACTGGATATTCCAAATCATCTCCCCCCCCCCCCAAGACATCCGAATGACTCACCTCGGTGTGGAGGGTCCCCTAGCTTACTTATGGTTAATCCTTTTTTCTGTAAGGACTTCCAGCCCCCACCCTCAAATCCCCTATTTAACCGGTTAGAGAACCGGTTGCTGACCCCCACCTTAGGAGTCAGCCCGGCAGATGACCACCTAAATCAGCGGTTCTCAACCTGTGGGTCGCGACCCTGGCGGGGGTTGAACGACCAAAACACAGGGGTGGCCTAAAGCCATCTATCCTTTGTTTGGTGTAAAGTTAAGATGATATATATGGTGGGGGTTTTGGATTGATGATTAAACATAAGGAATTGTCTCTTGAAGCCTTTTGGATTTCTATAAAAGAATATGTAGCAGTATCTAAAAAAGCTTTGAACATTTTACTATAATTTTTAACATCCTATTTATGTGAATTAGGATTTTCTACCCTCAACACAATTAAAAGTAAAAAGAGAAATTCTTCAATGTATTGATGAGAAAATGAGTTTGCCTTTCAAATATATGCCCAAACATTGAAAAAAATCACTAGGACATATCAGACTCATGTTTCTAATAAACACAAGATTGAAAAAACACATTCACGCCAGGACCTGCCGAATTTACTAAATCTTACTAAGAATGTATCTATATATAAAAAAAGATAACATTTTTGTTCTTTTATTTTTAACCCTTTTACGAATTCTAAAAAGCATAACTCAAAAAATGTAACAAAAATGTTTTCTAAAGTCAGAATAAATTTAATTTTGTTGTATTTATTTCATTTAATTACCATAAAAGCATGCTTGGACTTTTTTTCAATATATAATTTAATTATTATAACATATCTCTCAGAAATTTGTATATAGTGCACCTACAATTATTTGCAGGATTTCATTTATTTATTTTTTATTTTATTTTATTTTTATTTTTTTGTATTTTTCTGAAGCTGGAAACGGGGAGACAGACTCCTGCATGCACCAGACCGGGATACACCGGCACGCCCACCAGGGGGCGATGCTCTGCCCATCCGGGGCGTTGCTCTGTTGCGACCAGAGCCACTCTAGCGCCTGAGGCAGAGGCCATAGAGCCATCCCCAGCGCCGGGGCCATCTTTGCTCCAATGGAGCCTCAGCTGCAGGAGGGGAAGAGAGACAGAGAGGAAAGAGAGGGGGAGGGGTGGCGAAGCAGATGGGCCCTGTGTGCCCTGGCTGGAAAATCAAACCCGGGTCTTCATTTGCAGGATTTTAAATGCACCCCGATTTCAAAAAATTTAAGAACCACTGCCTTACACATTGAGGAGAGCTTGCAAGAGCCACTCCACCAATAATGTCTTTAGGTAATTAGAAATGACGCCTATCCAGTTAAGGCAGAATTCTCCCAGATCTCCCCTTTATCAACTGCTTTAAATGGTAACATTTCAGCTTCAAATATCTAGAGCCTTTTACAAAGTGACAAGGTATGATTCCAGATTAATCTCCCACTAGCTCCCCAAATAAACCTTACTCTCTCATTCTGGTTGTCTGAACACACCCTTGTCCTCTTTTACCTCCTAGGCCAGGGGTCGGGAAACTATGGCTCGTGAGCCAGATGTAGCTCTTTTGATGGCTGCATCTGGCTCACAGACAAATCTTTAATAAAAAAAATGTACCCCACCCTGGCCGGTTGGCTCAGCAGTGGAGCGTCGGCCTAGCATGCGGAGGACCCGGGTTTGATTTCCGGCCAGGGCACACAGGAGAAGCGCCCATTTGCTTCTCCACCCCTCCGCCGCGCTTTCCTCTCTGTCTCTCTCTTCCCCTCCCGCAGCCAAGGCTCCATTGGAGCAAAGATGGCCCAGGTGCTTGGCATGGCTCTGTGGCCTCTGCCTCAGGCGCTAGAGTGGCTCTAGTCGCAACATGGCAACGCCCAGGATGGGCGGAGCATCGCCCCCTGGTGGGCAGAGCATCGCCCCTGGTGGGCGTGCCAGGTGGATCCCAGTGGGGCGCATGCGGGAGTCTGTCTCTCCCTGTTTCCAGCTTCAGAAAAATGGGGGGAAAAAATGCACCCCATTAAAAAAATAAAATTTAAAAAAAATGTTAAAAATATAAAACATTCACATGTATTATATATAACACCACTGTCCTAGAGGTTAACATTACAAGGGATAAACAGCTAATAAAATAAATTTTATTAATTTTAATTTTATGCAGTGGTCCCTAACCCCGGAGCCCCGGACCGGTACCGGTCTGTGGGCCATTTGGTACTGGTCCGCAGAGAAAGAATAAATAACTTACATTATTTCCATTTTATTTACATTTAACTCTGAACGATGTTTTATTTTTAAAAAATGACCAGATTCCTTGTTACATCCGTCTAAGACTCACTCTTGAAGCTTGTCTCAGTCACATGATACATTTATCCATCCCACCATAAAAGCTGGTCCATGAAAATATTTTGACATTAAACCGGTCCGTGGCCCAAAAAAGGTTGGGGACCACTGCTTTAGGGGTATGACACAATTAATAGAAAAGGTGTCTTTGAAAATTAGATTGTAAATTATAATATATTGTTATAACTATTATATCATCTATGTGTGATTAACTGATAGACACATTTAAAGTGCTATACTGGCCCTGGCCGGTTGGCTCAGTGGTAGAGCGTCGGCCTGGCATGCAGGAGTCCCAGGTTCGATTCCCGGCCAGGGCACACAGGAGAGGCGCCCATTTGCTTCTCCACCCCTTCCCCTCTCCTTCCTCTCTGTTTCTCTCTTCCCCTCCTGTAGCGAGGCTCCACTGGAGCAAAGATGGCCCGGGCGCTGGGGATGGCTCCGTGGCCTCTGCCTTAAGCGCTAGAATGGCTCTGGATGCAACAGAGCGACGCCCCAGAGGAGCAGAGCATCACCCCCTGGTGGGCATGCCGGGTGGATCCCGGTCGGGCGCATGCGGGAGTCTGTCTGCCTCCCCGTTTCCAGCTTCGGAAAAATGAAAAATGAAAAAAATAATTTTAAAAAATAATAATAATAAAGTGCTGTACAAAGTACATCTTTCTCTAGTCCTGAACAAAGTTAGATCCTTCACAATTCCTGAGAAAACTGAATCAAAAAGAATATTACTAGTCCCATAGTTTTAATCATTTCCCATAATTAATATCAATATATTAATTTTAAATTTATTAGTTCTTAAATTTTATAAGAATTTAAAAAATAATCAAACCCCTAAAACCTACATAATTTTGTTAACTAATGTCACCCTAATATTAATAAAAATAAAATACATAAAATATTAAAAGAAAATGTCTCATTAGATTGAAAGTCAACAATTGTCAGTTTTATATGTTAGTTTACATAACGTTTTACTAAACGTTTATTTACTGATTTTACCAAGAGAGTAGAAAGAGAAACAGGAACGTTCATCTATTCCTGTATGTACCCTGACTAGTGTTCGAACTGGCAACCTCTACCTTTGGAATGAAGCTCTACCAAATGACCTATCTGGCCAGGGCTATACTGACTTTCTACCTTGTACATAAATGCCATACTGACTTTCTACCTTTTAAATAAATGCCACACCCTTTTAAATAAATGTCACACCCATCTCTTAATTTTTGGTTATTTGGATTATATGTTTTTAGCAACATAATATTTTAAAGAGATACAAGCTTTGCCAACTATCAAGTAGAACACATACTATTTTTATAAAGCAACAGATTTGTAAATTTTAAAATGTATTTTATTAAATATTCTACTCAAAGAATAGTTACAAAAGCATTTAACAGCAAAAACAAGTATGCAAGTAGTAAAACCTGGTTAAAAAAAAAAAAGAAAAAACAAAAAACCAAACAGACCAAACAGTCCATATTATGTTTTGCTGCTTTATACATAGGAATGATTTATTTTACAAAGTGGTCAGTTTCAAGTTTAGCCTATAAAATCAAAAATACACTTCTTAATGTGCCTCAGAGCAGAGTGAACTTAACAATATGCTTTCACATTAAGCAGTACGATGAATCGTAAGAAACTAAACACAGTGATAACAGTTCAAAATAAAATTTACAGAACAGGCACTTTCAAGTCAGCTACTGGGTGTAACTCTCAGTTAAATGTTATTGTATCTCAATCCATCAAAGGTTATCAACGAATGAATAAAACGTTCCTCTGATGCAGAATCGCAAACATGTTTAGGTTCCAAACACTGTGTTCTGGTTGTAATACATGCAAGACAAACCCTAAATTAGAAGAATCTCAAAAGAAAAATGAAGGAAAACAAAAAGCAGCCAGGAATGACAGCATCTACAAGCACTCAAATAAGGCCTTAAGTGTTAAGTCAGTATTTTAAACTCCTTCATTCTCAGGTAAGGGATTAAGAGGCCAAGACAAAGATAGTCTGCAACGGTGATGATACTGGAGGTTGACAGTGTCAGCCTCACAAGAGTGCTCTACCAGACGAGGAGGAAGGGGAGGGTGGAGGAGAAGGAGAAGGGGGTGAAGGGAGAGGTTGAGGGGGTGGTGGCAGAAGGGGAGGAGGAGGAAAAAGCTGGGTAGAACTGGACCATCTGGATCCAGCCCGTGGGGAATCCAGGAGGGGGAAAAAATACCTGAAACAATGAAGACAGGAACAAAACACAAAAACAAAAACAAAAAAAAAAAGAAAAGAGAAAAGTAGTAAATATAAAAGGAACCAAAGAGGATAAAACACATGCTGGAAAAAATAAGCTTTAGTATATGCCAAAACTAACGGAGTATGACAGCAAAAATCAAGACCCTTATTCAAATTAAGTATAGAAACTTGAAAGAAAAAACTAAAAAGTTTTGAACTTAAAATGTTTTTAAAAATGATCAGCATGAATGTTACAAAACAACTTTATAATTTAAAACATTTTCTAGCTTCTCAGGAACACTTAATGGTATCCTATAAATTTACAATCTATTAAGCTTTTTTAAAATTTTAAGCAATGTTTCATTTGTAGTAGCAGCACACAGTTTTCCAATGCAAACATGATACTGAAAACCAATTCAAATATACTTTCTTTAAGTATGGCCAGCTATTGCAACATACTTTCAAAGAAATACAAACTTTGAATATTCTTATATTTTTCTGCAAAACCTTAGAATAGTTCAAAATTCTGATTAACTTAAAAGGGTTCAAAAAATATGTCCTATTGTTTTTATTCTGCAATTTTATAACTTAGCTATAATACTTAGGCATTTTAGCAAAAATTTATAGCTTTGTCGTCAAGGTCACAGTACTACAGGATATAGTGGAATTTCTGTGGAAGTGAATGTGCATGCATAATTTAAGAAAAACTTTAACTGTTTCCCTTATTTATTTATTCATTCATTTATTTAAATTTAGTGAGAGGAGGAGAGGCAGAGACAGACTCCCGCATGCGCCCAGACCACCTCAGAAGCCCACCAGGGAGTGATGCTCTGGCTCATCTGGGGCCCTTGCTCCGTCGCAACAGGAGCCACTTTTAGTGCCTGAGGCAGAGGCCATGGAGCCATCCTTAGTGCCCAGAGCCAACTCGCTGTAATGAAGCAGTGGCTGCAGGACGGGAGGAGAAGAGAGAGAAGCGAGAAGGGAACAGGTGGAGAAGCAGATGGGCACACTTCTCCTGTGTACCCTGACAGGGAATCGAACCTGGGACATTCACACGCCACATGATGGTATACAACTGAGCAAACTGGCCAGGGGAATTCTCTTATTTTGACTTAAAAGAAATTTACCATGGAATAACACCACAGAAATATACAAACACATATTAGAAACATTTATCCCTTTAGTGACTATTAATCAAAAACTTACAAAGGTGTTTTTATTTTACTACCAAATTATAAATGAAAAAATACCAAATGTTTAATTTGGCTACAAACTGTACTGTTTACTTTCACTTTACTACTACTTCTTCCCTTTTTTACTAATATTTTTAAAATATTAAAAAGAAATGACAGAGCTGTACTAAATATCATATATAAACCAATTCTATAAAAGCAAAATTATCACACAAAACAATCTTTATGAAAAGTATTTATTCAATCTTCAAATTAAAATTATAAAAATTCATCATTTTAGGTATTTTAGAAAACAAAAGAAATAAGGCTATATTCTCCAAATGGAATGGAGTAATACTTTCCCTCTTCCCAACTACTTGTAAGAATGGTAAAAAGAAATAAGGCTATATTCTCCAAATGGAATAGAGTGATACTTTCCCTCTTCCCAACTACTTGTAAGAATGGTAATATTCCTTTTCATTTTAAAGCCCATGCTAGTTTCATGAACATTTCAAAAAATTGTTTTGGAGATAATAATTCAACAAAAAGTCTCTCCATTTATATTTCAAAAGTTTTGAATAGTGTCAGTAAACTGGCTAATACAAAAAATAATAATAATATATACTGTATTTTTAAAAGCCTTTTGGATTGCGTTTAGTAGTAAGCAGGCTGCTGGTGGTGCATCTTGGGAGAGGTCAGATGGCACTGGGGAAGGGAAAAAGGAGCTCACTTTCCATTCCTGTGTGCATGCAACAAGCAGCAAAACAGCAAAGTTACTCCGGTTAGCTGGTACTCAGCTGTGCTTTCTGTTAAAGGACACAATACAAATGGAGAAGGGAAAATGCATCACAGATCTAACACACGTGGTTAACAACACAATACAATACAGATCAAAACTTCAAAGCTCTTTACAAAAGAAAATATGCAGTGCAGGCAAGGACCAAAACCTAGATCTTGCTTTTTAAAAAATTAACACTAGTATCGTTTGCTTAATGGAATCAATCATCTTTAAAATCTGGTATCTTCTATATTAACTTGAAATTGTCTTCATGCAAATACTTAAACCTCAAAATCAAATAACACAACTTTGTTATAAAAATATAACAATATAAAAATAGTTGAGAAAATTTAAAATACAATTCTCTTATTTAAGCTGACAACAGGATAACTACAGGACTGTTAGTTAAGGCTGTGTGCTTTGAGGTTTCCTAAATGTTCTAGATTATTCACAAAGGCATAGTAAAGTAATTTTACCATACAAATTCACATATTTAAAATTTGTAAATAAAAACAGTATGACTCTTTAGATCACATCAAACATTTTTTATTAAAAATCTAAAATGTGCCTGACCAGGCAGTGGCACAGTGGATAGAGCGTCAAACTGGGATGCGGAAGACCCAGGTTCGAGACCCCGAGGTCGCCAGCTTGAGCACAGGCTCATCTGGTTTGAGAAAAGCTCACCAGCTTGGACCCAAGGTTGCTGGCTCAAGCAAGAGGTTACTCAGACTGCTGAAGGCCCACGGTCAAGGCACATATGAGAAAGCAATCAATGAACAACTAAGGTGTTGCAACGAAAAACTGATGATTGATGCTTCTCATCTCTCTCCATTCCTGTCTGTCCCTAACTATCCCTCTCTCTGACACTCTCTCTCTGTCTCTGAAAAAAAAAAAAAAGAAAAGAAAAAGAAAAAGAAATGTAGCCATTCTGGTGGGTGTGTTACAAAAATTTCAGTTTGACCCAATTCAACAGCTACCCTGCCAGCACTACAAACACACCAGTAATCTAGGATTCAAGTCCTTGGTATTATCTCGTATTTCCTCTCTATCTAAATTTCAGAACATAATTCAGTTTGCATGGCTTCATGACCTACCTATAAACGTTATGCCTAAGTAAGACAAATACAAAGCTAACTGAGAATTTTTTTTTAGTGTCACAATTATGGGGTGAATTTCTTCATTCAGCCTTAAAATCCATGAAATAACACACCTTTAGTATGGCTATCAGAATGACTTCAAAAAGAAAATAATTTCTACTTTTCATAAAACAGCCTACCTGCCAGCAGATGATCCATTGAATGAATTTTGAAGACTTGGGATGTTTGAACCTAGGGAAGGATTTGAGTTTCCCTGCTGAGAACTCCCATTGACAGGGCTCCCATTACCTTTCAAAATACCAGTACACTTCCAATTGTCCATATAATTAGCTGAAAGAAAAATGATCAAATACATTAACATGACTAAAACTTATTATATTCAAGAGCATAAATCTATGTTCATGTCCTTAAATTACAACTAAAACAATAAGTGTCCAACATGATACATTTCTCTTAAATGTTAAGGACATTTTTAAATATAAAACATACTTTAATTTTAAGAATTATTTAATTTTTTCATTCTTAAAAGAATTACTAATTTAAAACATAAAGCTTTTTGTCTGACCAGGCAGTGGCACAGTGTATATAGCAACAGTCTGGGATGCAGAGGTCCCAGGTTTGAAACTTCAAGGTCACAGGCCTGAGCATGAACTCCCCAGCTTGAGCACCAGTTCCTACACATGACCCCAAGGTCTCTCTGGCACTAGAGACACTGAGCCCAAGGAAACCTGAATTAGGGAGCCTGCTGGGGTGGAGATGGGTGGTCTCACAAAAGCCCAGAGGCTGGAAAGGGCACCAATGCCTGTGAAATCAAAATTACACTGAAGAAAGGAAAGTCTGGCCTGACCAGGCAGTGGCACAGTGGATAGAGCGTCAGACTGGGATGTGGAGGACCCAGGTTCAAAATCCCGAGGTCACCAGCTTGAGCGTGGGCTCATCTGGTTTGAGCAAGGCTCACCAGCTTGAGCCCAAGGTTGCTGGCTCGAGCAAGGAGTCACTTAGTCTGCTATAGCCCCCCCATCAAAGCACATTTGAGAAATCAATCAATGGACAACTAAGGAACTGCAATGAGGAGTTGATGTTTCTCATCTCTCTCCTTTCCTGTCTGTCCCTATCTGTCCCTCTCTCTGACTCTCTCTGCCAAAAAAAAAAAGAAAAAAGAAAAAAGAAAGGGAAGTCTGGGTTGCTTCTACCACAGCCTAAAACTGACTTAGCCAAACTTCATTTTGGAAAACAATAACTGCTCAGGGTAAATGAACTACCCTATAATTTTGGATCGAAGGTATGGGAAACCACTGACTACTGGTGCACAAAACCAAGGACACCTCTGCCCAGTGGATTAACAACGAGCAAAAGTACAGACCACACTATAGCAACCACAGTGTCCACCAACCAGACAGTCTCTCTCAGCATGACATTTGTAAGAAACTTTTAGAATCAGTGGCTCCCAAATTCTTGAATTTGTAGGAGTTACAGAGAAGTGAGGGACATACCGGACTTTCTCCTGTTTATAGTTGGTTGGCTAAAGCAACTCTAGTAAATAAGAGATGATGCTAGTCCTACCCTGAGTTTGCACAAGTTATACACATACCAAACAGTACCTTGGAGATACTGCATATGCTGTTACAGGTTTTTTAGTTTTAAAAGTTGGTTTGTTCCACAATAGAAACTTAAAAATGAATTTTTTTTATAATTGAGAGGTGGGGAGGCAGAGCAACAGACTCCTGTATGTGCTCCACCCAGCAAGCCCCCTACCCAGCAACGCTCTGCCCATCTGGGGCCGTTGCTCCATTGCTATTTTAGCCATGGAGCCATCCTCAGCACCTGAGGCCAACTTGCGCTAACCCAAGGGTAGTCAACCTTTTTATACCTACCGCCCACTTTTGTATCTCTGTTAGTAGTAAAATTTTCTAACCGCCCAACGGTTCCACAGTAATGGTGATTTATAAAGTAGGGAAGTAACTTTACTTTATAAAATTTATAAAGCAGAGTTACAGCAAGTTCAAGCATATAATAATAATCACCAAGTACTTTATGTCAGATTTTCGCTGTTTAGCAGAATAAATCTTTATAAAACAACTTACTATAGTTAAATCTATCTTTTTATTATACTTTGGTTGGAACGCCCACTAGTGGGCGGTAGGGACCAGGTTAACTACCACTACTCTAACCAATCAAGCCATAGCTGCAAGAGAGGAAGAGAGGAAAACAGAGAGAAAGAGAGGAAGAGAGAGAAGGAAGAGGGGGAGGGGCAGAGAAGCAGATGGTGACTTCTCCTGTTACCCTGACCAGGAATCGAATCTGGGACATCCACATGTGGGGCCGATGCTCTACCACTGAGCCAACTGCCCAGGACTTAAAAATCAATTCAATTCATCATTAACTAGGAATTAGGAAAACTGATAAAGGTTAAAAATAACAAATTAATATTGGACCTAATTTATTTATTTTGTTTGTATTTTTCTGAAGCTGGAAATGGGGAGGCAGCCAGACAGACTCCCGCATGCGCCGGACCAGGATCCACCCGGCACGCCCACCAGGGAGTGATGCTCTGGCCATCTGGGGTGTCGCTCTGTCACGACCAGAGCCACTCTAGCGCCTGGGGCAGAGGCCAAGGAGCCATCCCCAGCGCCTGGGCCATCTTTTGCTCCAATGGAGCCTCGGCTGCGGGAGGGGAAGAGAGAGACAAAGAGAAAGGAGAGGGGGAGGGGTGGAGAAGCAGATGGGCGCCTCTCCTGTGTGCCCTGGCCAGGAATCGAACCCGGGACTTCCGCATGCCAGGCCGACGCTCTACCACTTAGCCAACCGGCCAGGGCTGTATTGGACCTAATTTAAAAGTAGCTGTGTGGCCTGACCTGTGGTGGCGCAGTGGATAAAGCGTCGACCTGGAAATGCTGAGGTCGCCAGTTCAAAACCCTGGGCTTGCCTGGTCAAGGCATATATGGGAGTTGATGCTTCCTGCTCCTCCCCCTTCTCTCTCTCTGTCTCTCTCTTCTCTCCCTCTCTCTCTCCTTTCTAAAATGAATAAATAAATAAAATAAATAAATAAATAAAATTAAAAAAAAAAAAAAAAAAGTAGCTGTGTGGCCCTGGCTGGTTGGCTCAGTGGTAGAGCGTCGGCCTGGCGTGCAGGGGACCAGGGTTCGATTCCTGGCCAGGGCATATAGAAGCGCCCATTTGCTTCTCCACCGCCCCCCTTCTTCCTTTCTGTCTCTCTCTTCCCCTCCCGCAGCCAAGGCTCCATTGGAGCAATGATGGCCCAGGCGCTGGGGATGGCTCCTTGGCCTCTGCCCCAGGCGCTAGAGTGGCTCTGGTTGCAGCAGAGCGACACCCCGGATGGGCAGAGCATCGCCCCCTGGTGGGCAGAGCTTGGCCCCTGGTGGGCGTGCCAGGTGGATCCCGGTCGGGCGCATGAGGGAGTCTGTCTGTCTCTCCCGTTTCCAGCTTCAGAAAAATACAAAAAAAAAAAAAAAAGTAGCTGTGCAAAGGTATTTTTCTTTAAAATATTTAGAGTTTACATTTCTAAGTAAAAATTCTAAAGCAGCAATATAAGACAGTAATTGTTCAGTGAAATCTTACCTTTCCATAATCTTACACAGCCATCATCACCTGATGATGCTAGCACTGTTCCTGTTATATTCCAACTCACTCGCCAAACCTGAGAGTTATGATTATCAAATTGAGCCACTATATGAATCTCAAATTTTGTTGGCCCACCAGAGGATGTAAGTTCTTTCCTGTTAACAAAAAAATTTTCCTGAGGAATTGAGATAAAGTTTTCACACACATACACACCACCTATCTAAACAAAAAGATATAAGTGGTCTTACCTAGTTACCATATCATTGTATAGTTATATACATATGTATACCCCCGACCCCCTTAGCTCATTGGAACTGTTGTCACATTTAATTGACTCCCAGTACCTGGTGTGACCCTACCACATGGAAGACAATGAGTGACTATTTCATGGAAGAAAGATAGAACAAAAGAGTATTTTATTCCCCCAAAGTAGAAGAATAAAATAGATAATATTTATTTATTTTAAAAGAAAAGTAATAAAAAGAGAAGAATAGAAAGAGGGAAGGAAGAAGGAAATGGAAAAGAAAAAAACGACTGAAACTCAAAATTCCAAAATTAAAGCTAAAAGATTATTCACCAGAATTTCTCAGTGCTAATTTCATTTTCCCTTGGACTGCCACCTCTCATTCATTCAAATATTTATAGAGGATCGATTTTACTCAGAGGATCTAATTCATGTTAGCAATCCGCCTGAATACAACATTAAGAAACTATATGGTCTACAGGAAAGTTCTGTACGTTTTTGGAATAAAACAAAATACAAATTTTTCTTACCGTCAATAAACTTTATTAAATAATATAATTGCCATTATTATTGATTTCTTGCCAGCTTGAGGGCAATATGTATATCCCATTTTTGAAAAATGTTTTATCTTTTGATGCGAAAAATTGAACCAGTGCTTGTTTGATATCTTCTTCATTTTTGAATTTTTTGCCCTTCAAAAAATTTTGTAAGGACAAAAACAAGTGATAGACAGAGGGTGCTAAGTCCGGGGAATATGGTGGATGTGACAGAATTTCCCAGCCTAGTTCTGCAATTTTTTGAGGAGTCCCCAAAGCAGCATATGGCCTGGCATTATCATGATGCAGTATGATGTTCTTCCTATTGAACATCGCCGGCCTCTTTTCTTGGACTGCTGTCTTTAAATTATCCAGTTGCTGACAATACTTCTCCGAATTGAGCTTTTCGTTTGGTTTTAAAAGCTCATAATGTATTGGTCCTCGAATGTCCCATCACATACACAACATTCTCTTATTCAGAGTCAAATTTGGTTTAGAGGTGGAAGGGCTAGATTTTCCGGGTTCACAATATGCCCTTTTCCTTATGATGTTTTCGTAGGTAATCCACTTTTCATCCCCAGTTATCATCTGGTTCAAGAAGGGCTTGACTGCCAGACCTGTGGTGGCACAGTGGATAAAGTGTTGACCTGGAAATGCTGAGGTCGCCAGTTCAAAACCCTGGGCTTGCCTGGTCAAGGCACATATGGGAGTTGATGCTTCCAGCTCCTCCCCCCCTTCTGTCTCTCCTCTGTCTCTCCCTCTCCTCCCTAAAATAAATTTTTTAAAAAAGTTTGTTTTTTTAAAAAAAAAGAAGGGCTTGATTTTGTTCCAAGCAAGCAGAGATGTGCATGTGACAACTTCATCATCCAAATTCTTCTGACTTAATTCATGTGGCACCCATCTTGAATATTTCCACACCAATCCTATCTTCCGAATATGGTCCGAAAGGGTTTGCTGAGCTGAATTAAGCCTTTCTGCGATCTCCGATGTTGTCAGGAAAGGATCTTGCTCCAACATGGTCTTAACAACTTCGTCATCGATGAAAGATGGTTGCCCAGAATGTGGTTTATCAGAAAGGTCGAAATCACCTGTTTCGAATTTTTCAAACCATCTTCTGCATGTCCTATCAGAAATTGTACCTTCACCAAATACTTTCAATAAATTTCTACATGCTTCTGTAGCATTTCTTCCATGTTGAAATTCATAAAAATTACAGTGGCGTAAATGAACTGTATCAGTAGCCATGGGTACACTATTGCTTCACACATAAGATTAACGTGAATCAACTTTTAGTTAATTTGCTACGTCAGTATGTATACATTAAGTGATAAAAAGAGGCACATATGTACCAAATAAACATGTGCTTACGTATCGAAACTCGTTGTGATAGAAACGAACAGAACTTTCCGGTAGAGCTGATATAAATCTCTTTACTCAATTCTCCATCCCCTCAAATCATATATTTACAGATCAAATGTTCATTAAAGAATCCATTCTTCAGGCCCTGGCCAGTTAGCTCAGTGGTAGAGCGTCGGCCTGGCGTGCGGGAATCCTGGGTTCGATTCCTGGCCAAGGCACACAGGAGAAGCACCCATTTGCTTCTCCACCCCTCCCCCTCTCCTTCCTCTCTGTCTCTCTCTTCCCCTCCCGCAGCCAAGGCTCCATTGGAGCAAAGTTGGCCCGGGAGCTGGGGGTGGCTCTGTGGCCTCTGCCTCAGGCACTAGAATGGCTCTGATTGCAGCACAGCGACACCCCAGATGGGCAGAGCATCGCCCCCTGGTGGGTGTGCCGGGTGGATCCCGGTCGGGCGCATGCGGGAGTCTGTCTGACTGCCTCCCCGTTTCCAACTTCAGAAAAATACAGAATCCATTCTTCAGATCATAGTTGCCTCTTTCCTCCACAAATGAAAATAATCAGGAATTAAGAATACTTTCAAATTAGTAATGTTTTGAAAACTTACCTCACAGGCTTTAATGTAAAAATTCTCACATCTTTTGTTGCTATGGCTAAAATGTGGTATGACCTTCCCAGGTTTGGAGCAAAAGCAATATCGTGGACAGGATCAGTAACTGTCATAAGGGTTTCAGCTTTTGCGTATTTCCTAACAAACAAACAATTTATATTAAAAATTCCAGAAATAAAAATTTTAAATATCCACATGTTGACATACCTCAATTTTTTTTATATTGCTTACAATGAAGTAATGGTTACCTCTGCAGTATATATGTAGTATGTATATCCAAGTCTTTAGCTGTGAGAACTGCGAATGTGACCTGTGGTGGCGCAGTGGATAAAGCGTCAACATGGAAACGCTGAGGTTGCCGCTTCAAAACCCTGGGCTTGCCTGGTCAAGGCACATGTGGGAGTTGATGCTTCCTGCTCCCCCCTCTCCCCTCTCTATAATGAATAAATAAAATCTTTAAACTCAAAAAAAAAAAAAAAAACCCATTAAAAAAGGATCTAGGGATGAGAACATCTCCTGGATCTAGGGTATGCCCTGAATCTAATGTTGAGTGTCCTTGTACAAGACAGAAAAATGGAAAAGAAGAGACACAGAGAAGACTGACATGTGATGAAAGAGGCAGAGACTGGAGTTAGCTGTCACACACCAAGGAACTCCTGCAGCCACCAGAAGCTTGAAGAGTCAGAAAGGAGTTTAGAAGAAGCACAGCCCTGGCCACACTTTGATTTCAGACTTCTGGCCTCCAGAAAGGTAAGAATAAATTTGTTTTAAACCAGCACTTTGTAGTGATTTGTTACTGCAGCTCCAGGAAACATATAACCTCCCAGGTTTTCTTCTGCTGACTTTTTAAGCTTAGCTTAAAACTGTAACAAATTTCGATTTATCAGCTATTATCTTTCTTTATTAAATACATTTTATTGATTTGAGAGAGGGGGAGGGGGGAAGGTTGGGGAGGAGCAGGAAGCATCAACTCGTAGTTGTTTCCTGTATGTGCCTTGACCAGGGCTTCAAACCCGCAACCTCAGTGTTACAGCTCGATGCTCCATCCACTGAGCCATTACAGGTCAGGCTATTAGTATCTTTTAAAAGAAAAGGATAATTGAATTTCCTAATATTTCAGTATAAATAAAAGAAGTAAAGCTGATCAACAATAGAAACTGAGTTTTTTAGTAGTGATAAAGGAAGTTATACCACTCCACTTCATCCTTACAAGTTCGCTTTTTATCTGCAGAGAAGTGTGCTAATTTAGTAGGCACTAGCCACACATGCCTAATGAAAATGAAAAAATTCAGTTTCCAGATGCACAGCCACATTTCAAGTTTGCATTGCCACACATGGCTAATGGCCACTGCATCAAATGTTAGATAGCAACCATTCCCACCCTCACAGCAAGTTCTACTGGACAGCACCACTAAAAAGAGAGCCTCTCTGAAAAAACCAAGAATCAAGAAAGGTAGAAGGCAGGTATAAGAGCCCCTTAAAACCCCTAAAAAGTAATAACATTCTGAATTGCCAAGCCTATAGGAATTATAATAGTTTTTCTCTTCTACTTCTGACCCCATGCAATATCTGACTACTGGACCTAAGAATTTTCTCTAGCACATCCAAGCCCAGCCAATCACCTGATGGTTGTTGCTCTTTTCTCCTGTAAGACTCTGAGTACACCTCTGACACAATTTTTTTTTTTAACAGAGAGAGAGAGAGAAAGAGAGAATGAGTCAGAGATGGATAGACAGGGACAGACAGACAGGAACGGAGATGAGAAGCATCAATCATTAGTTTTTAATTGCGCACTGCGACACCTTAGTTGTTCATTGATTGCTTTCTCATATGTGCCTTGACCGTGGGCCTTCAGCAGACCGAGTAACCCCTTGCTCGAGCCAGCGATCTTGGGTCCAAGCTGGTGAGCGTTTTTGCTCAAACCAGATGAGCCCGTGCTCAAGCTGGCGACCTCAGGGTCTCGAACCTTGGTCCTCTGCATCCCAGTCCAATGCTCTATCCACTGCGCCACCACCTGGTCAGGCCTCTGACACAATTTTTATGGTTCTCAGAGGTATTATAGATATCTCAACATGACCAAAATTAAAATTTTCTTCACATGCTGTTACATTCTACTCAAACCTGACCTATTTCCAGAATACCTTATCTCAAGAAATTGCTACTACCCATTGAACTATTAAACCAGACCTTGGAAATTATTTCCCCTTCTTCTTTACCTTTATCCAGTCAATTACCAGATCCTACTGATACCAACTCTTTAATTATTCTCAAAATGTCCACTTTTCTATGTCCCCATTACCATTACTCTATTTCAAAGCCACTATAATCTCCCACCTGGACTATAATAACAGTATCGTATCCCTAATCTACTCATGTTCCTTCCAAAATACTCTACACACCTATAGAAGAATTAAACTATCATTTGATCCTGTTATTCCCCAACTTAAAAATCTTTCAATGGCTTCATATGACCCTTAAGATAAAATCGAAACATTGAACATGAGGTCTGGAGGATATAAGCTTTACATATTTCTTATCACACTTTTTTGCCTATGTTCCAACCATAGTAAAAAATATTTTGGCTCTCTTGTTCATGGACCTTATCACATGCAGTTTTCTCCACCTAGAATGTGTTGCCCTCTTTGGCTAAATCTTCATCCTATAGGTTTGCTTTAGGGTGAACCTTCCTTGCCTCCTCCCCCTGGTAATAAACTCTTAACATCCTGATTATCCTAGTTTATAAAATTCAACACTATTTTTTATCATTTTTGTTTGTTTTCCCTGCAAGTGGGTTCAGACTGAGAAATCAATTACCTTGTCCTCCATATTATTCAATTTTATATTATCATTGTCTATCACAGAACATGAAATATAAGAAATCAGTAAATAAGTAACACACAATTCAGTTAATAAATAAATAACATTTAAAAGATTAAATGCAATTTGGAACAATACTTAAACCAAGCAGTACTGACCTGGTGTTTTCATTATATTCAAAAATCTGAACTTTGGCCATTGCATTTGGACTGCTGTCATCACTTCCTACAGCTATCATGGGGGAATGAGCACGAGAGCTAGAAATAGAAAGTAAAAATACTTCATGAGATTAAATTATTATATTTAATTCAGAGAATTAAAAAACTGGCATCAAGCAGTTCTACAACCTACAAGTCAGCAAGACTGTGATTAAATCCCTGCCATACATTGAACACAGCAACACCTGGGAAGTGTGTGTGTCCTTGAGAATGCTTGGCATGGGGACTGAGGATATCATCCTGTTGCACTGTCATTACCATATTTTATTACAGCTGAGAAAGAAAATACTGTATTTCCCCATGTATAAGACATACCATTTTCCCAAAAAATTTGGGGTCTAAAAACTGGATGCATCTTGCCTGACCAGGTGGTGGCGCAGTGGATAGAGCGTCGGACTGGAATGAGGAAGGACCCAGGTTCGAGACCCCAAGGTCGCCAGCTTGAGCGCGGGCTCATCTGGCTTGAGCAAAGAGCTCACCAGCTTGGACCCAAGGTCGCTGGCTCCAGCAGGGGGTTACTCGTTCTGCTGAAGGCCCACGGTCAAGGCACATGAGAGAAAGCAATCAATGAACAACTAAGAAGTCGCAACGAGAAACTGATGATTGATGCTTCTCATCTCTCTCCGTTCCTGTCTGTCTGTCCCTGTCTATCTCTGCCTCTGTAAAAAAAAAACAAAAAAAACTGGATGCATCTTATACAGTGGTTGTAGTTTTTTTACTTGCATTTCCTGCTTTTTCGCGCTTGTTTTTGCACTCGTTGTTGAAGACAGTGATTTGTCATCAGACACATATGAGGACAAGCTAATGGATGGGAGTTTTGACAGTGATGAGGAGTTGTATGAATTTTATGATAAATAAAACTTGAGTTCAATAGCTTTATATAATTTTTTTTTCAAATTTCGGGCCCCAAAATTATCAATAATTTGCGTCATATATATGGGAGCATCTTATACATGGGGAAATATGGTAGCTCTTTTCCCAAAAGAAAAGGTTTCAAGCAGTCAACAGATTTAAAAAACAAAAACTAAAACACAAGGTCTTCAAAATTTTCCTCCTGAAAAATCAGGTCATGAACTATGGAATGAAAAAACCCTATGGTGACCAAATTCACAACAAAAATATTTTAAGTACTTCGTGCATAAAGAAGACCCTCAGGAAGGCATGCTTCCCATATATCATTCTCTTCTCTAGACTCATTTTAAAGGGGGAAAAAAATAAGCAAAGAGAGAATGAACACTTCTGAACTCTAGGCTAAAGGATTTATTTCTATTTAATTAAATATCTAATTACCTAGACATTGATTTCCTTTGCCTCCCTCATCAAGATTAAGTAATATCTCTATAAACATGACACCCTGTTTAACCTTTGAGCGTGGTATTGTGATCGCCAACTCATAAAGCTGAAAACAAATGTGGTAATGGAAAGAAAAAGGTTTAGTTCTTTATTATTAAAATCTCCTGATAACGGATCAAGTCACCTAATATAAGAAAAATACCAGGTAAACTGCAAGTTCTATAGTAGTAAAATTACAAGTTATTTATAATAATTCTTGACCACTCAAAAAGATGTAAATTCTAAAGTAATTTTTATATCTCACACTCTCTTTTTAAATGTTCTACAAATATAACTTTTTCTTTTTAACAATGTTAAATATTTGAGCAAACGCCAAAAGTACATTTACAATAACATATTCTTACATTACTAAAAATATATTTTAAAGTATTTTTAAATCAAATTATAAAACACTTGGAAAACAAATGAATTGGGGTTCCCCTCATTTGTACATCCAGAAATATTATGTTCACATCTAGACTGTGAGAAGAAGTGAGAAGACTCAAGAAGTGAGAAGAACCACCCAGCTCTCTGTATATAGTAAAGGAGTCGACAGCCCCTTCTCCCCCTCTTAAGGTTCCATGGAAATGATGAAAGAGTAACACTACAACAGTGCTAGAAATCAGAGTATGCCATCAGAAATCAAGAAATCTGAAAGCACTCTAAGACAGAAAGCAGGAGGTGAGACAGAAAATGCAAAGGGGAAGAGTCCATGCCACTATCAGTAAGGAGGAAATTCCAGAAGCTCCAATCTTCAACAAATACAAAGGACAGGAATGGGTTATGGGGCAATCAGGAAGTGATTCATTTACAGAACTGTAATCAGAAGAACCCTAAGGCTGGCAGCTAAGTCTGCTCCAGGCTAAAGTATGAGCAGGGATCCTAGAGAGATGATTTGGAACATAAACTTGAAATATAGTAGCAGTACTCCATATCTGGCAGGGAGGGGAACAAGAAGGAACAAAATACATTCAAGTGCTGCATCCCCCATGTCAAGGTGTCCTGACTTTGGCATTTTGGCACTCCCTACAAAGAAATCCTGTTAACCCGACTCCACCTACTTACATGAAACTCAGCCCAAGCTCTAGGTAAGAAAGTGAGCTATTAAGAAAACAGATCACCTAACAGAAGAAAGATACAAATACCAGTTTTCTTACTAGCCATAACACTCTCTTATTATAAACACAATAGATAAGCAAAAACAAACACATACTTAAGGAAAACAAGGCTCATGAAAGATTAAGACCAAGGTATACAGGTGTTTAAGAAAATAAACACAGATCCTCATCATTTGCAGATTCTTTCTCTTCTTTTCTAAGTTAGAGGAGGGGAGATAGACCAACTCCCACGTGCGCCCGGAACTGTATACACCCAGCAACTCCATCATAAACTGATGCTCTAATCCAGTGGTCCCCAACCTTTTTTGGGCCACGGACTGGTTTAATATCAGAGAATATTTTCACAGACCGGCCTTTAGGGTGGGACGGATAAATGCACAAAATAAAATTACACAACCGGAGTAAAAACTGTGGTATTTTTAAATATAATTGTCAAACTTACGAGACAAGCATCAGGAGTGAGTATTAGACGGATGTAACAGAGGGAATCTGGTCATTTTTAAAAAATAAAACATTGTTCAGACTTACCCGTCTGCGGCCCTGGGATTGGGGACCACTGCTCTAATCAACTGACCAATTTTTAGCACCAAAACTGACAGGCTGGGACCAACTGAGCTATCCTCAGAGCTTGGGACAATGTTCGAACCAATTGAGCCACTGGCTGTGGGAGGGGAAGAGGGAAAGAATGGGGAAAGGAAGGGGGAGAGAAGCAGTTGGTCACTTCTCTGTGTGTCCTGACTGAGATTCAAACCCGGGACATCCATATGCCAGGCCAACGCTCTATCCACTAAGCAAACCAGCCAGGACTGCAGATTCTATATTTGTAAATCAACATACTTGCTAAAATTTAATTGTAACTCCCAAATCCAATACTTGGGGCCTTCACAGTTATTCACAAACATGACTGAAGTTGCTCTGCAAATTCAACAACCACGATCCACGCGGCAATAGTATAAAGTGGGGCTCTGCCTGCTTGTTTCAGCTCTCATACTGAAAACAAGTCTCTCTTTTGCATTCTACGTACCACCACGCTTTCTCCATTTTTGTGCTTTGTGTTGATGAAAGAGTAATCAGAGAAAAAGACTTAACAATTAAAAATGATTGTCAAAATAATCAATAGATGATATAAAATGGGTGCCTTAAGCCTGACCAGTGGTGGTGCAGTGAATAGAGCATCAAACTGGGACAGTGAGGTCACAGGTTCAAAAACCCAAGGGTGCTGGTTTGAATGCAGGCTCACTAGCTTGAACGTAGGATCATCAACAGCAGGGGTCCCCAAACTTTTTACACAGGGGGCCAGTTCACTGTCCCTCAGACCATTGGAGGGCCACCACATACAGTGCTCCTCTCACTGACCACCAATGAAAGAGGTGCCCCTTCCAGAAGTGCGGCAGGGGCTGGATAAATGGCCTCAGGGGGCCGCATGCTGCCCACGGGCTCTAGTTGGGGGACACCTGATCAACAGGATCCCACGGTCGCTGGTGTGAACCCAATGTTATTGGCGTGAGCCCAAGGTTGCTGGCTTGAGCAAGGGATCGCTGGCTTGGCTGGAACCCACTGCGCCTCATCAAGGCGCATATGAAAAGCAATCAATGAACAACTAAAGGGACGCAACTATGAGGTGGTGTTTCTCATTTCTCTTCCTTCCTGTCTCTGTCTCTCTCTCTCTCTCTCAAAAAAGAAAAAAATAAATAAAATGAGTGCCTGGAGAACAAGCTGGAGATCTGGAAGATAGAGCGGTAAAGCATTAAATAATTTTAAAGAGATATAGAGTGAATCCAGGAATAATCAATGAGTTCCAGAAAGAAAAGACAATAAAAGAGAATAAGTTGTACAACAATCATAAAATATCCTAAATTTGCCTGACCTGTGGTGGCGCAGTGGATAAAGTGTCGACCTGGAAATGCTGAGGTCGCCGGTTCGAAACCCTGGGCTTGCCTGGTCAAGGCACATATGGGAGTTGATGCTTCCAGCTCCTCCCCCCTTCTCTCTCTCTGTCTCTCCTCTCTCTCTCTCTCTCTCTGTCTCTCCCTCTCCTCTCTAAAAAAAATGAATAAATAAAATTTTGAAAATATCCTCAATTTGAGACAAGACCTTTATTTTGAAAGGGACCAATAAACATCAGCAGGATACATAAAAAAAGACCAACACCCAATAGTATATGTCTTTATTTACTTTGATATATCCTTTTCTAGGGGTGGGGGAATTGGGGAGATGGCATGTATATATAAAATAAGAGTAGCTCTGAGTTATTATAGCTAGGTAATAGACATGTGAGGATCTGTCTACTGTACATCTATTAATTACTTTGCAATACATGTCTGAAATTTCCTTTAATAAAACTATATTTTAAAAGAAAAAATATCTAGGAGTTTCCAGGTTATATTTTAGAATTCTACTATCTCAAACTATATATATACAAAGCAAGTCCAGGAGATTTAATGACCTAAACGTGAAAAGCAAAATCAACAACTTTTCAGAATACACTTGACAACCTTAAGATGAGAAAGAATTTCTAGAAAAAAAAAGAAAGAAAAAAAGGGCACTATGAAAATAAAGGAACAACTTTGGCTACATTAAAATTCACAACTTTGCCTGACCAGGCGGTGGCGCAGTGGATAGAGCGTCGGACTGGGATGCAGAGGACCCAGGTTCGAGACCCCGAGGTCGCCAGCTTCAGTGCGAGCTCATCTGGTTTGAGCAAAAGCCTACCAGCTTGAACCAAAGGTCACTGGGTCCAACAAGGGGTTACTCAGTCTGCTGAAGGCCCGTGGTCAAGGCACATATGAGAAAGCAATCAATGAACAACTAAGGTGTTGCAAAACGCAATGGAAAACTAATGATTGATGCTTCTCATCTCTCTCCGTTCCTGTCTGTCTGTCCCTGTCTATCCCTCTCTCTGACTCACTCTCTCTCTGTAAAATAAATAAATAAGAATTTTAAAATTCACAACTTTCTGTTTGACTATCAAGTCATCAGAGTCAAAATGGCAAACCACAAACTAGGAAAATAAACTTTCAACAGAGCTCAAATATGACAAAATATTCCAGAAAAAGAGGCTACCTAAAAAAAAGAACCAGCATCAGACTGACCTCAGACCTCTCATTACCAACAGTAAGGGTTAAGAACAATATGTTTGAAATTCTTTTTTTTTTTAATTTAATTTAATTATTTTTTTACAGAGACAGAGAGTCAGAGAGAGGAATAGATGGGGACAGACAGACAGGAACGGAGAGAGATGAGAAGCATCAATCATCAGTTTTTCGTTATGACATCTTAGTTGTTCATTGATTGCTTCCTCATATGTGCCTTGATCGTGGGCCTTCAGCAGACCAAGTAACCCCTTGCTCGAGCCAGTGACCTTGGGTCCAAGCTGGTGAGCTTTTGCTCAAACCAGATGAGCCCGCGCGCAAGCTGGTGACCTCAGGGTCTCAAACCTGGGTCCTCCGCATCCCAGTCCAACGCTCTATCCACTGCGCCACCGCCTGGTCAGGCACGTGTGAAATTCTTACAGTGAACTTAGAACTCTAAAACTAGCCAAATTATAATTAAGAATGGGGTAAATTTATGACATTTCCAGGTATGCAACATTCAAAGTTTGCCATCCATCCCACGTGTAAAATAAAACTGCTTTAGGAGGTATGTCACCAAAACGAAAACAATCTGAAGTCAAGAGGTGATATGAAAATTATGACAGCCAAGTATAACCCAAAAGGAAAGAAACCAAGAAACAAAGAAAGCATCAATCATAAATTAACACCAGATTATTGTATGTGAACAGTTTTCATGAAATAGATTACATTTACACCAATAATGAATATTGACATAATCTAATACTGCCAATTTGGTTGCTCCTCAATTTTCAGAATCAACTTGTCAAAAGACAAAACACAAAGGTATTAATGACAAAATGTAAATATAAATATTGTAAATCTTGCAAGTATACAAGCAATGCAACAAACTTAGGAAATAGAGGGGTAAATGTGAGGTAGAAGCAAAATAAGCTAATTTCTTTTAAAAAGGCTAAGCCAAGGCCCTGGCCGGTTGGCTCAGTGGTAGAGCGTCGGCCTGGCGTGCGGGGGACCCGGGTTCGATTCCCGGCCAGGGCACATAGGAGAAGCGCCCATTTGCTTCTCCACCCCCACCCCCTCCTTCCTCTCTGTCTCTCTCTTCCCCTCCCGCAGCCGAGGCTCCATTGGAGCAAAGATGGCCCGGGCGCTAGGGATGGTTCCTTGGCCTCTGCCCCAGGCGCTAGAGTGCCTCTGGTCGTGACAGAGCGACCCCCCCGGAAGGGCAGAGCATCACCCCCTGGTGGGCGTGCTGGGTGGATCCCGGTCGGGCGCATGCGGGAGTCTGTCTGACTGTCTCTCCCCGTTTCCAGCTTCAGAAAAATACAAAAAAAAAAAAAAAAAAAGTTAAGTCAATATTTAGTCTAAAAAATGACAAATCACTAAAGAAATACATGTATCATTTGAAATTACAATGATTACCAACATAATTAAAGTATCAAGAGTTGCACAAATATCTAGTGACAAATCAGGAAGTGAAAAGCTATATTCAGCTACTACACAGTGAGTATAGAGACATAGCAAGAGCCAGAGGTGTAAGTGAAACATTTAAAAACAGAATAGTTATTACCAGAATTAAAATCTAAAAACAAAACAGTATTTTGGGGTAGGGGTGGGGGAACTTTTACTTTTCACTTTGTACTCTTCTAGATTACTTACATTTTTTTCTTTACCAAATGATTCACTAGTGCTTTAATTTCTACAAATAGTTTAATAAAAAGCAGTTATGGTATTGTCTCAGAGTCACACTCTGTATAGTACTAGTAAAGGATTAATGTGGGACTAACTAGATTTATACTAATATACCAAAAAATGCCCACAAGGTTATCTGTAAGTGAAACAGGAAAGCTGGAAGGAAACATGCGTCTATAAATGTCTCTGTGTTTTGTGTCCACCTGTGCATGACAGTATATATCTGTGTACATTTGCATCCATTTGTGTATTTATATATGCATTAAACAGTTATCTGTACATTCATGAAAAAGGCCCAGAAGGTAAACACCAAAATATTTTAAATGGCTGGCTTCTTCTGTGAAGTGGAAATAGGGGGACAAGAGACAGGGTGGAGAAGGGAGAATTTTTACTCTACATAATACAAATTTTTAAACATGATAAACATGACTATTTCTTGAAAAGTATATATTGTTAAGAAAATAAACCATCAGATGCTTAGCTTAAAAATTACCAATTAGTTTTACAAGGATTGTATTATCAGAAGTTTGTTGTATAAGCTTACCTTGAAGGGTTCCAAGAGATACAACTACAGCTTAGCTTACAGGAGATCTCATGCTGCAGAGACCACTGACTGAGATTCATGACATCTGGTGCCTCATATATTCTTACTACACCATCTGCTGAACAGGTTGCTAACATAAGACCCATATGCTTCGGAGCAAATTTCACATCAGTGACAGATGTTCTGCTATCTACTAGTGTTGTCCTCTTAACCTGAAAAAAAAAAATTAACAGTTTAAATTATGTGGCCCAGCCTGGCCAGTGGTGGGACAGTGGATAAAGCATCAACCTGGAATGCTGAGGTCACCAGTTCAAAACCCCAGGCTTCCCTGATCAAGGCACATATGGGAATTGATGCTTCCTGCTCCTCCCCACTTTTCTCTTTCTCTCTCTAAAAATGAATAAATAAAATCTAAAACATAAATCATGTGGCCTTGCTGCTTGGCTCAGTGGATAGAGCACTGGCCTGGCATGCAAACTCCAAAGTTCGATCCCCGAGGTCAGGGCACACATGAGAAGCAACCATCTATCTGATTCTCTTGCCTTCCCTCTACCCCTTCTCTCCCTCTTCTCCCTCAGCCAGTGGCTCGATTGCTCCAAGCACTGGCCTCAGACAGGGGTTGCCGGGTTGATCGCAGTTGTGGTGCATGCAAGAGTCTGTCTCTCTAATGCCCTTCCTCTCACTTAAAAAAAGTTAGCCCTGGCCGGTTGGCTCAGTGGTAGAGCGTCGGCCTAGCGTGCGGAGGACCCGGGTTCGATTACCGGCCAGGGCACACAGGAGATGCGCCCATTTGCTTCTCCACCCCTCCGCCGCGCTTCCCTCTCTGTCTCTCTCTTCCCCTCCTGCTGCCAAGGCTCCATTGGAGCAAAGATGGCCCGGGCGCTGGGGATGGCTCTGTGGCCTCTGACCCAGGCGCTAGAGTGGCTCTGGTCACAACATGGCGACGCCCAGGATGGACAGATTATCGCCCCCTGGTGGGCAGAGCTTCGCCCCTGGTGGGTGTGCCGGGTGGATCCCGGTGGGGCGCATGCGGGAGTCTGTCTGACTGTCTCTCCCCATTTCCAGCTTCAGAAAAAATGGAAAAAAAAAAAAAAAAAAAAAAAAGTTAGGTATAGGCCCTGGCCGGTTGGCTCAGCGGTAGAGCGTCGGCCTAGCGTGCGGAGGACCCGGGTTCGATTCCCGGCCAGGGCACACAGGAGAAAGCGCCCATTTGCTTCTCCACCCCTCCGCCGCGCCTTCCTCTCTGTCTCTCTCTTCCCCTCCCGCAGCCAAGGCTCCATTGGAGCAAAGATGGCCCAGGCGCTGGGGATGGCTCTGTGGCCTCTGCCTCAGGCGCTAGAGTGGCTCTGGTCGCAACATGGCGATGCCCAGGATGGGCAGAGCATCGCCCCCTGATGGGCAGAGCGTCGCCCCATGGTGAGCGTGCCGGGTGGATCCCGGTCGGGCACATGCGGTCTGTCTGACTGTCTTTCCCTGTTTCCAGCTTCAGAAAAATGAAAAAAAAAAAAAAAAAAAAGTTAGGTATAGAATAGTATTCCCGGCCTGGCCTGTGGTAGTGCAGTAGGATAAAATGTCGACCTGGAACACTGAGGTTGCCGGTTCGAAACCCCGGGCTTGCCTGGTCAAGGCACATATGGGAATTGATGCTTCCTGCTCCTCCCTCACCCCTTCTCTCTCCTTTCTCTCTCTCTCTCTCTCTCTCTCAAATAAATAAATAAAATCTTAAAAAAGAAAAAAAAGTATTCCTCTCTCATCTGTAGTTTCACTTTCTGTGGTTTCAGTTCCTAGTGGTCAACCAGAGTCCAAAAATATTAAAGGGAAAATTCCAGAAATAAACAATTCATAAATTTTAAATTGGGCAGTATTTTCAGTAGCAGAATAAAATCTCTCACCGTCCAGCACAGGACATGACTCATTTCTTTCAATGAGGTATTTGGAGAGACCATATTCACATTAACTATTATTACAGTATATTGTTATAACTGTCCTGCTCACAAAAATTAGGGGATCAGGGAACATGCAGATACTCCAGTACTTTCAGCCTTTTGTATAGTGCATTTTCACCAATGAAATAAAAGTTGGGTTTGCATCTCATTTGCATAACAGAACTTTCTTTGACTTGTTTGCTTTTCTGATGTTCTTATTTAATAAAAAGTCAAATGCTTCTTTTTTTATCACTTCATATTCATTTTGAAATATCTCCTAATTTTTGTGAGCAGTGTATTTTATTATTGTTGTTGTTAATCTCTTCTTTAGCTTAATTTATATGTTAAACTTTATCATAAGTTTATATGTATAGAAAAAATAGTATACACTGGGTTTGGTACTATCAGGCATTCATTCACTGAGGGTCTTGGAATGTTATATTCCGCAGTTGAAGGTAGACCACTGTACAAAAGAAAAGGATGATACAATGGAAAGAATACAGGCTCTAAGATTACATAGATGGCCCTGGCCGGTTGGCTCAGCGGTAGAGCGTCGGCCTGGAGTGCGGGGGACCCGAGTTTGATTCCCGGCCAGGGCACATAGGAGGAGCGCCCACCCCCTCCTTCCTCTCTGTCTCTCTCTTCCCCTCCTCCAGCCAAGGCTCCATTGGAGCAAAGATGGCCCGGGCACTGGGGATGGCTCCTTGGCCTCTGCCCCAGGCGCTAGAGTGGCTCTGGTCGCGGCAGAGCGACGCCCCGGAGGGGCAGAGCATCGCCCCCTGGTGGGCAGAGCATCGCCCCTGGTGGGTATGCCAGGTGGATCCCGGTCGGGCGCATGCGGGAGTCTATCTCTCCCTGTTTCCAGCTTCAGAAAAATGAAGAAATAGAAAAAAAAAAAAAAAAGATTACATAGAACTGCTCTGCCACTTACTAAAATATACTACCTTGAATAAGTTATTAAAAATCTACCTGGGCCTCAATTTCCTCCAAAGTAGTTGACAAAATACCACATACACAGCTGGCAATCAGTTACAAATAAGTGACCTATAATTAATTTCTCCATTTGTGGCAGAAGAAAGTTGGCCTTAGAAGGTCTATTAAATTATGTTAAGTATTCTCTCTAAAGTGAATTGGTCACTAACCCAGAAAATGTTAGAATTTTCATATAGGTAGTTTTGTCATGCACAGTATGCTACTAGCAGTAAATTAAATAAATTAAGATTCTTTAACAGTAAAATGGAAGGCATGCAACTTCCTTCCTCAAGCATGAATGTCAGTTACCCTACTTGGACCAGCACTATTAACTTTTAAGAGAAAGCATTTAGTAGAGACAAAGCTGGTTTTGTGAGACTACAGAATCCCACAGTAGCATTTATAAGTTATTTTCTGGCATCTACATAAGATTATTTTTGACAGAAAACATTAATAAAATTTAGAAACCAACAGTTTACTATCTATGGTTATCAAAATACATCTTAAGGACTGTCAATATTAAAAGAATATTACATAAACTGCAAAGAGAGCATCTTTGCAAACTTCTGTCTACAAACACCACTGAACAATACCAACACAAATGCTAAAATATTGTTTATTATTAATTTTTAAAAAAAATAATTAATTTAACTAAATATAAATAAATGTTTAAGTTAAAATAAAAATCCTTTATATGCCACCACTCCTAAACTCAACCTATAGTATACTAACTGATCATCTCATACTGGTTGCTAGAAAAATTACTTCTATAAATCTTCCTCTCTTAAGCAATCGTTTGCCTTAGAGAGGCCTTAGTACAAAAGCAATGAGACCAACCCCTTCCATCACAAAAAAGAATTGTAAAACAGTATGAATAGCATGCAAGCTACAAACCTACAGTAATTAAAACAGTATGGTACTGGCATAAGGAGAGACAATACAGACCAGGGGGAGCCAACCTTTTTATACCTACCGCCCACTTTTGTATCTCTGTTAGTAGTAATATTTTCTAACCGTTCACCAGTTACACAGTAATGGTGATTTATAAAGTAGGGAAGTAACTTTACTTTATAATATTTATAAAGCAGAGTTACAGCAAGTTAAAGTATATAATAATAATTACTTAGCCCTGGCTGGTTGGCTCAGCGGTAGAGCGTCGGCCTAGCGTGCGGAGGACCCGGGTTCGATTCCCGGCCAGGGCACACAGGAGAAGCGCCCATTGGCTTCTCCACCCCTCCGCCGCGCCTTCCTCTCTGTCTCTCTCTTCCCCTCCTGCAGCCAAGGCTCCATTGGAGCAAAGATGGCCCGGGCGCTGGGGATGGCTCTGTGGCCTCTGCCTCAGGCGCTAGAGTGGCTCTGGTCGCAACATGGCGACGCCCAGGATGGGCAGAGCATCGCCCCCTGGTGGGCAGAGCGTCGCCCCATGGTGGGCATGCCAGGTGGATCCCGGTCGGGCACATGCGGGAGTCTGACTGTCTTTCCCTGTTTCCAGCTTCGGAAAAATGCAAAAAAAAAAAAAATAATAATAATAATAATAATAATTACTTACCAAGTACTTTATGTCGGATTTTCGCTAAGTTTGGTAGAATAAATCTTTATAAAACAACTTACTATAGTTAAATCTATCTTTTTATTTATATGTATACTTTGGTTGCTCCACTACCACCCACCATGAAAGCTGGAATGCCCACTAGTGGGCAGTAGGGACCAGGTTGACTACCACTGATATAGACCAAGGGAATAGAGTCCCGAAATAAATCCTTCATATACAGTCTAGTGATTTTCAATGAGGGTTCCAAGATTGTTCAATAGGGAAAGGATAGTCTTTTCAATAAAAGGTGTTAAGAAGGTCCTGGTCGGTTTGCTTAGTGGTAGAGCATTAGCCTGGTATGTAAATGTTCCAGGTTCAAGTCCCGGTCAGTGCACACAGAAGAAACAACCATCTGCTTCTCTACCCCCCTCCCTTCTCTTTCTCATGACATGTAAAATGCCCCTCCCTTAGCCCTGGTTCAAGAACATCAGTCCCCGGCCCTGAGGATGGCTCTGTGGAACCAATAGCTCCATAGCTCCATGGAGCCTTTGTCTCAGATGCTAAAAATAGCTCACTTGCAAGCATGGCCCCAGACAGGAATTGCCAGGTGGACCCTGGTCAGTGCATATGAGGGAGTCTATCTATTTCCCCTCTCAATTAGAAAAAGAAAAAAAGGTGTTGATAAAACGTTATCAAATGCAAAAGAATAATTGAACCCTTACTCAAAAATCAACTCAAAAGGAATCAAAGATCTAAATATAAGAACTAAAACTGCCTGACCAGGCGGTGGCACAGTGGACAGAGCATTGGACTGGGATGTGGAAGGACCCAGGTTCGAGACCTTGAGGTCGCCAGCTTGAGCGCAGGCTAATCTGGCTTGAGCAAAAGCTCACCAGCTTGGACCCAGGGTCGCTGGCCCCAGGGGTTACTCAGTCTGCTGAAGGCCCACAGTCAAGGCACATATGAGAAAGCAATCAATGAACAACTAAGAAGTTGCAACGCGCAACAAAAAACTAATGATTGATGCTTCTCATCTGTCTCCATTCCTGTCTGTCTGTCCCTGTCTATCCCTCTGACTCTGTCTCTGTAAAAAAATAAATAATTAATTAATTAAAACTGTTTAAAAAGAACTAAAACTATATAGCCTAACTATGAAGTGGCGCGATGGATAGAGCGTCAGACTGAAACGCAGAGGACCCAGGCTCATTCAACTTGAGCACGGGCTCACCAGCTTGAGCGTGGGATCACAGAATAACCCCATGGTCGCTGGCTTGAGCCCAATGTCGCTGGCTTGAGCAAGGGGTCACTTGCTCTGCTGGAGCCCCCTGCTTAAGGCACATATGAGAAAGCAATCAATGAACAACTAAGGAGCTCTGCAATGAAGAAGTGATGCTTCTCACTTCTATCCCTTCCTTTCTTTCTGCTCCTATCTGCCCTCTCTCTGACTCTGTGTGTCAAAAAATTAAATTAAAAAAACTATAATATTCTGAAAAGAAAACTCTGAGGAAAGTGTTCATGACATTGGATTTGGCAATGATTTCTTAAAATATGACACCAAAAAACAGGAAACAAATAGAGGAAACAAAAACAAGAAAGAAACAGATAAACTAGACTTCATGAAAATTTGAAGTGCCTCAGAGGACATTATCAAGAGCGTGAGAAGGTAGCTCACAGAATGGGAGATAATATCTACAAATCATATCTGATAAGGGATTACTATCCAGAGTATATAAAGAACTCCTACAACTGAACAACAACAAACAATCCAATTTAAATGTGGGCAAAGGACCTATATAAACATTTCCTCTAAAGTAAACGGGTTCTGGTAACAATTCTAATTGGGGGTGAGGAAAGAGGATCTCCCTACACCAACAAACAATTCTCAGAAACCAACAGGTCTAAGGAGAATTCAACTAGATACTGACACTATCTACCTAAAAATAGCATCAAATACCACAGTTCAGTCCTACTAAACTGCCTCATCCACCCGGAGGTTAATATCTGTGCTTCTGATTGGCTATATAAATCAGAGGTTCCCAAGAGCTCTTCCTCGGGTTCAAACTGTAATTTGCTAGAGCAACACACAGAACTCAGTGAAAACATTTACTTACTACATTACTGATTTATTATAAAAGTATACATAACTCAGGAACAGCCACATGGAAGAGACGAAAGGTATGGGGAGAGGGCACAGAGCTTCCATGCCCTCTCCAAGCACATCACTCTCCCCAAATCTGAACGTTAACTAACCCAGAAGCACTCCAAACCCTTGTACTTTTGGGGTTATAGGAAGGCTTCCTTATTTACATAGGCAAGACTGACTAACTCACTGGCCCCTCTCCCTCCCTGGAGGTTGCAGTGTAGGACTGAAAGTTCCAACCCTTTAAGACTGGCTCCACTGGAAACAAGCACCCATCCTTAGGAGCTTTCCAAAAGTCATACCATTAGCATGAAAAAAGACACATTTATCACTCTCATCATTTAAAAAATTCCAAGGGTTTTGGGAGCCAATAAGGACCCATGGATGAAAGGTAAATATATGTGAGAAATTTTCTGGTCATCTGAATAACTAATGCACATTTCTTACAAATCATAAGATATACAAATGACCAATTAGCACATAAAAAAGATGTTCAACATCTTGGCTTTTTTCTTCCTCCTCCTTCTTCCTCACAAACTTATCTTGACGTGAAAACCCCTCCTCCAGCAACATTAGCATAAAATGGTCCTTCCCAAACAGGAAGGAAATTAGCAGTCTCACCTGGCAGCACCATTCACCTGGGCAGTGGCCATTTTTAACAATAAAAGTGAGCAAACTTAGAAAATACAGATTTTACAAATTCATTTGCCCAACAGACCTTGAAAACACTGCTTAACAAAGCTAGAGTAGTCAAATTCAGAGAGAGGAAGTAGAACAGAGGTTACCAAGGGCTGGAGGAGGGGAAAGGGAGAGGAACCATTTAATGGTACAGAGTTTATGTTGGTAAAACTAAAAGTTCCAGTATATTTATCAGTGAAGCATAAACAAACAGCATTGTGAATGTAATTAATGCCACTTACAGTTAAAATTATAAATATTATGTTAAGTATATTTTACTGCTATTTTAAAATGCAGCAGAAAAAAAGAACAGTATTGACACCATATTGGAATTAGTGTGCGGGAAGGTGGGAAGGACTAGTAGGAATACAGAAGAAAACACTGCATTTATATAAAGACATGGAATGTATACAGAAAGATACACAAAAAACCTGCCTGCAATAGTGATTGCCTCTAGGGAGAGACCTATGTGGCCAGTAAAGAAGTTCTCATTGTATAAACTTGTCTGTACCTTTTGAGTTTTTTATTTGTGCCTAAATAGCTACTATAAAAAATAGCCTGACCTGTGGTGGTGCACTGGATAAAGCATTGACCTGGAAATGCTGAGGTTGCTGGTTCGAAACCCTGGGCTTGCCTGGTCAAGGCACATACGGGAGTTGATGCTTCCAGCTCCTCCCCACCTTCTCTCTCTCTGTCTCTCCTCTCTCTCTCTCTCTCCCTCTCCTCTCTAAAAAAATAAATAAAGGAGAGAGAGAAAACATTGGAACAGATCTTAAAGGCAATCTAGTTCAATTCTCTCACTTTACAGACAAGGAACTTGAGTGGCAAATACATTATATTCTTACCTAAATTTAAACAATCAAGGGAAGAGCTCGAGTTAAAGCAGAAACAGATAAAGAAGGGTATATTTTGTAAGAAAAAGGTAACCACAAAAGAGAGAAAACACAATTTTTAAAGAATTTTAGGCCCTGGCCAGTGGCTCAGTGGTAGAGCATTGGCCTGGCATGCGGATGTCCCAGGTTCAATTCTGGTCAGGTCAAAGAGGAGAAGCGACCATCTGCTTCTTCACCCTGCCTCTTCTCCCCCCCCCCCCCCATCCCCTCCTACAGCCATGGCTTGGTTGGAACAAGTTGGCCCCAGGCACAAGGATGTCTCCATGACCTCACCCCAGGCACTAAAATTTAGTTCACTTGCCAAGTAACTGAGCAACAATCCCAGATGGGCAGAGCATTGCCCCTTAGGCGGGAAGGGGGGGGGGCTTGCTGGGTGGATCCTGGTCTGGGCGCATGCGAGTCTGTCTATCTCCCTTCCTCTCAATTAAAAAAAAAAAAAAAAAAAAAGGAATTTTTAGACAACACAATACTCTGGATTCACCACCAAAGTTTTAATTAAATAATGCCGTGGGTACTCCTAAGTACCACATGTCAGGACCAAGAAAAATTACATAAGCAAGTAGGAGAAAAACCTGGAAGAAAGAACAATGAAATCAGTAAGAATAGAGGGGAACAGTAACACCTAACCAAGTGCCCGAAGACTTCTTGGGAAGACTAATGTTCCTTGGATGCCCAGTCCCTGAATTGCCCAAAAACCAACAAATGTCTCACCCAATGACTCTGTCCTCGCAGTTTATCATTTGATTCTCCTACTATTTCTTCCCATACAGCAGCTGTTCGGTCAAAAGAACAGGAAGCCAAAACCTGTCCAAATTCAGGATGGGCCCATGTCACGCGCCACACAGATCCACTATGTGTCTGAGGAATTAGAAACAAAAAACAAGTTTATTCATATTTCACACATACAGGGTTTTACTTAAGGAAATAGAATATAGATATTCTTACTTCAGTAAGAGAAGAAAGCTATTCAATTTAACATTTAAATAAAAAGTTAAATTCTAAAACTTTTTAATTTAAAGATAGTCTATATTTAGAATTGCAGCCCTTCTGGAGTCAAGTTCTTCTAACATAGTTGACCTCTTTCAGTGCTAACGGAGACATGTTTCAGAATTTAGCTTAAACAAGCTTTTAAACAGGGATTCTACCAGTCCACTAATTCTGTATATTATATCTACAGGAAACACCCACCTAAAAAAATAAAATTAATCAAAATTATCTGTTTCAAAAGCCTAACATCATATAGAAACTATAGCAACAAAATGCTTAAATGATTCTAACTGGTGTCTGTCTAGAAAATGGACTACTATTGTAGGTAATTAGGCAATGAGTGAGCAAATACAGAGAAGCCCAAAGCCTTGCATTCTAAGAAAATAATTTAAAGCTCAGGAGCAGTATCTTTACATATGAAAAACATCAAATTGCTATTCTTCAACTCTTCATGCTGACCAAAAGAAAAAAGAAATGTCTTAAAGAATTTCATATCAAAACTGGGAAGGGGAGAGAGGACAAAAAAACCACCACAGAATTTCACGTGCTTTCCTTTAAAAACACTGTATGACAATAAGCACCACTCCACCAATTATTTTTATAAAATCTGCTTTGTGCTTCTGCACAGCTAACACTTTTACTCTCAACAATCTCAGAACACTTTCATAATCTGTTAACTTCTACATAATATCGTCATCGAATGTAAATATTACACCCTTTTCTTTATTCTTTGTCTTCTCCAGTCTTTTTCTTCTTTAAACTTTAATTCTTTATTTATACCGGTTTTTTAGTAAAAAGATACATTAGGGCAGTGACATTGTTAAATATCAGATTCCCAGGACAGCAAAATCTATCTAACTAAAGAATAAGGATTGCACAAAGATGTTCATCACAATAAAAATAAACTTAAAAAAACTTACATATCCATTAGTTAAGCAAAACAGGGTATATTTATTGGTATACTTATGTTTTAAAAGAGCCTTTGAAAACACTGCAAAATACTTATGAAATATGTTGTGAAACTCAAAAGCAAAAAGATAGGGGTTTCCTATTGAAATGATAAGAAAACTCTGGCCTGACCAAGTGGTGGCACAGTGGATAGAGTGTTGGACTGGGATGCAGGGGACCCAGGTTCGAGACCCCGAGATCGCCAGCTTGAGCGCGGGCTCATCTGGTTTGAGCAAAAGCCCACCAGCTTGAACCCAAGGTCGCTGGCTCCAGCAAGGGGTTACTCGGTCTGCTGAAGGCCCACGGTCAAGGCACATATGAGAAAGCAATCAATGAACGACTAAGGTGTTGCAAGGCGCAATGAAAAACAAATGATTGATGCTTCTCATCTCTCTCTGTTCCTGTCTGTCCCTGTCTATCCTTCTCTCTGACTCACTCTTTGTCTCTGTAAAAAAAAAAGAAGAAAACTCTGGATCCAGACAGAAGTGACAGCTATATAACTTATATAGGTATATATAACAGCTCTATAACTCTTCAGTGGAGTTAATACCACTGAACTGTTTACTTTAAAATAGTTCATTTTTAATTAATTTTATGTTGCATGAATCTCACTTCAATTTAAAAGAGGGAAGAGGACTTAAGATTTGGATAGACAATTCACCAAAGACTTATGAATGGCAAATAAGTACATAAAGACATAATCAGCATCTTTAGTTATTGAGTGCATACAAATCAAAGCCCAATGAGATACCACTTCACATCGACTAAATGGCTATAATAAAAAAAAAAGAAAGTATCAAGTATATAGGAGGATGTACAGAAACTGGAACCCTCATATATTTCTTGGTGGGATTATAAAATGGTAGGGCACTTTGAAAAGAGTTTAGCAGTGTCTTAGAAAGTTAAAATATATCCAACCCAGCCATTCTACTCCTTGGCATGTACCTAAGAGAAATAAAATCATGTCCACACAAAGACTTGTGTGGCATGCTAAAAATAGTATTATTCGTAATTGACAAAAACTAGAAATAATTCAAATGTCTATCAACTGGTGAATGAATAAACAAAATATGGCCTTCTCTATACAATGGAATATTCCTCATTACAAAGAATCAAACTACTTACACATGACACAACATGAATGAACCTAACAAACATGATAAGGGAAAGTAGCCAGACACAAATAACTACATAGCATAGAATTCTATTTACTGTATATGAAATGTCTAAAAAAGGTAAATCTATAGAGATGGAAAACAGTTCAGTGGCTGGCTGGGGCTTGGGAGGGAAATGGCGATTGTGCCCATTACATTTCAGGGCTGATGTGGTTAGCGTTCTAAAACTAGATTGTGGTGATGTTTACAAAATTGTATAAATTTGCCAGAACTTACTAAACTGTACACTTGAAACTGATCACTCTTAAGGTATGTAAAATTCTACCTAAGTAGATTTTTTTTTAATCAAGAAATAAAAATGTATGAAACATCATAGCCATGAAAAATGTGTAAATGAAATAAGAAATACTGGACTGGGGCCTGGCTGGTTGGCTCAGTGGTAGAATATCAGCATGGGTATGGATGTCCCTGGTTTGATTCTGAGAAGCAATCGCAATCATCTGCTTCTCCACTCCTCCCCTCTTCTCTCTCCCTCCCACCTCCCACAGCCATGGCTCAATTGGCTCCAGAAAGTTGGCCCAGGGCGCTGAGGATGGCTCTGTGGCCTCTGCCTCAGGCACTAAAAATAGCTCAGTTGCCAAGCAACAGAGTAACACACCAGGGAGGCAGAGCATCACCCCATAGGGGGACTACTGGGTGAATTCTGGTCGGGGTGCATGTGGGAGTCTGTCTCTCTGCCTCCCCTGTTCTCATTTAATAAAAATTAAGAAAAAAAAATACTAATATGCTAAAAAGAATTATTTTAGAATGCTATGGAATTACAAATTTACTTATTCTCAAATTTTCTGAAGTGTTATTTTAATAGTAAAAAATGTAAAACCCCTTTTCAAGAAAAGAAATATAAATTTTGGGTCCTGGCCATTTGGCTGAGTGGTAGAGCTTCGGCCTGGCGTGCGGAAGTCCCGGGTTCGATTCCCGATTCCCGGCCGGGGCACACAGGAGAGGCGCCCATCTGCTTTTCCACCCCTCCCCCTCTCCTTCCTCTCTGTCTCTCTCTTCCCCTCCCGCGGCTGAGGCTCCATTGCAGCGGAGATGGCCTGGGCGCTGGGGATGGCTCCTTGGCCTCTGCATCAGGCGCTAGAGTGGCTCTGGTCACAACAGAGCGACGCCCCGGAGGGGCAGAGCATCGCCCCCTGGTGGGCAGAGTGTCGCCCCCTGGTAGGCCTGCCGGGTGGATCCCAGTCGGGCGCATGCGGGAGTCTGTCTGACTGTCTCTCCCTGTTTCCAGCTTCAGAAAAATACAAAAAAAATAAAAAAAAAGAAATAGAAATTTTGTAATTCTCCTAAAACTGAACAAGTCACTGATACTCCCACCAAATAGTAAACATACTTTAAAATTACTATAAAAATAAATACTAACCTTCCAGCTGGCGGTACAGTGCCAATCACCACTTTCACTTTTATCCCAGACCTATAAAAAAATTTAAGACAGATATTTTACACAAAGAATTCCTAGGCCCTGGCAGGTTGGCTCAGGGTAGAGCGTCGGCCTGGCGTGCGGGGGACCCGGGTTCGATTCCTGGCCAGGGCACATAGGAGAAGCGCCCATTTGCTTCTCCACCCCCCACCCTCTCCTTCCTCTCTGTCTCTCTCTTCCCCTCCCGCAGCCAAGGCTCCATTGGAGCAAAGATGGCCCGGGCGCTGGGGATGGTTCCTTGGCCTCTGCCCCAGGCGCTAGAGTGGCTCTGGTCGCGGGAGAGCAACCCCAGGAGGGGCAGAGCATCGCCCCCTGGTGGGCAGAGCGTCGCCCCCTGGTGGGCGTGCCGGGTGGATCCCGGTCGGGCGCATGCAGGAGTCTGTCTGACCGTCTCTCCCCGTTTCCAGCTTCAGAATACAAAAAAAAAAAAAAAGAAGTAAATATCATCCTTCAGATTTTCGGTTATTTTGGAGTTGTCTGGACTGCAAATAAAACATACTCTTATTTTCAAGTCTATTATCATTTATTTACCTTACATTTCTGAGGTTTCTAAATCCCAACTATCATTAACAGATGTTTGTCAAAAGCGGAACACAGAAGTTTACAGCAACTTTTAGGAAACACACAATTCCTCCATAGTAAGAGAACTTCATTGGATATAAATGGATTTGTATTTCTTTCACCGCGAAACAAGGTGAGCCTCCTCTCTGAACACAAGGAGAGAACAGTCTCCCCAGGAAAGGAATGAGGCACACCTAACTTGAGAACACCTCGCGACCTGACTGCTCTAAATGGCCCCACGGCAGTCCTCTCACTGAACAAGCATAGTAACTTATAGCACGCTACAGCCAGAACTCCGTGGACAAACTCCTACTGGGGACTAAACTGAGAAAGCTCCCACAGCGACCCTACCTAGGATTACTGGGAACCGTGCGGGCTCTCAGTGGCCCCTGGGGAGCGGGAGCGCGCACGTGGCCGGTAGCCCGCCCGCTCTGCGCAGGCGCACACAGCACAACAACCCCCACCCACGTCCCGAACTGGCTGCGTTCCGCACATAGACGGAGAGGACGGTAGGGCGGCCACTCGGCCGCAGCTAGCTTGCCTGCCTGCCTGCCTCTCCCGGGTTCTAGGCCCCGTGCCCGACTGCGCGCCACAATATCGGAAGTAGCCCCTTTCTTTCTACGCGCCGGTCCCTCCGCTCAAACCGTGGGTCGCGCACGCTCCCGCTCCCCTCCTTCCGGGCTCGGCCCCACCCAAAGGCTCCGCAAGCACCTTGACGCTCTGGTCGCTAGAGCAAGTCGCCATCCGCCGACCGTGGAAGTCAAAAGAGACATCGTGAATGAGGTCTTTATGGTCCGCCGCAATGCTGCGCGCCACAAACATGGCTTCCTTCAAGCCCGAGCCTTCTTTGTCTGCCCCTCCCACGTCGGAAGAGGGCAGCCGCAGCGGCGCGTGGACCGCAACGCTCCGGTGCCCACCGACCAGACACGGCCGGTGCGTGCGGCCTGCGCGCACCCACGCGCCTCTCTTGTCCCAGCATGCCCCGGGAGGCCGCACTGAGTGCGCCTGCGCCTCCTAAGGAAGCCGTGGGGTGGGCGGCCCCCTAGCTTGGGGGTTGGGCTTTGCCGTGAAAGCCCTCTTTGTTGACGTATGGAAATTAAGAAAAAAATGAAAAAGTTAAAAATACCATACACAGTCCTCGACGTCGAATAAGTTTCGTTCAACTTTCCAATTTATTTCCCCCGAGACGGGTTGAGTGCTCGGATCTAGTGGAGCAGTCGGACTTGGATTCATTCAGTCAGGTACAGAGCTTTGCTGGGACAACTAAAGAGCAGGAAAAATGGAGAGACGCCTGCAGCTGGGACTAAGGAGTTCAGGCTCAGTAGCGGAAAAATGAAGGCAGGAGGGATGGAGTTGAGAAGAAGAAGATGAGGGGTTATGGAGATCTAAGAGCAGGTGTGGTGAGAGGAGGAGGAAAAGATCAAAAGTCGTCAAAATGTTTAAAGATTTCACAGGTAGAAAGGCTTGGAGGTATAACAGGAACCACGATATGTGCAAAATTAGAAAATTCCCCTTGTATCAACTTAAACGATCTAGGAGAGTGGCAAACTTCTAGGATGAATTGGAAGAACGACTAGCCTGGTGCCAGAGTTCTCAATAAAGAAATGTCAAATGAGCAAAAAACCCTTTGAAAGGAGGCCGATGAAGAGGAGTCCTCAAATCAAGGATTCAGTCAAACCCAGAAAGTGGAGGAATATTCTGCAAAGGGGTCAACAATTTGGGGGATCTTGTTTATTAGACATTCCAGGGGGGTTAGTGATAGAGTTAGATAGGATGGGAAACAATATAAAACTGAATGAGGGGAGTGAAAGTAAAAATAAAATAAATGGAAAATGAGCCTGCCAAAGGGGTTTGGCATGTTAATATTAGCAAGGTAGAAAGTTTTCAAAACAGTTAGTCTCCTGATGGATTACACAGAAACCAGAGAAGTGGAGAAATGATCTAGCCTTTCTGAAATTTTCTTTTCTTGCCTTTTTTCTTTAAAACTAAAAATGATAAGATTTTATTGGTACTTTAAAAGGCAGACCCCAAATCCATGAGTTGCAGGTATGATAACTAATAACAACAGTAATTGCTGTAAAGTCAAAGACACTCATTTCTAAAGAAAGCATTCACTATCTATAAAAGTCCAATCTTTAATGGCTTCATTTGTTTCAGAGCAGTTTTAGGCTCACAGCAAGAGTAGAAAATATATGATTTATATATACATGCCCACCCTCTGTACAGGCTTACCCCAAGATGTGTCTCAGTGGTATGTTGATTATGTAAGCCAGGGGTAATCAACCTTTTTATACCTACCGCTCACTTTTGTAAGTTGAAACACGCTCTATTCTAAGTCACTTACCTATCCTAACACAGTTGTAAAATCATAATCCAGAACATAAAAACACAACTAAACCACAGAGAAAGGAAAAGAACGTAAATATACTGTACTGTACACTGTACTATAGTAACAAAAAATGAGTAAACTGAAACACGTCTCAATTTTTTAAAAGTTTTTATGGGAGTTAACATCATAAACTCGAACTGTTGTATGTCAAAACTGTCATAACCTAGGGACCCCCTGTATCTCATAATTTAATTCAGAGAGATCTTGATTACCTTTCCCTTCTGCAAAATATTACACTTCTCCAGTATATTATGACATCATGCTAATGTTAAGATATTTCTTATAAGATGGAAGGATAAGTTATTATATCTGGCTCTTCCTCCAACAACAACAAAAAAGAGATACAATACCTAGTGAGCCTCTGGATTTTGGAGGCAACATATTCCTCATTTGGGCATGCTAGTCCAGTCCACTTACTGAATGACCCAAAAAGCTGCTAGTTTTGAATGACACCTTTGGCCCCCACTCTTGTACCACTACCTTCTCTGTTTCAGCCCTCCACATATATGGCCTCATGAGGGATTCTCTACAATCAATTGACTGAGGAAGAGAAAACTCAAGCCAGGTTTACACATGGTTCTGCCTGATATGCAGACACCAGTCGAAAGGGTAAAACTGTAGCACTATAGTCCCTTTCTGGAACATCCCTGAATGTTAGTGGTAAAGGGAAATCTTCCCAGTGTGCAGAACTTTGAGCATTGTACCTGGCTGTGCACTTAGCTTGGGAAGAGAAATGGCCAAAAGTACAATTATATACTGTGGCTTGATGGTCAGGGACCAGGAAGGAACATGATTGGAAAATTAGTGACAAGGATATTTAGGGAAGAAGTATTGGGATACACATCTCTGAATGGGCGGAAAAACATGAAGATGTTTGTGACCCATTTGAATGCTCACCGGAGAGTGACCTTAGCAAGGGATGATGCTAATAATCAGGTGGATAGGATCACTCGGTCTGTGGAGACCAATCAGCCTCCTTTTCTTCCTACTCTTGCTCTCAATGGACTCTTCAACTCAGTGGCCATGGTGTTAGGGATGGAGATTATGCATGAATTCAGAAATATGGATTTCCACTCATTAACACTGATCTGGCTACAAACCACTGCTGGCTGACCAATCTGCCAGAAGCAGAGACCAACACTGAGTCCCCATTATGGCAGCATCCCTGGTTTGATCAGCCAGCTACCTGGTGGCAAGTTGATGACATTGGTCCACTTCCATTTATGACAGGGGCAGTGTTTTATTCTTATTGAGAGAGACATTTACTCTGGATATGAATTTGCCTTCCCTACATGCAATGCTTCTGCCAAAATTGCTGTACACTATCATGGTGTTCTACGCAGCATTGCTTCTGTTCTATAATTTGCATAACAACAAATGAAGTATGGCAATGACTTATGCTCATGGAATTCACTGATCTTGCTATGTTCCCCATCATACTAAAGCAGCATTCTTCATTTAATGATAAAATGGCTTTTTGAAAGACTCAGTTACAGTGTCCAGTAGGTATCAATACAATGCTGAGCTGGAACAATGTTCTCCAGGAGGCTATGTAAGCTCTGAATCAGTGTGCAATATATGGTACTGTTTTTCCCACAGTCAGGGATCAATGGGGTGAAAATGAAAGCACTATCAATATTAACCCACCAGCAAAATTTTTGCTTCCTGTTCTATGACCTGATACTCTATTGGTTTAGAAGTCTTTATTTCAAAGGGAAGAATGCTCTCACCCAGATACACAATGCTTCTATTTGACTGGAAGTTAAGATAAGACTGTTGTCCAACCACTTTGGGCTCTTCAAGTCTCTTAATCAACAGGAAAAGAAGGGAGTTTCTGTGCAGGCTGGGGTGATGGCTCCTAAGTACTATGGAAAAATTAGGCTTCTACTCCACAGTTGAGATAAGAAAGAGTATGTTTGGAACATAGGGGACCCCTTAGAGTGCCTTTTTATATTACCATGTCCCAGCATTAAGACCAGTGGGAGGCCCTGGTGGGTTGGCTCAGCGGTAGAGCGTCGGCCTGGCGTGTGGGGGACCCGGGTTCGATTCCCGGCCAGGGCACATAGGAGAAGCGCCCATTTGCTTCTCCACCCCTCCGCCACGCTTTCCTCTCTGTCTCTCTCTTCCCCTCCCGCAACCAAGGCTCCATTGGAGCAAAGATGGCCCGGGCGCTGGGGATGGCTCCTTGGCCTCTGCCCCAGGCGCTAGAGTGGCTCTGGTCGCCGGGTGGACCCCGGTCGGGCGCATGCGGGAGTCTGTCTGACTGTCTCTCCCCGTTTCCAGCTTCAGAAAAATACAAATATATATATATATATATATATAGAATAGTAGTAGAAGAAGGTTAACTATAAATACTAGCTACAACCAAATGACTGATTCTAGAAATAAGGACAGTAATTATTATGAGTATTTCTTCCTTAGTTGGTCATAAATATGTGTGTGTGTGTTTGTGTGTAACAAATATCTTTGTCTTCTCCTGCTGCGAATCAGCATGGCTACTAATTCCAGGTCCTGAGGAAGAACGGCACAGAATTAAGAAAATAGACTCACCGAGAAAACAGGATGGGATCAAGAGGCCTCTGCAATGCTGATGGCAAAATCAGAGAGAGAGAGCCCTTGGTCTGCCTCATTTTATAGTGTAGAAATTAAAGCCTTTAAGCCAATTTACAAATAAGGAAGTCTCTGATACAAAGTCACTTATCTGAGGCATAAATGGGATTCCTCATGATAGTGCACCACCCCACATCATGCAACAGTCAAGAGTATAGGGAAAAGCTTAGTGTTGAGAAGATCTTAGTATAATATGGATGTGTGGAAGATCTTAGTATTAGAAGGCTGGAGAAGAGCTTAGTCTTAAAATAAGCCCTAGGCTGTGAGGATTTTGTCAGCTTACAGCCTGTCTCCCACATTCTCCCCTTATAATATCCCCTTATTATATGACATAAGATGTATTGACTCTACATACTGGTATTTAAGTATTGTTAATTTTACATTGTAATACTTAAGTCATGGGGTATCAAGGCAAATAGTAATAATCATCACTCAAGGACTTGCATCTCTCTTGGGGTTAAGGAGTATGACTAGATGCCCAGTTGTATGTCAGCTGGGCTAGGCTATAGTGCCCAGTTGTATAATCAAATATTAGTGTAGATGTTGCTGTGAAAGTATTTTGTCAGTGTAATTAACATCTATAATCAGTTGACTTTAAGTGAAGGTGATTACTTTCGATAATGTGGATGGCCCTCATCTATTCATTTGAAAGCCTTAAAAGCAAGGCTAGCCCTGGCCGGTTGGCTCAGCGGTAGAGCGTCGGCCTAGCGTGCAGAGGACCCGGGTTCGATTCCCGGCCAGGGCACACAGGAGAAGCGCCCATTTGCTTCTCCACCCCTCCGCCGCGCTTTCCTCTCTGTCTCTCTCTTCCCCTCCCGCAGCCAAGGCTCCATTGGAGCAAAGATGGCCCGGGCACTGGGGATGGCTCCTTGGCCGCTGCCCCAGGTGCTAGAGTGGCTCTGGTCGCAACATGGCGACGCCCAGGATGGGCAGAGCATCGCCCCCTGGTGGGCAGAGCGTCGCCCCATGGTGGGCGTGCCGGGTGGATCCCGGTCGGGCGCATGCGGGAGTCTGTCTGACTGTCTCTCCCTGTTTCCAGCTTCAGAAAAAATGGAAAAAAAAAAAAAAAAAAAAAGCAAGGCTAAAGTTTTCCAGGGGAAAAGTAGGAAATCTGCCTCAAGACTGTAACAGAAGTCCTGCCTGAATTTTTAGCCTGACCTACAGATTTCAGAATTGCCAGCTCCCACAGTTACATAAACCAATTCCTTAAAATTAATCCCTTTAAATATAAATCTTTTTAATATATGTATTAATACACTAGCTGTACCCAGCCATGCGTTGCTGTGGCTCAGGTTGGTTAAATGGAAAAGAAAGAAAAGAGAAAGCACATGTTTCTAATATGTTTAATTTTGCAATGCTTGTGGGTATACAATTTTTTTTAAGATTATTTATTTATTTATTTACAGAGACAGAGAGAGAGTCAGTGAGAGGGATAGACAAGACAGACAGACAGGAACGGAGAGATGAGAAGCATCAATCATTAGTTTTTCGTTGCGCATTGCAACACTTTAGTTGTTCATTGAATGCTTTCTCATATGTGCCTTGACCGTGGGGCTACAGCAGACTGAGTAACCCCTTGCTCGAGCCAGTGACCTTGGGTCCAAGGTGGTGAGTTTTTGCTTTAACCAGATGAGCCTGCGCAGAAGTTGGCAACCTCGGGTCTCGAACCCAGGTCCTCCGCATCCCAGTCCGACGCTCTATCCATTGCGCCACCGCCTGGTCAGGCTATACAATATTTTTTGTTCCATTGTCTGTGCAGATACAGAGATTGTCTGGTTTGCGGACTCTAGAACACGCAACATATAATTGTCCATGTGAGAAGCAATCCGTGTGTAGATCTAAAGCACACAATTCTAAAGATTGGCCCTGAGCGGATGGGGATCCTCAAACCCCTAAGCAAGATCTTCTGAGCATGGCTTTTAAGATACCTAGAGGCAGAAAAAGCCCAATAGAGATCAGGGGAACTACCAGCTTTTAGGATACGCCCTTAAAGGCTCCAACGCCCCAAAGGGGTCTCCTAGGATGCCATCTGGGTCCTGCTTTAATAGTGGAAAGGAAGGTCATTGAGCTAAAGCCTGCCAGGCTTACATGCCTCTACTGTGAGGAAACAGGGACACTGGAAGGTAGGCTTCCCCCTCATTCCTCTAAGGGAGGGTTCAGTCTCTTCCAGCCCTGCTCCAGCCACCTATGACCTAACCTTGCCCAGAAAGCTGGGGTTTGCCACTGAAGGCTGAAGGTGCCCAGGGCCGTCGGCCCCATCTACGACACTGTGGACGAGCCCAGGGTATTTCTTCCAAGAAGCAGGTAAACTGATCTCATTTGCACAAGGGCCACTTAACTATGCTTTGCCTGAATAGTCAGGTTTTTTATTCTTCCCTCGAAGATCTCTGTTGTGGGTGTTGATAGCCCTATGTTCTGCTGCTTTGCTTAATATATAGTGTTTCCTCTATCCCTCCTATCTCAATGCCCCACTCATATTTCAGGCTGGGACCTACTCCTAATTTAGAGCTCTCTTTCCTCCTTTTGCCAACTTCTATTATGAATCTACCTTTGCCACCCAGCTTAGTGTATCCCAAGGTTCTCTTTACCATGCCACAGTCGCAGAGCTCCAGGGAAAAGCTACCTGGTCTCATCTCTCCAGGCAGAGGAGAACAGAAGCTCCATATCCACGCATGCTGCAAATGGTTTCTCCAGTCTACCTGAATCATTACCAGCTAGAAGCAGCGGTCACTGGGACTTGGACATGAGCTGCAAAGTATAGAATGGTGACAATTCCAGTGCCATGCGGACTTTTCCTGGACTCCTGCTCCCTGTGACAGATCCTACAGACTGAACTGTGGTTGGGTTGCATTTTTCAGGGATTTGACATGGTGATGGGGCCAACTTGGACTTGGTGAACATGTTAAGGACACTACTCTTATGGATTCTTGCTGTATTGGCCAAGAGTATGCTTAAAGGCTTTTAATCACTGTAAAAAAAAATAGAAGGCTGGATAAAGAAGATGGGGCACATATACACCATGGTATACTAGTCAGCTAGAAGAAATGAGACATCGGATCACTTACAGCAGATTGGTGGAATCTTGATAACATTATGCGGAGTGAAATAAGCGAATCAGAAAAAAACAAGAACTGCAGGACTCCATACATTGATGGGACATAAAAGTGAGACTAAGAGACATGGACAGGAGTGTGGTGGTTACGGGGGGTGGGGGGAGGGACGGAGGGAGGGGGGAGGGGGAGGGGTACAAAGAAAACTGGATAGAGGGTGACAGAGGACGATCTCTCTTTGGGTGATGGGTATGCAACAGAACTAAATAACAAAATAACCTGGAAATGTTTTCTTTGAATATATGTACCCTGATTTATTGATGTCACCCCATTTAGATAAAAATTTATTTATAAAAAAAAAAATTGGCCCTGAGCTTTGTTGATGGTGATTGCAAATGCTAATCGAATTGGGAACTGCAGTCTCTTAAATTGAAATGGCATATCCGTTGGAATCATAGGAATGCGAGAAAAGAGGACATCTTTGCCTTTGAAAGGTCCTGTCAAGATTGTTGCTTCTATGACATTGCTCATTAATTCTTTTACTGCAAGCTGTGTGCCATTGCAAAGCTTTGGCTGGTTGATATTTTGCAACATGATACAGTGGCACCTTGAGATGAATTTAATTCATTCTGTAACTGAGCTTGTAAGTCAGTCAACTCATATATCAAACTGCCAATACTGGACCTGTGCACCAACGCGCCAACTAGTGGCAGCTTCCCGAATCACGACTCGTACCTCAGAATCTCACTTGGATCTCGAACAAAAATACGGACAGAGTCGCAGCTCATATCTTAAAAAATTCGTATGTTGGGCCTGACCTGTGGTGGCGCAGTGGGATAAAGCGTCGACCTGGAACACTGAGGTTGCCGGTTCGAAACCCTGGGCTTGCCTGGTCAAGGCACATATGGGAGTTGATGCTTCCTGCTCCTCCCCCTTCTCTCTCTCTCCCCTCTCTCTAAAAATCAATTAAAAAATCAATAAATAAATAAAAAAATTCGTATGTTGGTCTGTTCGTATCTCAAGGTACTGTACTTGTACTCGTATCTCACTGTACTTGATTTTGTATAAAAGCAGGCTCAGAACTGTATTAGGCCCTACATGATTTGGGACTGTACCCCATGTAGCTAGCCGGTTAATTAATAAACTCCTCAAAATTTCTTCTGTAACCTGCCTTGTTGTCTCTATGTAACCTACGGATTACAGTACTTTATAACAGTTGCCGGTAATGAAGCTTTACCTTGGTTATTTGCACAGACATCTGAGCTGTCTATCATGGACTAACTCTTCTACTGTGACCAGAGGGGGGCACTGCCTCCCTTGTTGGATGGACATGCTGCTTTTGGACAGTATGAGAGATGCTGATGGTGGAAAGGCAACTCTGGTAGAGGCCCTTCTGCACCAGAATGCACCAAGGACACTTGTAAGGTTTCCATGGATATAGCCCTGAGGCCCTCCCATCTACTGTGGAGTAGGGGGTTAGAGATGGGCCTCCAGTTTGTGCTTTGGGCAAAGAGCTCAGAAAGTCATTATGAAGGGCACCAGCTTGAGCCCAAGGTCTCTGTCTGGAGCAAGGAATCACTCAGTCTGCTGTAGCCCCCCAGTCAAGGCACATATGAGAAATCAATCAATGAACAACTAAGGAGCCACAATGAAGAATTGATGTTTCTCATCTCTCTCCCTTCCTGTCTGTCTGTCCGTATCTGTCCCTCTCTCTGACTCTCTTTGTCTCTGCTACAAAAAATAAAATTTAATTTTTTAAAAAAGTAGTATTGCCTGACCAGGCGGTGGCGCAGTGGATAGAGCGCCGGACTGGGATGCTGAGGACCCAGGTTCGAGACCCCGAGGTCGCCAGCTTGAACCCGGGCTCATCTGGTTTGAGCAAAAGCCCACCAGCTTGAACCCAAGGTCGCTGGCTCCAGCAGGGGGTTACTCGGTCTGCTGAAGACCCGCGGTCAAGGCACATATGAGAAAGCAATCAATGAACAACTAAGGTGTTGCAACGCGCAATGAAAAACTAATGATTGATGCTTCTCATCTCTCTCCATTCCTGTCTGTCTGTCCCTGTCTATCCCTCTCTCTGATTTGCTCTCTGTCTCTGTAAAAAAAAAAAAAAAAAAAAAAAAGTAGTATTACATAGATTATAAACCAAAGCAGAAAATTTGTGCACCATACAAATATTAATAAATTATTGGAAAGTAAATAAATAAAATAGACAACTCTTTTATGTAGTATTCCAAATAATATGTGTAGATACTCCATCCTCAAGGAAGATGAGCACAACTTCCCAAACCTTAATTGAGGGCGACAGATGGTGACTTTCTTTAAGAGTGCAATATAGCAAGAAAGGAAAAAGAGTAACTTTATAAAGGAGAAACCTAACAACAACGACCTCAGCCAGGTGATCAAAGCCAACATCAACAATGATAAGTCATGTCAGTAGCATGTAGCCTTGATATGATATGATGAGAATAGCACTTTACCTCTGTGGTCTTCCTGCCCAAAACACATAACCCCAGTCAACTCATGAGAAAAATACTAGATAAATCCCAATAAAGAACATTCTACAGAACACCTAACTGTTATTCCTTAAAATTGTTAAGATCATCAAAAATGCATGAACTTTGAGAAACTGTTAACAGCCAAAGAGCCTGATGAAACATAGTAATTAAAAGTAATGTGGTTTCCTGGAACAGAAAAACTAATATTAGTTAAAAACTAAGGAAATTTGTATAAAGTATAGACTTAGTTAATAACAATGGGTTCATATTGGCTCATTAGTTGTGACAAATGCACAATACAAATGTAAGATGTTAATAATAGTGGAAACAGTGTGTGGAGTATATGGAAACTTTCTGTATTGTCACCCCAATTGTTTTGCAAATCTTAAACTGTTCTGAAATTTAAAACTTTTTTTTTTAATTTCTGTTAATTTCTTATAGAAGTCATCATGATACATTGTTCTGTTGCCTCTGGTAGATACATTTGGACCTAACCTTTCCTACGAAAGAATTTTAGGTGTTGCCTATTGAAACAACTCCTTTTTCCCCACTTCACTGTATCTGCTTATGTATATCTGTGAGTTAGAGTTCTGGCTGATACATGTTGGGCTTTTCTGGATCTCAGATGACACTGCTATAGAAGGAAGTAACTGAGCCATATTTTCTATCATTCTAAAGATTTATGATTCTCAGTAGCTTCCAGTCAAGATGGCAAAGTGGGTGAATGTGGTACACCCTCCCATAACCACATCAAAATTACAACTAAACTATAGAACAACCAACGAGAACCACCTTAAATCTAGCTAAACAGAAGTCTTATAGCCAAGGATATAAAGAAGCAGCCACAAGACTGGTAGGAGGGATGGAAACTTGGAATGGCCTGGTCCCACACACGTGTGATGAATAAAAATCAGGAAGAAGGCCCTGGCCAGCTGGCTCAGTGGTAGAGCGTCAGCCTGGCGTATGGAAGTCCTGGGTTCAATTCCTGGTCAGGGCACACAGGAGAAACACTCATCTGCTTCTCCACCCTACCTCCACTCTTTCCTCTCTTTCTCTTCCCTCCAGCAGCCAAAGCTCCATTGGAGCAGGGTTGGCCCGAGCGCTGAGGACAGCTCCATGGCCTCCGCTTCAGGTGCTAGAGTGGCTCCAGCCAGCCACAACAGAGCAATGCCTCAGATCGCCCCCTACTGGGAATGCCCGGTGGATCCTGGTCAGGTGCGTGCGGGAGTCTGACTGTCTTCCTGCTTCTAACTTTGGAAAAATACAAAAAAAAAAAAAAGGCAGGGCTATCTCAGCTATGAAGGTTTTCAGAGGAGTGAGGGGTCCCAACCCCACACCAGAGTTCTAGTGCCAGGAAGAGAAGTCCCCATATCTCAGGCTGTAAAAACCAGTAGGGATTATGATTGAAACAGAAGGCTTGTAGAGTCCCACACAGTTCCTCTTAAAGGGCCAAAACACTCAGATCCATGACCTCTCTGAGTTCTGGTACTGGGGCAGCAAATCCAAAGGCACCAGGACATATGGGGAGAATCTGAATTCTCTGGCAATACAACAAGAGCTAAAGGACCCATTATCTCCAACACAGAAGTGCTGGCAGAGGCCATTGTTCATTTTCTGAGTTTTTCCCTTCAGAGTTGACAGGCAGGAACCATTTCTGAGTCTCCATTACCTGGCTCATATTGTTCACACTAAAATGATGATTTCTAGAGATTCTGACCAGAATAACTTTTATACCAGCACAAGCTATTTTCAGTGGCATTTCCATACCAGTAGCTTGTCTTGAATCATGCTTAACACCATCGCCCATGCAACTACTTTTAAGGTCAATGCCAGGGACAGCCTCCCACTTGTCTCAGTGAGTGGCCTGGCGGCACTCAAGGCGGACGGAGGAGGGCCCTTCCTCGGCTCTCGGCTGCAAGTAGGCTGGGCGCATTCGGATGCAGTGGCTCTCTCCGTGTGCCCCGCGGGCATGAGTGGGGGCACGCGACCCTGTGGCCAAGGCCAAGGAAAACACAAGGTGGGCAGGGGTCGGGGGAGGCAAAAAGCCTACAGCACCCGGTATTCCCAGGCGGTCTCCCATCCAAGTACTAACCAGGCCCGACCCTGCTTAGCTTCCGAGATCAGACGAGATCGGGCGCGTTCAGGGTGGTATGGCCGTAGACGCCCGGCGGCGGCGGCCTCTTGGTGGCCCAAGAAGAAAGGCCTGGCCACCAGGTCTCCTCACCGCTCCGCGGCGTCCGCACCCGCACAAGCTCTGCGTGGCAGCGGTTTCTGCCCTCCGCCAAAGCTTCCCTTGGGCTGCCAAGGGCACCTCCTGAGAGCCCTGTCATGATTCCTGGGTGCCGAAGCGGTGCCCACCGAGACAACCGGTGGGAGCGGGGAGGTGCGGGGAATGGGCGCGAGTCAGGGGGGTCTGCCGTGGCACAGCGGCGGGGCTGGCGGGGGCGAGGTCCGGGGCGGGGCTGGGGGCGGGACCGCGAGGGCCAGCGTCAGCGGGCTGGACAGCAGGTGCAGGGGTCTGTTCCAATGAGTCCTCCCTCTGCTTGCCTGCGCGCTGCCTTTCTACAGGGTCCGCGCCTGCACGCGCCCAACTGCGCGGGCGGGCAGCGGCCGGGCGGAAGAGAATCCCTGCCCCAAGGTGAAAGCGCCGCTCCCTGGACTTCGGGGGGAACCTCCCCGCAACCCCACACCGCACCCCCACCCACCCCACCCCCACCCCCACC